>NW_026555344.1:4881481-4905586 GCF_029017545.1 Prosopis cineraria
AATAAAATGGGCATTGTCAGTTTATATTTAAGAGGATATTCCAATCTGAAAACGAAACCATTAATGTCACCAGCTAAAATAGGTCCCTGGTCCGACAAGATATTAATTGATTGTGGGAGAGAAAGGTCCAATGTAAGGTTTTGTCTCAATCAGGGAAATCTGGATTCTCTCAAGTATTACCTTTTAAAAGGCTGAAAAAATTAACCTGCAGGCTTCTTTAATTAGTTCTTTATCCCAGTTCTCTCAAGACCCCTATTATTTGAAAAAAAAAAAAAAAAAATGTTAATTTTGCGTCAGTGTGCGTAGGATGGATTTGGGGTGTCGTCCTCTCTAATGCCCCTTCTAGTACTTAAAATCTAAATCCTCCATTTAGAACAATTAGATAAAATTTCTCTGATCGTTAGCTAAAAGAAAAGGTTGATATTTTGGACATCAGAAGGGTCAACACATAGCAAACACCACAATTTTTTTTGGCAGCATTTGAATTGGTGAATTTAAATTTTAAATTTGAAATGTTACATTTTAAATATATTTTATTTGAGTAGTTTAAAAAAAATTGAAATGGAGGAAATATATGAGTTGAGATTCAAAACAAAAATGATAAATTGAGAATAAAACATTTATTTATGTTTTTTAATCAATAAAAGATGAAAATGAGAACAAGAGAGAGATATAACTAAAAATGCAATATTTGAAATAATTAAAATTTCAAATAACTTGACTTTAAAAAAATTTTAAAATTATAAATAAATTATAATAAAAAATAGATTTAAATTTGTTTTGAATCTAAATTCATAAATTTTTATATATTTAAATAATAAGTTTGAACTAAGTACAAATCCAAATTGTCGTTAATTCAAACCTATCATTAGGCTCTTTGCATTAGCCAATAGCCAACCCTAGCGGAAAGCGTTTTGTGGGGGCCCTATTATAAATGCTTTGTACATTGGCTCGACTCTATATATCACAAATACTTAATGTTACTAGATTACACCAAATGATGACATAATTAATTATTTTTGCTTTTATATGTATATATATATATATATATATATATATGTATATGTTATAGTACAGACTACAGTTGTGTGATTGATTTCAAGCATGAATATATGGAAACTGTTAATTACAAGCAAATTGCTTTTAGAACCAAAGTAGAAACTTTTTATCTGTCAATCCGTGTCATAGATATAATAGGGGACATTTAATTAGGTGAGATGATGATTATCAATTGTAATGACAAATCAATCTAGCTAGGGTTTACCCCATTTTCAAAATGCCCTATACACTAGATTCTGCTTTTGGCATATTTATAATTTTGATTAGCCACCACAATCATGGATTCCTCTCCCAAACCTTGATTCCAATATTTTAATTATAAACTAAGTAATATAATTTTGGATTACAGTACTTTTTTTCTGTTAATTATTTTTTCGCGCTTCTTCTTCGTTCAAATTGATCTTTCTTGAAACAAATAAAATTATATCTGATTTTCTTGTTTGGAGGCTCAATATATATACTATAGACCTATACAGTATCCCTGTTGCGTGTATATATTTACATACATGAGATTTCCGATGGAACAGACTTAATAACTCATCAGTTTTGGAGCTCAAGTCAACTTCATGAAACTCATTTTCAATGCATAGTAAGATATTCACAGTGTCGTGCTGATGACCTAGCTAGCTAGCTAGTAACCTTTTTGTGACATTTTCGCGAGTGTTATATAGCTACTGAAATATATAGGTCAGGTCATTCTCATTCAGCCATTTGGTTCTGCAATTGACTTTTGTTGATTTTTTAGTTTTACATCGCTATTTCATGTCTGCAAACCCTAGCTTTAATCATCACTATTACGTATCCATAAATTTGCCACTAGCTAGCATCATGTATGTCAACTTCATAAATCTCTGTTGAATACAAACATAGATACATATATATATATATAATAATAAAATCTCTTTGATCCTTACACTTTATTTATATTTTATTATAAGTATCTTTACTTTTTTTTTCAATAGTTTAAATTCCTATAATTTTATTTTTGATATTTTAGATCCTAAATGAATAAAATAAACAAAGTGTAAGAATTTAAATGAACATAAAACACTAAAAAATAAAATATAGGGATCTAAAATAAAAAAAATAAAAAAACTTATGATAAAATATGAGTAAAATGCATGATTAAAATATATGTTTTTCCTATATAGATATTGTGTGGTAAATATGCTCTCTTGGGAGGCTCTAGTGGCATAAATTACTCCACTGTGTTCATGTGCTGCAACCCATTACTTTCAACAGTACTCTTTCACTGTGAAATCTTCTCTTGCACTATAGTGTACAATACTTTCATGACAGTTAAATTTGCATTTTCACAACAGTATGTAGTAGAAATGATTGTAATAATAATAGATAATTTTTACGGTGGGTTGAAATAGAACTGTAGTGAAAATTAAGAAATTTTGACGTATTTCTTATAATTAAAACAAAGTTTGACCAATTTTCTCTAAGACAACCCATGGCCAGAAAAAAAAAAGCCAATAAGACATCCCAATCAAGTTATATATCCTACTATCATACGCCCAAGTATTAGACGGAAGAAAAGCAAATAACCAAACATTAAAGTATATATCTAGCAAGAGTATAGTTAATAAAAGAGTGATCCAATCAACGAGCATGTCCAAAGGTCTAAAGTTCGACCTTGGGAAATGAAGTTATGTTAAATACTTGTTGGGGGATATTTTTGCCCTTACAATCTGATCTGGCTTGATCTAAATTAATTGAGGGTCTTAAAGATTGTACTCTAAATACCATGGTATTAAAAACTGGACCGGACTGACCGGGTCAACCCGAAAACCGGTGAAACGGTCCTTTGTCCGATCTGGGTTTGCTCTTAACCCGGTGAGGGAGTGAACCGGTGTAACCCGGTCAACTCGGGTTTAACCCGGTATAACCCGGATAACCCGGTGAGTTGACTGGGTTAACCGGGTTAATATTTTTTCAGACTTTCACCCCAAAACGACGTCGTTTTTGATTTTTTTTTCATTTTTAATTTTTCAGAGCTCTGAGTTCGGAAAAAAATAACAAAAAAAAGTAAAATTGAAGTCAAAAAATGAAAAATTAGAGATAGAGCATGCTAAGTCCAAAAATATAGTATTTTTTATTGTTAGACTTTTGAGTGGTTGGATTTGGTTGAATGTTTTTATAATTAATATCTTTTTATTTAAATTGTATTATTTTAATCACGATCGGTTTGCCACCGTTCAACCCCTGGTTCAACCCTGATTGAATCACTAACCCGTGACCCAATGCCATGATCGATTTAATGACCGGTCCGGTTTTACGTACCTTGCTAAATACCAAATGCAAATGTATATGCAACAATAAAAAATGACAAAAGAGTGATCAAATTGGTAAAGATCAATGTAATCAACTCATATTCTACAAAAAGTGTAGGTTTGATTAATCTTCCTACTAATAACACAATCTTGTTAACCGATAATTTGTAGGTATATTTATGTATACACTGTTTGAAAGATAACGTTTTGACATTTTGTAACCGCATAATATAAGTTATAGAGCAAACTCAAGGTATATATACCGTGTCTCAATGATTGTTCACTGTGGGATATTTTTTTTTCCCCCTCTAAGAAATCTAAAACGGAAAGGCCGTGTGTGTTTGCGCTAAGCACCATGTGAAACCCATTTAGTTAGTTTTAATAACGTACCATGTAACAAAATCATGAATTTTAATTATTTTTATGTTGTCAAAATGTGAATGGACTTAAATAATCTTAGAAGGTAAATTTTAATAACTAATATATGATAGAGAGGATCACATCCAATAAGTCCTTGAGAAAATTATTCGCAAACAAGGATTAAAAGCAAATCTTATTAAAAAATAAATAAATTATGTTTCATTTTAATAAAAATTCATTCTGTATTAGTCCTTACTCTCTTTATTTCTACATATAAGAGAAAAAAATTATATTACGCAATTTTAAAAAGTTGGTTAACAATAATAATTATATCTAAAAAAAAAAAAATTAAACTAAAATGTCTTATGTTCATCAACATAAACATACATTAATTATTTTTTGATAATGTAAATTATGAGGGGCGATTTAAAAATATGTAATAAATATTTATTAAAATATGTAATTTTACTTATATAAAAAAATAAAAAATAATAATTTTTTTTATAAATAGAAACGAAATAGTATTTGTGAATAATTTTTTTAGGGATATTTAAATGTGATTCTCCTTATATAATAAAGTGAAATGAACTACACAGTTAAATACGTTCGGTGTTCATCTGCTTCGATTCTTGTTTTTGAACCATTCCTCACAATTACATTTATATGACCTCTTTCAGCAAGATGTATTAAAAAGAAAAATATTTGAAAAAAACAAAAAAGATGAAGTGGATGGATGCACGATGTGGTTGAAAGGCACAGTTCATATCCCAATTAATATATGACCACGAACTTTCGTATAGCAGCCCCGTGCGTGGAAAAGTGACAGAAAAAACTGATGGAGGCAATAATTATAGTCCATTGGTTTCCAAAGGGAACACGTTATTATTATAATAAATATGAACTGAGTCCATATATATCTGACAAAAATGATTGCTTTTTTGCCAGCTCCCCAATAATCGAACCGGAACCACTGAAACCACCATTAATTACACACACACTCTGATGATACAGATTCTGTGAGCTTCAAGCTTTTCAGCAAAGTTCGAGAGAGACTTTCTGATGTCTCAAGTACGTACACTTAACTCCTCAATAATTTCCTGTAAGCAGTTAGATCATATGGATACAGATCACAGATATGTAACTGTTTTCTTGCTTCATTGTCTCATCATTAGAGCCACCACATAATATATATATATATATATATATATAATTATTCTTCTCAAATTTTTTATATTAAAAGCTACTGGTAAGGTACAATTAATTATTAAGTGATTAAGTTATATTAAAAAAAAACGTTTAGGAAGCAATGCATGGGCTGGTGGTTGAGATCGTACCAAAATGAGTTCTCCGTTACTATTCTTTGTTTATAATTATGCTTTGGTTATGCCACTTGATTAGGATTTAAAACAAGCTTATACACCCTTATTTTTTTCCCTCGCAGAGTGGGATTTATTATTATAGTCTAATAATATCGGTCAGGGTTAGCATGAGATAAAATTGACTTAAAATTACATTATCATTTTTCATCTTAAAAATAATCAATATCTAGTAAATTTCATGATATTAAAAATTGGGTTAACTCGACCGGTTCAATTAGTAAACTATTGAACGAGTATCTTTGATTTATTCAATAAAACACTAAGATTATGACTGATTCAATTATAATTTGACTTTAGTTTTGACTATTAACTATTAAACTAGTATTTTTAACATATTACTGTCTTTAAAAATACTCAAATCATGCTCTAAAAATTCATATACCAATAGTTATGACACTTGGCTATTTTGAGAATCAGCATGTATAGAGATCAATAATTAGATAACTTCATACATGATTTGGATAACGAAAGATTGAAACTCTAGGCATAACGCATTTAATAATTGTCTCCGTGCAGTGAAGAAGTTTTCTGGGAGAAATCAATGGCATTCTTTTGGGTTTCCCTAGGGTTTGTACGTGAAAGATATATAGTTAAATCTCAAGCCTAGCTAATACACCAATTTGTGAGTTGTGACAGATCAATGAAAAGCAAAAGGCAAAAAAATTAAGTCTCTCTTATGAGATATATCCATCAAGCAGCTATCTTTCTGCAGCTTTAAGTTTTGAAATCAATGAACTTTCATAGATAGTTGAACCTGATGAATTGCACACCCCACTTCTGTAAGAACAGGGGGAAAAAAAAAGAAGGTAAAGCAGATCAGAATCTCTTTTCTCTTCCACAGGTTTTGTCTTTCCAAAGAGAAAACAAAAGTTTCCCAGGCTAACCACTAACTGTTTCAAGACAAACAATCATCTCGGGATCCCCAGAATTAAATTCTCTTCAATTTCTTTTTTGTCAAATTTATTATTTGTTTCCTTTTTCCATTTCTCACACAGACATTGAATCCAGAATCTCTTTATTTGCTTTTTTATCGTTTTCTTTCTCTAAAGCTGCCTTCTCGACACATATCTTCAAAAACCCTACCACCAGTCAACCGCCACTTTGATCTCCCTACCACTAACATACCCTTCCCAAATTCCAAAACGAAATAATTTATAAGTAATTAAGTACAAACATCACAATTTAAATTTTCTACACCCTAATTATATATATAGATATTCATGTATTAATCCAAGCAAAATGCATGCTACGTTATTCAGGAGAGCATATTACACGTCGGAAAAGGATCCTCTTTAACACTCTAGGTATCTGGAGGACGTTCAGATGATGCATATAAGAAGGTTGAACATATACTATACATGTTTCGGAGAATGATCTTAAAATAAGGAATAATTAAAATAAGTTGCAAATATAAATTAAAATATTTATAAATTTAAGAGTTTCCATTATATATATATATATATATATATATAACATTTGAATTCTGAAAGTAACTTCCCATTTATATTGAGTTTTCTATTTGATTTATAATTGCCTGAATCAATATTTACAGCTTATTTTAAAAAAAAATTGTCATTAATTTCCTATTTTATGACTTTTATTATCATTCTCCCCGCATGTTTTGATTCAAAACTTGGCATATGAGATTCACGAGTCTCTCTAAACACACACCAAATCTTTAACTCAACTCCATCCAGTAATGTATGACTTCTTTCTTTATATTGACTTGCACTTCACTCCCACCAACTAGAGAAATCGTTTTCTCTACATTCATCAATCTCTCTTATTTGTGTACATCTTTTTGACCAGATTATAGAGAGTCAATTATATCTGTGTGTGTGTGAATGTAAAGACTTCAAAGTAAACCCTGGAAAACACGGAACGTGACAAGTGATATACAAGCAAGCGGTGGAACATGAGTGGTGGGATTCTTTTGCTAGGCAGTAGGGGGGCAACGTTATTCAAACACAAGGTCCCCTCCACTACACCACACACACATCATCCTATATATCCCACTTTCAAAAATAATACATGAATAATACCAATATATATTGTGAATCAGATTGTAATAAACATATCAAACATTAGAAACCATAAGTTTATAAATAGATAACACATGAAACACTACTTTGTACACACGTATATAGCTATATAAAACAAAATCACAGCTGATGATAAATTGATTTATGTATGTGTGTTTAGGGGGGGGGGTGTCGTGTGATATATAGTACTCTGATGACATACAGGAAATCTCAAGGGGATTACTAAAGGACAGAGCACACGTGCATCCGTGACAGTTCTGGGACACGTAGGACCATCTAATCACGTGCAGCTGCGAAGCAAAAATGCAAACAAGTTCAAGAGAAAAGAAAGAAGACACGGTAACGTTTATGGCAAAAGGAATATTTTTGTATATACTGATACTGCTGTCAACTTAGGAACATATATAGCAGCAAAGGGGGAAAAAAGGAACAGTTACACAAAGGAACAACATATATATGACCTAGCAACAAATTCTTACGTTGGTAATTACTAATAATTAAGGTTAACTTCATATGTGTGTGGGTGATTACATATCATGTATTTATACATGATCTGTCGTTGTCTCATTTAATTAAGATGGTGTCCAGATGGACCATAAAGGATAATGTTAGAAAGATCAATTTAATTTTTGATTTTTTAATTAATTTATAAATTTTATTTTTAAAGTCTGACCTGGAACGAACAACTTTTGATTTTTTTTTAGAGTACATCTTTCTAGTCATAAATTAAGAATGCCTCAATCAAATATTCAATTATTAAGATTATATATGAGAGGTGCAACTAACTTTACATGTCATTAAATTCATCCAAAAGTCCATCATATCTGTTAATGAAACTGCTTGTAGACTCATTATTAATTAGTAAATATTCTAAACCACTTGACTGTTCTACGAAAATAAATTGATCTATTCGTGTTAGTTTAAACGCCACAAGTTAACGTACGTACGTGTCCTTGTCTCTTATTATTTCATGGTAAGGATTAAGATCTAATTAATTAAAAAGGGGAAAAATCTTCCAGCTTTTCTTCCTTCTATGTATAAATTGTAAAGATTAAGGGCATGATAAAACTTTTAGTATATATGAAAGATAGTATACATAGTTGAAGAAAACGAAATAAGCATGCATAAAAGAACAATATTGATCAGTCCATATATATATATATATATATATAATATGAGCTATAATAATTAAACTCATGTGATCAACCAGTAGTTCTCAATTATTTAATTTCCCCCAATATAAATTGAAGTGTGTGGCAATTATTAAGGACATTATCAAAAGAGAAAATTACATTTAACGACTCCAACATAACAACTTTTATCATGTAAAGAATTTTTTAAACTGCATAATAACTCTCAAAGATCAAAAGGTATCATCATATTTAATTTCAAGTATATATTTATCTAACTAAAAAGGTTATTAAACCCTAAACCTAATAAACTTGTTTTAAGATGTTCAAATGTGAGTAGACTTAAATTGATGTGAAAATCTCACATCGGATAAAATTAAACTTAATAACTAATATATAAAAAAAGAATCCATGAACTTGATCATTGGGCTTTATTTTGAGTTAGTTAAGGTGTGATATTTTTTTATTACTCTTTGTCCATTTGTCTTCTCCCTCATTTCCAGTAGGAGCTCCTCATTCTTAATTAACAAGTATTAGAACTTAGTTTTGCCAGGGACCTAGAAGCTCATATTGCACACGTTTGAGTCTTAAGATAGAACTAGACCTAAATATATACTCCCTCCAGTCCTATTTATAAGTCATTTCTATCAATCTCATCAATACCAATATAATAAAAGTACAAGGAATAAAAATAAGTAAAATTCCAAACATGTTTCTATATAACAAATCTAAAAAGTAATATTCTATTATCTTTTCTCTCTCATGAAGGGTAATTTTGGAAATGCCTCTCAAATATCACCTAAAAAGACACACCATGACTTATAAATAGGATCAAATAGACCTTCTAAAATGGGACTTATAAATGAAACCGGAGGGAGTATATATATATATATAACAAGAAGTCGATATTTGGAGTGTCTTTGATGTTTGCACTCAGGTTTTCAGGAGAGAGAAGGAGTTTAGACAGATATGATTGAGAAACACACAAGAACCTTACGGAAGCTCCTTAAATGATTCTCACCTATTTTTGGATGGCACAGGGAACTTTCTTACACAATTTAAAAAGAATTATTATGGAAAGTCCCTTTGGGCAAACTCTGATTGCTTTAAAATCCTCAACCCTTTGACACTTCAACCCACGGATTTTTAAACGTAATGACATGAACTCATACACATGTATTATCGATTGGATTCTTCTTTTGGCTAAATATAAAATAAAGAGAAATGACCCCTTAACTTGAGCTTTGAAATTTATTATTTTTTTATTAAGTAATTATTAAAACTTGATGATTGTTTCAAAATGTTTGAAGCAACGCAGTATTTGACAAGTCTAAGTTGTCGAAGGTAATTTTCCAGCATAGAACAAAATCTGGAAGTGATGACAAAAGTGTCACTAGCTCAGATAATCAAGTATGAATAGAGTGTGCTGATGAATTATAATACAACAATCATAGAACGTAAGGGTTAATGACGCTGACCCAATATGCATCCTTGTGTTGAGACAAGGGCCAAGCCGATGATCGAGCCACTTGTGGTCGGAGTCGAGCCATGAGGAACCAGGGCTGGCCCCTCAGGTTGCGTGGCCACATATATATATATGAACCAGTCAGGTCGTCTTGGCAAGTGATATAAGAACCAGTGGTTTGTGCACGGTGGGTGAGTGACATGAATCGGCAAGAGGATGCTAATTTGTTTGCTGATTCAAACCCTACCTGGTGATAGATACAAACTTCTGTTCCTTAATGAATTTTGCGTTTGGAATTAATGAATGAGGACAAATCATTACACTGTACACACTTTTATCAAATCATACGAAAAGGAGATTCCAATTCCAAGACGTGTTATATATGTGAGTGTCCCAGCCACCATATATGACTAGTGGTAGATATTAATTAAGTTAATTAATATATAAATTAAAAAAACAGTGGCTAGGATAAATTGATTATTATATTTGGTCCATGAAGGATTACTTATTTTTAATTTAATTAGTATTTCATTATAATTTTGTTTCCAATCATTTTCATCTCCCTCGGTCCATATTAATTAAATTTATAGGTCTAATTAACTTTATTTGTAATATATTCTCCAAAACAAAAAATAAAAGTAAAAATAAAAACATAACCTAATTCCCATTACCATGGAGTCTGTATTGCTTGGTCGAGCTTTTTTCATGGTAATGATCATTACAATGGCAATCTGGATTGCACGTTTTTTTGGCAATCCCTATGAACGAGGATTACCATCCTTTCCTTGACAGGTTTTGGATGTCTTTTTTGCCCCAAACTTCGAATGTGAAAAGACACAAAATACCCCCAAATCATATCCAATCCCTCCTTTCTCATCTTCCCTCCCATCGCTTCCATCCAATGTTCTAAAAATTAGAGCGAATAATGAACCGAAAATATCAATGGATCATGAGTTTTATGGTTTAATTGATAGTTGAACTAATAACATAATAATTAAATAAAAAAATATTTATATATACATACATATATATATATATATATATATTAAAAAATAGGTTAAAGCAGTTCAACTGCTTCAAGTCCAAATTTTTGCTCCAAGTCTTTAATAACCAACTGGGTCAACTATCAAAATGGGCCAAATAGTTAAACCAGACTGTTTTCTTCTTTGAATGACAATCTGATCATCCAAGTTGATCCAAATTTGAAAATAGTACTTCTACCTCTTCCCTGTCACTTCCCTTGAATTTGAGGACATGATTTTTCAACTAGTCAAAGACTTGTATCATGAATTTGAAATTTCTCTAGAGTATGGAATCTCATTAGAATGATGATTAGGGTTTAGTAGGAAGAAAGGAAAAGTCAAGAGGAAGGATGAGTAGGTGGTCTCACACCCACCATCCCTTGAATATGAATCATCATCATCATCATCATCGTAGTTGTCAACTTTCCCCACTTCACCAACTGTATAAATATATTTCACACCTCACACAACACTTAGTCTCTTTTAAGTTTTATCAATATATATGGTGTTTGCTATTTATCAAACCAAATAATTCTGATTAGACTACACCACAAATTAGTTACCTTTTAATCCAATATTTATTTCCCTCCTGCATGCATGGCACGCACTTCCTCTTTCGCCAATCCACAAGCCTTTTAATTGCATCATTTGTATTTATTGATAATATTAATTAGTAACATAAATTTAGTATAAATGAAGGCATTCTCATGACTACAATTAAGTTGTGTGTTACTGGCATTCAATCAACTCAAATTAATAGAAATTTCATATTACGATAATAAATGGCATTAAATTAAATGAATGGTCTCAATTTTCAATGATTTCAATTGATGTATCGATATAAGATTTATAAAAAAAAACTGTGTTAAATCACAAATTACAATATGATTATTTATCTAAATTTTAAATTCCTTCTTGAACCGAGGATGCTTCCCATTGCTCTAAAGGCATTTAATTTAGGCCTGGACCAATTATAAACCCATAAATAATTGAATTACGTACAATACAGGGGCGACACATATATACATATATTTTATGAGAATATTAGAACTAAAATTAAAATTGTTAAATATTAAGGGCCCATTTGGTTCATAGAAATGATTTTAAAAGAAATGAAAATAAAAATGAAAATGAATATGAAATTATGGACATAGATATAGAGAAGGGGATGGGGATGGACTTCATTTATTTTTTATTTAGTATTGATATATATGATATGATAAGCCTAAAATACCCTCATCGAAAAAACTTGCCCTAACCCAGTATCACCTTCAACCTCGGTCAAAAGTTGCAGCCACCATCGTAAATAAAGCATCAAAACCAGATCCCATCAAGCAAAATGATATTAAATCAAAGCCACAAAACAATGTGTTCAAGGGAAGAGGTCGAACTGTGGGAACTGAAAGGAAACAAAATCAAAACCTGAGGAAAGGTCGAACTGTCGAACATCTCTGTCTAGAAAAAAGAGGCAAAAGGTACCAGAAACAATGAAGATGAGTTGGGAAGAAGACGAAGGTGATGGCTATGGAGAAGACTAAGTGGGAAGAAGACGACGACGACGGATCAACCAACTTCAACTAGAGATTTGCAAACCGTCGCCAATGCACTCGCCGTCGCCGTACTCATTGTCACCATCCTCGCCTTTGTCATTGCCGTCATCCTCTCTTTGCCTCACTGTCGTCCACGCTGCTTTATCTACCGTTTCACCATTAGCATTTGCCAACGGTAACATTGGTCCTGTAACATGTGGAAATGGATTTCCATGCTCTACCTTTGTGGAAATTCCATGTGGAAATCCAATTCAGCCAAATTTTGTCCAACCAATCATGTAAAATTTTGAATCCCATTTCCAATCATTTACATTATATATATATATAGGCATGTAATAAAGTAAAATGATTTTTTTGGGCACTTGGCCGGTTGCCCTCTTTATACCTACAATGTAGGTGCATTTTAAGGCCACACTAATTCAAATCTTTCAAAACTCAAACTCAACATATCTAGTAAAATATATTGATATAATTTTTTTAAAAAAATATAATATTAAATCATTACATTTTATTTGAGTTTTGATTTTAAAACTTAAACTCAACATATCTAGTAAAATATATCGGTACAATTTTTTTAAAAAAAATATATAATTTTAAAATATAAATAAAGTGTAGGAACGCTCAAAATTATATTTTTTTCGTTAAACTATGTTGTCAGGGTCAGCATGACCTATATGTTAAAGTTTATATATACAACCGTTCATCCCCAACCACATTAAAGCCTTTATAATCACAGGGCATCCCACAAAAGGTCCCCGACATTGCCACACCCTAATATGTAGGCATCGCGGTCCTAAACTACTTTATGAACATAGGCTAGCCTTTTCTTTTCCTACAGTCCAAGTTAGATTATGCATTTTTAACTTTTAGTAATTCCCCCTTCTGCCCTTCTGGTAGCTAACAATATTCAATTCCATGATCATATCACACTGTTATGATTCAGTGGTCCTCCAAAAACTCTGCTAAATTTTGTTCATTCATTCATTGCTAAATTTAATCACCCTTTTCAATATTACCTTCAGTAATTTTGACTTTCAATGAATGATTAAAAAAAGGAGAAAAAATCATAGGTAGTAATTATTTAATTAATTCCTTAAAAAAACCTAGAGGACAAAGAACATTTGACCAGGAAAAAAAAAGGTAAAGCAAATTTTGAACTGTTTTTTTTTTTCTTTCTTTTTTGTCTGTTTTTTCTCCAGTTTCTATTGTCAGATCCAAGAAAATGAGAATGAGAATCCCAATGAAGTATGGATTTCTTTCTCTGAATTCGCCCAATGTGCATTCTACAGCCGTAAAACAAATAGTGGATATGGATTGCTAGAAGAGACTTTTTACCAAAATTTATTTGAAGGGTTGAAACTTTCGCAAAAGGTTAAAAATAATTCTGATCCAACAGCACGACACATATGGGAGGAAGAAGACGAAATTCAGATTTAAAGCAATTTCATTGGACAGCATAAGAGAGACAGAAACAATAGAAAGTCGAAGGTCTGCTGAATGCTCATAGGCAAAACAAACAAGACCAAACAAAAGACTTAAAAAAGATATGTGAACGTACGTTGAAGATAAGATCGATCATAAGGAATTTTCAGCAATTTCAACTCTAAATCTTCAAATGCATCTCAAACATTGAATAACTTCTTAAAATTCTACTGTCACACAGACAAATTAAACATAACAAACTTGAAGAAAATAAAATAAAAATTTAAAGAGAAGAAAATAAACTATGAATATATGTAATACTGGATATCTTTTAGGTCAGTGTATCTAAATTATGGTAGTAATACTTTTTATCATTTGATATTTGACGGATTAAAATTAATTGATGGTACTTAATATTAAATAATTTCATAGGAAAAGGCCAGGAAATTTAATTTTGAAGATGTCAAGTGTAGATGGAAGCCAACCAAACTTGACATGAAGGGTTTAAGAGTATCAAAGAAGAGATCTTTGTGTCCACATATTTGGAGACCATGTCTTACATCTCTACTCTTTTTCCCATCAAACCCATCATTTGACCTCTTTTTTCTATCTCTAAAGATAATGCCTTTATTGAAAATTATCCCAACATTTCATTTGTCACTTGTTAATTTTTGCCTACACAAATTAAGTCATATAAGGCATGGATATTTTAATTTAATAAAATTAACAAAGAGGTGCTCTAAGTCCCGTATACAAATTGTTTCAGCCTGTGTACGTGTATGTAAAATTTTAGCCGGGGTTAGTTTTATATATATATATATATATATATTCTTTGTATCAAAATGAATAAGATTATTCATTTATATCTCAGAAAAAAAATAGCCGTTAATTGCTCCCAAATAGCTTAGTATTAATATTGTTTATTTTTTTCAAATCATGTATACGCGAAATTTATTTTTTGTTCTTAAAATTTTTGTTTATTTTTATAACCAAAAGCACTGAGAAACTTTGAATAATTAATTAGAAAAGTAAAAATAAAAAATTCTCCAATATATTAACGTGCACACACACACACAAACATATAAGCCACTTTTTGACTATTGCTCCCTAGCAAATGTGGTGCATGAAGATAGTGTTAATTTCAAGCAAAAAGAGGTCCCCACACAATATATACTTACAAGTGTGTGAGACTGTGTGTGGGGAGAGGGGGAGAGGAGGAGAGAGAGAAAAGCAGAAAGCTTTTCTTTCACTGCCATGGCATGTCATGAATCAGTGTAGAAATTGTTCCTTTGAATTCATTTTCATCTACTTCACCCTCCCACTCCTCATTTTAATTCTATATATTAATTTTCCTCATCTTTCGCTACTTATCTTCGACTTCTTACCCTTATAATGATAATGATTAAACCAAATCTCTTATTAAAAGATTGTAAATTTGATCATATTCACACATAAACATCAAATAGAAGAAAGCATTAATTTTGGTCGAGCCATATTAGATGAGATTGTCTTAGTTTGAAATCTACTGAATCTGAATGGAAGATATATATCAAGGAAAAATAAAAAGAAGAGCCAACAATACCAAAAGAGAGATCTTATTATGATCAGAACTGTAAAGCCCCCACACGATTAACATTCTAATTAGAGAGTTAATATATATTCTAGTTTTCAAAATTACATAATGAAGCCGTTGGCAATGGCTCGATTAGTATCGAAATGAGTGGTTTCGTACACTGGCAATTCCTCTCTATACCTTCGAATCCCAATAGAGGACAGATTATCCAATTCAAAAAGATCAGAACTTGAACAACTAACTCCATCATCGTCCTCTTCTTCGTCGTCGTCTCCAGCCCCATACTTCATGTCAAATTCCTGTTCTTTCTTCTTCATGATCTTCGTCTTCAATAATAACTCTCTCGCAAACTCTTCCACTCTTCGACTCTCCTTCATCACATGGAACCTTAGCTCCTCATTATTGTGATTTCTCTTCTTCTCTTGATCATCTTCTCGCAGAATGTTCTTTTGCCCGCATGGCCTGCAATCTTCATCCACTATCACACTAACAGGGCAAAACCTCACTGATCTCTTAGTCCCAGATCTGGATGATGGGGTTTTGCTCAAGCATGACCTCGAGAACGAAGAAGCCGAAGAACAAGTCGAAGGTTGTGGTACCTTGGGTTCGTGAGAATTCGACACGGTCGATGATTTTGTCTTTTTTGTATTCCCACTCGAATTGAAGAGAGAATGGAGAAAGCTGGCGAGTCTCGCACCTGGAGAGATGGGTTGCTTCGCTTTCTTCAAGTCGCCATACAAGATCTTCAAAGCTTTGGACTTTGCTTTCCCGGAACTGTTTTTCTCGCTATTCGGCTTCTGGGTTTGATCAGAATGGGTCCTGAAGTTGTTAGGAACTTCAGAGCTTGAACTTTGAGGCCGAACCGATGAAGAAATACTGGTTCGAATCGGCTTCGGTTTCTGCATTTTGTACCAGGACTCTGACTCTGAAGAAGAAAAACCATAACCAGAACTGGAGTCAGAGGAGCTGGAGTCGAGAACATGGAGAAGGAATTTGAATTATAGTTGCTTCGTACTCTTCTTCGATCGAACTCCGTCAAAGAATTCCGACGAAATTGGGTGGTTTCTTAGTTTCTCCGACATCGGCGTCATCGAAGAAGTTCTTGAGGCTGTTGGTGGTGACGTTGCTGCTCTGTTTCTGCTTCCTCATCACGCTCTTGTCTCTGTAAAACACGAGGTGGTCTTGTTGCTTCTCCTCTGCTTCAATGGATCTGTAAATTGAGTCGAGAAGAGTGGAAGAGAAAGATGGGTTTTCTCTGTTGTGCCGTTTATGACGATCCCATTTCTCCATTGGTGATCTTGTTTCTTTTTAGAGAAGAAGAAGCCAAAGCGATGAAAGTGAAGGAGTGAGGAAAGAGAAGCAGCAGAGAAACAGGGGACTGTGAAATGGAGGCTATCAATTACTTGGCCTTTCTTGTCTGCTTCAAATAGTACTGATGCAAAAGGGATTTAATGGGGTTGGAGTACTCTGTGAGAATCATGAAACAAAGAAGAGGAGAGAGAGAAAGAGAGACTAAAGGGAGAGATAGGTACGAATGATTATGCAAAAGAAGAATGGCATGGCCATTTTTGCCCGAGCAAGGTCAAGGAGTGTGTTAAAGCGCTCTGGTGTGAAGGAAATAAGAAGAAAGGATGGAGACATGGGGGTAGTGTTGCTGAGTGCTTGATGGTTTTAGAGAGAGAAAGTAATCAAAGCCAAATTCCACGCCTAAGGAAGGAGAAGAACGAGAGAGAGAGAGGGGGAGAGAGAGAGAGAGTTTTTTGAGAGTCTCTGCTTTCGGACGCTCTTATAAGGAAAGGGTTTGAGTTTGAGGCTTGAGAATTTAGACAGAGCAATTCAACATCTCTTGCCCTTGCTTTTTTTTTTTTTTTAATTACCCTTAAATTCTTTATCTTTCATAGTTTGATTACAGATTAAATTAGAAGGATTTATATTCAATTTTGTAGTTTTGACTATTTTAGTATTATTTGCTGACTTTATGATTAAAAGTTGTTTCTACTTTGGGTTTTATTTATTTATTTTAAAATAAAAAGTATTAATTTTGAAGTATTTAAGTTTAATAGAAATAGCCTGACAAACTTAAAAAAATTCAAGGAAAGAGGAAGGAAGCTTGTTGAGAGAGAGGGAGAGAAAGAGGGAGCCAGGTTGTCAATGGCATGAAGTGGGATAAATGTTGAGTTGAATAGAATTATCGGTACTTTAATTATGATTCAAAATTTCACCTTCTTGAGGATTGATCTTCTTTTCTTTCTTCTAAATTTTGCCTTCATTCAGATGAAGTGACATTAGATCCTTGCTTTCTCTTTACAAGCAAAGAATGGAAATTTATTGGTGTGCGTAGGACCATGCAAAGCAGAGAGATATTGATCTTCACACCACACACATCCTATTTATTTTCTGGGTCCAATATGTTCTCCTTTCCTTTTCTTTCTCACTTGCTTATGTTTTCCTGTAAAATTTACATGCATAATTCACACTCACTTAATAACAATTTATATATAATAACAACAAAAAATTCTATCCATATCTGAATGTAAGGACTTAATTAAATGTCAATTTATAAGAGTTTAATTAGCTGTAACATATGTGATGAATTCCTTAGGTATTGTATGACATATAAAAATTATAATTTTTATTTCAAGCACAGAGAGATGAAATCAAATTAATTAAATTACCTTCATGATGAAATGGTATTTATCTTCACAGAATGTTTAGAGCACGTAGGATTGAGGACCAAGAAGAATGAAAAGAAAATAAAATATATTTCTCTTGTTTAAAAATATAAAATATTTTTTAAAAGGTTGAATGTTCGAAAATAAAAGGTATTTTTAATATTTTAAAGTGTAATTAATTTGATTTTTTCTAAAAGTACCCTAATAAGTACTTTATATTTATTTAAAAATAAAATATCTCATTACATAAAGGTAAATATAAAAAGATAGTGTTAGTTGGAAGATAATTAATTATTTTATTAAAATAAAATTTAATTAAAAATACTTTATATTTATTAACTGAAGGAATATTTGTCTTAAGTTTATATAAAAAAAGATTATACTGGTTTCAATTTTATATGAGCATACTTTTAATTAATCCCAACGTGAATGACTAGTTTTTAACGTAACGGGGAAAAAGTAAATTTGGATATGCAAACGCTCTCAAACCCCACATTTGACAGCACCAAAAAAGCAAAGTGGTCATGATATAAAGGATAGTTGGCGCCATAGTTGAATAGTAAAAATGAATTCTAAAATTGGTTTGTTGGTTTTGCAAGTGACTAGTAAAAATGGATCGGATTCTAAATTTTATAACCATAACAAATAAACGATTGTATATGATATCATAATAATAAAAAATATAAACAATGAACAATTTCTTTTTGCAAACATCTTTTAATTTATAATGGAATCCGAGTTTTTTTAATATTATTTTACGAAGTAATTGTTTAATATACACTCCCTTCAGACATCTGTATAAAAAATAAATAAATCATTTCACATGAATTAAGGAATAGAGTTAAAATTAATAAATATGTTTGAAATTTAGTTTTTTAAAATTCCCTTACTAACTAAACAATGATAACTTAATGAGTAAAAATGGAAATTTAAAAAATAATGCAAGAGACAATATGTAGTTATTCCTTTTATTCAAACCAAAAAAAAAAAAGACTGGCATTTATTTTTTAAAGAAACTCCAAGGATCTATACTCCCTTTGCTTCTCAATATAAGATAAAGTTTGAAAGTTTTTTTTTTTTTTTGCCTGTAAATATAAGATGAAATTAGAGTAATTAATTAATATTTTTAATTTTATTCATTATTTATTTATTGTTATTTAAATTTCTAAACAATAATTTATTACAATAATTAACTACAAAGAACGGGTAAAATTGAAAATTTACAAATTTTTTTACAATTTCAATTTTCAATTTCAATGTTACAATTAACGTTTATTATAAAAAAGTTGAAGTTTGTTAGCTTTGTTTTGTATTAAAAACCGGTGTAGCATGCATGCTCTATATCATGTTGCGCCTTCCATGCATTAACTGAATTGGGTGAATGACGTTGGTTTAAAGTTATCAATCAAAGTGATCTTGTGTAATTATTGTAACTAGCAACATTAACTCGACACACCAAACCCCACGATAAAGATTGTAACAAACTTAAACCAAAATCTTGCACAAAATTCAAATTTTTACAAAGAAGGTTGGGCTCTGATTTATTACTCTAATCCTATTTACAAATTTCTTCTAACATATTTTACCAGTATTGAAAAAAATTTTAAAATTCATTAACTCTATCTTAAAATTTAATAAGTTATTAACTTTATCTCTATTAAATATACACACTTTTTAATAACATATTTTCTCTCTCTCCAACATAATACAAAATTAAAAAATGTGTTCTTTGTCTATATAACACAAAAAAAATGTGCTTTATCTATGTGTTATTGAATATTGGTCTTGTTGATAACCATGAAGAGATTTAGGGGTTTGTTTAAAATTATTTTTGTTTTATTGTTCTAAAAATTAGAGTTTTTTAGAACATATTTTGAAAGCAAAAAAAAATAAAAATAGGTGATTTTTTGTATTCTTATTTATTATCCAGAACAATAATTCTAAAACATTTAAAAGATGTTTTTATTTTTCTATTCTCTCAAATAATATTTGATTTTTTTTCCAAAACATTTTATAAAAATACATTATCAAACAATTTTTTTTAAAAAAATAAAAAACTGTTTACAAAATAGGGTGCCAAGCAAGCCTTATATCTCACCACGTCAAGTTCAAAGTTCAATTGAAGTGAAAACATGTTATTCGTATAATGTTACCAAGCACAAGTTTAAAGAGAGCTTATATCAAAATACTATCATGTTGGATAAAAGAACTTCTTTAACTTATAAAACACTCTGATCTTATGAGGTTTCCCAATATAAGAGTCATAACAATGCACCCCCATTTTAATAGTTAACATGCATTTTTAATAGCTTCACTTCACAGCATTTCACTCAGCCTCCTACTAGTCAAAACCTTTAATGGATAGTCCTTTTTCGTGACAATAATAGCCTCTCAAAAAAAACACCAATATTACATGTGCAAGAGTTTAAAGGAGAAGCCCATAAAAAAAAAACTAAATTATTAGATGAAAGTTCTTTAAACTTATAAACTTCATTATTCTTTTTTTGCAAGACGTCTTGATGTGGAACTTATATATTAAGGTCTCATTGTGAGTAATCTCTAAGGCCTTATTTGGTATAATAAAAGAGTTTTTTATGAAATTGAGATTGAAATTTGAATAAAATTAGGTTTTAAAATTGTGTTCAATGTGATAATGGAATCATAATATAATTTTGATAAATATTTGTACTTAAAATAAGAAAACTATAGTACCCTTTTTCTCAAAATTAAAGCCTTGTATGTCCCCTTCCTTTTTCCCTCTTCTTTCCACGAACAGCATGAGCCAACAATGATGACAACACACAGACCCATCAGCGGACACCATATCATACTTGAGCAACAATCAAAGCCAGAAACTACAATAACAAAATAGTTCAAATATAGAGGAGGAGCAACAACCAAATTTGTGGAACCAAGGAAAAAAAGCTCAATGGGAAGAGAAGCCTTTGCTAACAAGGGTAGAGAAACTCAATGGAGGAGCTTGGTCCTCCCAAACCTCAATTGAGAATTTTGTGAAACAAGGGTAGAAATTGAAACCCAATTGGACAAGGTGAAATTTGGGGAGCTGAAGGAACCACTTCAAGCTTAGCTCACTCTACTAGATCTCTCTTTGCCCTACCTCATGGTCATCGTCCTTGCATTCAATTGATGCTCAATAGCAAGTCAACGTTATCGAGGAGTTTGGAGGAGTCTTGGGGCAAATCTTTCATCTCTCGGAGTTGAGGGAGAAGTTAGGATCTTCCTTGTTGATCTTGTGGCCGTAGATAAATGCCAGAGTGAGAGGGCTATTGTCGTGGGGTGGTTTGAGGGTTTGGTCCTGGTTGATGCTTAATGGTGGGGTGAGAGATTGAAGAGCCAAGTGTTGATGAGGATAATAGTGAGAAAAAAATAGATTTCATGAACAATAACTCGATTCCATAGGAGTGATGATGGAATTAAATTCTAGAACTTTTGATGAAATCAAGATTTAAATCATGATTATTTCACACACACACACACTTTCAAATGAATTCCTCGTCTAATTCCATTTCCAACCTCAGGATCCTAGATATCAAACATGGCCTAACTATATTCTACTAAGTCTATCAATAAGCTTTTGAGATCTAACTCTTCTTCTTTGAATACAACCTGTGTTGTGTGATATGAAGCCATGCATAGGAATAAACTAACTACCATGTATAATGGCCAACCTCAGTATTCACGAGCAAATCAATGCAGGCAAAGGGAGCATCATACAACGTTTGGAATTTCACATTCATAAATAACGTCGTAGTTAATTAATTGCAATTACGAGTGTCCGTTGTATAACAGATGCAAAACTTAATAATCTATACTACACTTATTTTTTCTTCAAGATGCAAATTTAATATACTTGAATCTATGTTCATACATAATACCATCCAATCTCTCATGATAGCTTCTCTAATTTCAATCAAAATGTTAATCAAAGGGTGACTACTGCAGAATCATGGCTTATAGCTTTCATGGAGACATGAGATTTAAGTCTTGTAAACTTTTACTTTCTTACTATGATTTATTAATGAAGGGGAGAAACTATATGGCTATGACGATTATTAAGATATACGAAGGAGCAACACATAATGCAGAGTCAGCAAATGCGGCTCACAGCAGCACTAAATTAACGAATATAAGCATATGCATGCATCCTCACTTGTTCTTCGTTTTTCAATATATAATCCTCAAACTTAAATTAAAGCTCATCTTCTTTTGTTTTTTTTTAATTAACTAATGAACTCCTCAGAGTGGTTATATAGACTATAATAGGTTTAGAGGACATGGTTTGAACATGTCATTTTCTCTGTCGTATGTTGTTAAAGATACACGATCCGGAGAACTAACTACATTCATGCCGTAATTTTTGACTTCCTTATCATGTCTTGCTGTGAATGTAGATGCATATAGACACGTGCGAACCAGTATATAAATATCTGTCACGTTAATTACGCTTCAATTCCCCGTACTTTTGTTAGGACTAATTAAATATTCTGTTTGTTTTAGTCTTTGGTTTTATATATTTTTTTTGATTTCAGGGCAGGGCATATACACCCAACACATACATCGAGCAACAAAACTATAAGTCCTAGGACCGAGTGTTTTTAATTAGTTGCGTGCATATATAATTAAAAGTACCACAATAATAGTTCCAACAACAGGTGTGTCCAGTTATTAGGTAAGAATTTGAATAATAAAACTCATAAAATTGTGAAATCAAATCCTAATACTAATGTGAGAACGTTATTGATGAACAATCTGTAAATATTTTATAAGTGTTCATTGAGTCTGAAGGCATACTCTGACCTGGTGAGTTCGAGACCTAACTCACTTAAAATTTTTGACATAAAAAAAGTTAGACAATTAGTAAAATTTCCAAGCTAGTGTCATTACCTACATTTCTGTATGTTAATTAGGATTAGGATCCCTATTGCTTGACAAAATATAACGAAGATATTTGTAATTACCTTTCTTAAACAATATAGAACTGAATTATTGTAGACTTTATTTTTTTGATATATTTTATTTTAAAAGCATGACGAGATAAAAACAACTTTTTGGCTCAAAAATCCATTAAAAAATTATTAAGTATTGGAAAAAAAAATATAAACAACAACTTGAATAGTGTTATTTGCTGCAAGAAATCCATAATAATTATTGCCAGACTTAAAAAAAAAGGAAGAAACTTGATTCGCTTCAAGCAATATCAAGATGAACTCTGTAGAGAATATGAAAAAAATAAAGTTTAATTGAACTTAATAATATTAGTTGAATATTCTGACTTTACAATATTAGAATCCTGATAATTAAATGTACAAAAAAGCAAAACAAAAAAAAAAAAAAAAGAAAGAGAGAAAGAGAGAGGAAGGATGGTGTTAGCTAGTGGGTGCATGGTGCATAATATTTTTACAATCATTGCTCTCGTGGCTCCTAAACTTTCTGAAGTGAAAAAGCAAACGCATTAAAGTTGGACCCAGAAAAAAAAGAAAACCAAAACCATGTTGAAACTACGATGGAATGTTTAAGATTCGATTAACACTAACAAAAGGATAATCAGAACTAGATAGCTAGCTAGGAGTAGCATGAGAGAGAACAGAAAGAAAGTGAACATACAATTAAAAAAAAAAGTGAGATTAATTAATATAATAAACCTCAGCTCATGTATAAGCTCCGAAAAAGGTCTCCCATATATATAATACAATTAAAAAGTATGTGCGTGCGCTTATTTTTCCAGTATGGTCGACCCTCTCTCTTTCCTTCAAGCTCAAGAAAAATACTTTAATAATAGCAATAATAATAAAAAATATATATATATCATACCAGGCTAGGCTATCGATGTAATGGCCCATATTTTACAAGTGTCTTCCAAAAGCAAAGAACCAATACACACATACACACACAACAATCATGGGAAGGTATGATGATACACGAGTCTCAACTTTCACGGTTCAGGCGTAACAAAATTATTATTCTTCTTTAGTACGTATGCAAGTACTTCCTATGGTTAGCCAAATGATGGTTTTGATTTTTATTTTTTATTGCTATTATTATTGTTGTTTGAAAAATAAGGTAGAAAGTCACAAAAAGAAAGAAAGAGACTGGAAAATATTTGTGAATTTGTGATTTATTCATTCATCCAG
>NW_026555344.1:4905686-5207019 GCF_029017545.1 Prosopis cineraria
AAAAAATATAATTTTAAAATATAAATAAAGTGTAGGAACGCTCAAATTATATTTTTTTCGTTAAACTATGTTGTCAGGGTCAGCATGACCTATATGTTAAAGTTTATATATACAACCGTTCATCCCCAACCACATTTAAAGCCTTTATAACACAGGGCATCCCACAAAAGGTCCCCGAATTGCCACACCCCTAATATGTAGGCATCGCGGTCCTAAACTACTTTATGAACATAGGCTAGCCTTTTCTTTTCCTACAGTCCAAGTTAGATTATGCATTTTAACTTTTAGTAATTCCCCCTTCTGCTGCCCTTCTGGTAGCTAACAATATTCAATTCCATGATCATATCACACTGTTATGATTCAGTGGTCCTCCAAAAACTCTGCTAAATTTTTGTCATTCATTCATTGCTAAATTTAATCACCCTTTTCAATATTACTTCAGTAATTTTGACTTTCAATGAATGATTAAAAAAAGGAGAAAAAAATCATAGGTAGTAATTATTTAATTAATTCCTTAAAAAACCTAGAGGACAAAGAACATTTGACCAGGAAAAAAAAGGTAAAGCAAATTTTGAACTGTTTTTTTTTTCTTTCTTTTTTGTCTGTTTTTTCTCCCAGTTTCTATTGTCAGATCCAAGAAAATGAGAATGAGAATCCCAATGAAGTATGGATTTCTTTCTCTGAATTCGCCCAATGTGCATTCTACAGCCGTAAAACAAAATAGTGGATATGGATTGCTAGAAGAGACTTTTTACCAAAAATTTATTTGAAGGGTTGAAACTTTCGCAAAAGGTTAAAAATAATTCTGATCCAACAGCACGACACATATGGGAGGAAGAAGACGAAATTCAGATTTAAAGCAATTTCATTGGACAGCATAAGAGAGACAGAAACAATAGAAAGTCGAAGGTCTCTGCTGAATGCTCATAGGTAAAACAAACAAGACCAAACAAAAGACTTAAAAAAAAGATATGTGAACGTACGTTGAAGATAAGATCGATCATAAGGAATTTTCAGCAATTTCAACTCTAAATCTTCAAATGCATCTCAAACATTGAATAACTTCTTAAAATTCTACTGTCACACAGACAAATTAAACATAACAAACTTGAAGAAAAAAATAAAAATTTAAAGAGAAGAAAATAAACTATGAATATATGTAATACTGGATATCTTTTAGGTCAGTGTATCTAAATTATGGTAGTAATACTTTTTATCATTTGATATTTGACGGATTAAAATTAATTGATGGTACTTAATATTAAATAATTTCATAGGAAAAGGCCAGGAATTTAATTTTGAAGATGTCAAGTGTAGATGGAAGCCAACCAAACTTGACATGAAGGGTTTAAGAGTATCAAAGGAGATCTTTGTGTCCACATATTTGGAGACCATGTCTTACATCTCTACTCTTTTTTCCCATCAAACCCATCATTTGACCTCTTTTTTTCTATCTCTAAAGATAATGCCTTTATTGAAAATTATCCCAACATTTCATTTGTCACTTGTTAATTTTTGCCTACACAAATTAAGTCATATAAGGCATGGATATTTTAATTTAATAAAATTAACAAAGAGGTGCTCTAAGTCCCGTATACAAAATTGTTTCAGCCTGTGTACGTGTATGTAAAATTTTAGCCGGGGTTAGTTATATATATATATATATATATATATTCTTTGTATCAAAATGAATAAGATTATTCATTTATATCTCAGAAAAAAAATAGCCGTTAATTGCTCCCAAATAGCTTAGTATTAATATTGTTTATTTTTTTCAAATCATGTATACGCGAAATTTATTTTTTGTTCTTAAAATTTTTGTTTATTTTTATAACCAAAAGCACTGAGAAACTTTGAATAATTAATTGAAAAGTAAAAATAAAAAATTCTCCAATATATTAACGTGCATACACACACAAAAACATATAAGCCACTTTTTGACTATTGCTCCCTAGCAAATGTGGTGCATGAAGATAGTGTTAATTTCAAGCAAAAAGAGGTCCCCACACAATATATACTTACAAGTGTGTGAGACTGTGTGTGGGGAGAGGGGAGAGGAGGAGAGAGAGAAAAGCAGAAAGCTTTTCTTTCACTCGCCATGGCATGTCATGAATCAGTGTAGAAATTGTTCCTTTGAATTCATTTTCATCTACTTCACCCTCCCACTCCTCATTTTAATTCTATATATTAATTTTCCTCATCTTTCGCTACTTTATCTTTGACTTCTTACCCTTATAATGATAATGATTAAACCAAATCTCTTATTAAAAGATTGTAAATTTGATCATATACACACATAACATCAAATAGAAGAAAGCATTAATTTTGGTCGAGCCATATTAGATGAGATTGTCTTAGTTTGAAATCTACTGAATCTGAATGGAAGATATATATCAAGGAAAATAAAAAGAAGAGCCAACAATACCAAAAGAGAGATCTTATTATGATCAGAACTGTAAAGCCCCGCACGATTAACATTCTAATTAGAGAGTTAATATATATTCTTGTTTTCAAAATTACATAATGAAGCCGTTGGCAATGGCTCGATTGGTATCGAAATGAGTGGTTTCGTACACTGGCAATTCCTCTCTATACCTTCGAATCCCAATAGAGGACAGATTATCCAATTCAAAAAGATCAGAACTTGAACAACTAACTCCATCATCGTCCTTCTTCTTCGTCGTCGTCTCCAGCCCCATACTTCATGTCAAATTCCTGTTCTTCTTCTTCTTCATGATCTTCGTCTTCAATAATAACTCTCTCGCAAACTCAACTCTTCCACTCTTCGACTCTCCTTCATCACATGGAACCTTAGCTCCTCATTATTGTGATTTCTCTTCTTCTCTTGATCATCTTCTCGCAGAATGTTCTTTTGCCCGCATGGCCTGCAATCTTCATCCACTATCACACTAACAGGGCAAAACCTCACTGATCTCTTAGTCCCAGATCTCTGGATGATGGGGTTTTTGCTCAAGCATGACCTCGAGAACGAAGAAGCCGAAGAACAAGTCGAAGGTTGTGGCCTTGGGTTCGTGAGAATTCGACACGGTCGATGATTTTGTCTTTTTTTATTCCCACTCGAATTGAAGAGAGAATGGAGAAGCTGGCGAGTCTCGCACCTGGAGAGATGGGTTGCTTCGCTTTCTTCAAGTCGCCATACAAGATCTCAAAAGCTTTGGACTTTGCTTTCCCGGAACTGTTTTTCTCGCTATTCGGCTTCTGGGTTTGATCAGAATGGGTCCTGAAGTTGTTAGGAACTTCAGAGCTTGAACTTTGAGGCCGAACCGATGAAGAAATACTGGTTCGAATCGGCTTCGGTTTCTGCATTTTGTACCAGACTCTGACTCTGAAGAAGAAAAACCATAACCAGAACTGGAGTCAGAGGAGCTGGAGCTCGAGAACATGGAGAAGGAATTTGAATTATAGTTGCTTCGTACTCTTCTTCGATCGAACTCCGTCAAAGAATTCCGACGAAAAGTTGGGTGGTTTCTTAGTTTCTTCTCCGACATCGGCGTCATCGAAGAAGTTCTTGAGGCTGTTGGTGGTGACGTTGCTGCTCTGTTTCTGCTTCCTCATCACGCTCTTGTCTCTGTAAAACACGAGGTGGTCTTGTTGCTTCTCCTCTGCTTCAATGGATCTGTAAATTGAGTCGAGAAGAGTGGAAGAGAAAGATGGGTTTTCTCTGTTGTGCCGTTTATGACGATCCCATTTCTCCATTGGTGATCTTGTTTCTTTTATAGAAGAAGAAGCCAAAGGGATGAAAGTGAAGGAGTGAGGAAAGAGAAGCAGCAGAGAAACAGGGGACTGTGAAATGGAGGCTCTCAATTACTTGGCCTTTCTTGTCTGCTTCAAATAGTACTGATGCAAAAGGGATTTAATGGGGTTGGAGTACTCTGTGAGAATCATGAAACAAAGAAGAGGAGAGAGAGAAAGAGAAACTAAAGGGAGAGATAGGTACGAATGATTATGCAAAAGAAGAATGGCATGGCCATTTTTGCCCGAGCAAGGTCAAGGAGTGTGTTAAAGCGCTTTGATGTGAAGGAAATAAGAAGAAAGGATGGAGACATGGGGGTAGTGTTGCTGAGTGCTTGATGGTTTTAGAGAGAGAAAGTAATCAAAGCCAAATTCCACGCCTAAGGAAGGAGAAGAACGAGAGAGAGAGAGGGGGGGGGGAGAGAGAGAGAGTTTTTTGAGTGTCTCTGCTTTCGGACGCTCTTATAAGGAAAGGGTTGAGTTTGAGGCTTGAGAATTTAGACAGAGCAATTCAACGTCTCTTGCCCTTGCTTTTTTTTTTTTTTTAATTACCCTTAAATTCTTTATCTTTCATAGTTTTATTACAGATTAAATTAGAAGGATTTATATTCAATTTTGTAGTTTTGACTATTTTAGTATTATTTGCTGACTTTATGATTAAAAGTTGTTTCTACTTTGGGTTTTATTTATTTATTTTAAAATAAAAAGTATTAATTTTGAAGTATTTAAGTTTAATAGAAATAGCCTGACAAACTTAAAAAAATTCAAGGAAAGAGGAAGGAAGCTTGTTGAGAGAGAGGGAGAGAAAGAGGGAGCCAGGTTGTCAATGGCATGAAGTGAGATAAATGTTAGTTGAATAGAATTATCGGTACTTTAATTATGATTCAAAATTTCACCTTCTTGAGGATTGATCTTCTTTTCTTTCTTCTAAATTTTACCTTCATTCAGATGAAGTGACATTAGATCCTTGCTTTCTCTTTACAAGCAAGAATGGAAATTTATTGGTGTGCGTAGGACCATGCAAAGCAGAGAGATATTGATCTTCACACCACACACATCCTATTTATTTTCTGGGTCCAATATGTTCTCCTTTCCTTTTCTTTCTCACTTGCTTATGTTTTCCTGTAAAATTTACATGCATAATTCACACTCACTTAATAACAATTTATATATAATAACAACAAAAAATTCTATCCATATCTGAATGTAAGGACTTAATTAAATGTCAATTTATAAGAGTTTAATTAGCTGTAACATATGTGATGAATTCCTTAGGTATTGTATGACATATAAAAATTATAATTTTTATTTCAAGCACAAGAGAGATGAAATCAAATTAATTAAATTACCTTCATGATGAAATGGTATTTATCTTCACAGAATGTTTAGAGCACGTAGGATTGAGGACCAAGAAGAATGAAAAGAAATAAAATATATTTCTCCTGTTTAAAAATATAAAATATTTTTTAAAGGTTGAATGTTCGAAAATAAAAGATATTTTTAATATTTTAAAGTGTAATTAATTTGATTTTTTCTAAAAGTACCCCTAATAAGTACTTTATATTTATTTAAAAATAAAATATCTCATTACATAAAGGTAAATATAGAAAGATGGTGTTAGTTGGAAGATAATTAATTATTTTATTAAAATAAAATTTAATTAAAAATACTTTATATTTATTAACTGAAGGAATATTTGTCTTAAGTTTATATAAAAAAAGATTATACTGGTTTCAATTTTTATATGAGCATACTTTTAATTAATCCCAACGTGAATGACTAGTTTTTAACGTAACGGGGAAAAAGTAAATTTGGATATGCAAACGCTCTCAAACCCCACATTTGATAGCACCAAAAAAGCAAAGTTGGTCATGATATAAAGGATGTTGGCGCCATAGTTGAATAGTAAAAATGAATTCTAAAATGGTTTGTTGGTTTTGCAAGTGACTAGTAAAAATGGATCGGATTCTAAATTTTATAACCATAACAAATAAACGATTGTATATGATATCATAATAATAAAAAATATAAACAATGAACAATTTCTTTTTGCAAACATCTTTAATTTTATAATGGAAATCCGAGTTTTTAATATTATTTTACGAAGCAATTGTTTAATATACACTCCCTTCAGACATCTGTATAAAAAATAAATAAATCATTTCACATGAATTAAGGAATAGAGTTAAAATTAATAAATATAGTTGAAATTTAGTTTTTTAAAATTCCCTTACTAACTAAACAATGATAACTTAATGAGTAAAAATGGAAATTTAAAAAATAATGCAAGAGACAATATGTAGTTATTCCTTTTATTCAAACCAAAAAAAAAAAAACTGGCATTTATTTTTTAAAGAAACTCCAAGGATCTATACTCCCTTTGCTTCTCAATATAAGATAAAGTTTGAAAGTTTTTTTTTTTGCCTGTAAATATAAGATGAAATTAGAGTAATTAATTAATATTTTTAATTTTATTCATTATTTATTTATTGTTATTTAAATTTCTAAACAATAATTTATTACAATAATTAACTACAAAGAACGGGTAAAATTGAAAATTTACAAATTTTTTTACAATTTCAATTTTCAATTTCAATGTTACAATTAACGTTTATTATAAAAAAGTTGAAGTTTGTTAGCTTTGTTTTGTATTAAAACCGGTGTAGCATGCATGCTCTATATCATGTTGCGCCTTCCATGCATTAACTGAATTGGGTGAATGACGTTGGTTTAAAGTTATCAATCAAAGTGATCTTGTGTAATTATTGTAACTAGCAACATTAACTCGACACACCAAACCCCACGATAAAGATTGTAACAAACTTAAACCAAAATCTTGCACAAAATTCAAATTTTTACAAAGAAGGTTGGGCTCTGATTTATTACTCTAATCCTATTTACAAATTCCTTCTAACATATTTTACCAGTATTGAAAAAAATTTTAAAATTCATTAACTCTATCTTAAAATTTAATAAGTTATTAACTTTATCTCTATTAAATATACACACTTTAATAACATATTTTCTCTCTCCAACATAATACAAAATTAAAATGTGTTTTTTGCCAACACAAAAATGTGTTTATCTATGTTATTGAATATTGGTCTTGTTGATAACCATGAAGAGATTTAGGGTTTTTTTTAAAATTATTTTTGTTTTATTGTTCTAAAAATTAGAGTTTTTTAGAACATATTTTGAAAGCAAAAAAAAATAAAAATAGGTGATTTTTTGTATTCTTATTTATTATCCAGAACAATAATTCTAAACATTTAAAAGATGTTTTTATTTTTCTATTCTCTCAAATAATATTTGATTTTTTTTTTCCAAAACATTTTATAAAAATACATTATCAAACAATTTTTTTTTAAAAAAATAGAAAACTGTTTACAAAATAGGGTGCCAAGCAAGCCTTATATCTCACCACGTCAAGTTCAAAGTTCAATTGAAGTGAAAACATGTTATTCGTATAATGTTACCAAGCACAAGTTTAAAGAGAGCTTATATCAAAATACTATCATGTTGGATAAAAGAACTTCTTTAACTTATAAAACACTCTGATCTTATGAGGTTTCCCAATATAAGAGTCATAATAATGCACCCCCATTTTAATAGTTAACATGCATTTTTAATAGCTTCACTTCACAGCATTTCACTCAGCCTCCTACTAGTCAAAACCTTTAATGGATAGTCTTTTTCGTGACAATAATTAGCCTCTCAAAAAAAACACCAATATTACATGTGCAAGAGTTTAAAGGAGAAGCCCATAAAAAAAACTAAATTATTAGATGAAAGTTCTTTAAACTTATAAACTTCATTATTCTTTTTTTGCAAGACGTCTTGATGTGGAACTTATATATTAAGGTCTCATTGTGAGTAATCTCTAAGGCCTTATTTGGTATAATAAAAGAGTTTTTGATGAAGTTGAGATTGAAATTTGAATAAAATTAGGTTTCAAAATTGTGTTCAATGTGATAATGGAATCATAATATAATTTTGATAAATATTTGTACTTAAAATAAGAAAAGACTATAGTACCCTTTTTCTCAAAATTAAAGCCCTTATATGTCCCCTTCCTTTTTCCCTCTTCTTTCCACGAACAGCATGAGCCAACAATGATGACAACACACAGACCCATCAGCGGACACCATATCATACTTGAGCAACAATCAAAGCCAGAAACTACAATAACAAAATAGTTCAAATATATAGAGGAGCAACAACCAAATTTGTGGAACCAAGGGAAAAAAGCTCAATGGAGATAGAGAAGCCTTTGCTAACAAGGGTAGAGAAACTCAATGGAGGAGCTTGGTCCTCCCAAACCTCAATTGAGAATTTTGTGAAACAAGGGTAGAAATTGAAACCCAATTGGACAAGGTGAAATTTGGGGAGCTGAAGGAACCACTTCAAGCTTAGCTCACTCTACTAGATCTCTCTTTGCCCTACCTCATGGTCATCGTCCTTGCATTCAATTGATGCTCAATAGCAAGTCAACGTTATCGAGGAGTTTGGAGGAGTCTTGGGGCAAATCTTTCATCTCTCGGAGTTGAGGGAGAAGTTAGGATCTTCCTTGTTGATCTTGTGGCCGTAGATAAATGCCAGAGTGAGAGGGCTATTGTCGTGGGGTGGTTTGAGGGTTTGGTCCTGGTTGATGCTTAATGGTGTGGTGGAGATTGAAGAGCCAAGTGTTGATGAGGATAATAGTGAGAAAAAATAGATTTCATGAACAATAACTCGATTCCATAGGAGTGATGATGGAATTAAATTCTAGAACTTTTGATGAAATCAAGATTTAAATCATGATTATTTCACAACAACACACTTTCAAATGAATTCCTCGTCTAATTCCATTTCCAACCTCAGGATTCCTAGATATCAAACATGGCCTAACTATATTCTACTAAGTCTATCAATAAGCTTTTGAGATCTAACTCTTCTTCTTTGAATACAACCGTTGTGATATGAAGCCATGCATAGGAATAAACTAACTACCATGTATAATGGCCAACCTCAGTATTCACGAGCAAATCAATGCAGGCAAAGGGAGCATCATACAACGTTTGGAATTTCACATTCATAAATAACGTCGTAGTTAATTAATTGCAATTACGAGTGTCCGTTGTATAACAGATGCAAAACTTAATAATCTATACTACACTTATTTTTTTTCAAGATGCAAATTTAATATACTTGAATCTATGTTCATACATAATAACCATCCAATCTCTCATGATAGCTTCTCTAATTTCAATCAAAATGTTAATCAAAGGGTGACTACTGCAGAATCATGGCTTATAGCTTTCATGGAGACATGAGATTTAAGTCTTGTAAACTTTTACTTTCTTACTATGATTTATTAATGAAGGGGAGAACTATATGGCTATGACGATTATTAAGATATACGAAGGAGCAACACATAATGCAGAGTCAGCAAATGCGGCTCACAGCAGCACTAAATTAACGAATAAGCATATGCATGCATCCTCACTTGTTCTTCGTTTTTCAATATATAATCCTCAAACTTAAATTAAAGCTCATCTTCTTTTGTTTTTTTTTAATTAACTAATGAACTCCTCAGAGTGGTTATATAGACTATATAGGTTTAGAGGACATGGTTTGAACATGTCATTTTCTCTGTCGTATGTTGTTAAAGATACACGATCCGGAGAACTATAACTACATTCATGCCGTAATTTTTGACTTCCTTATCATGTCTTGCTGTGAATGTAGATGCATATAGACATGTGCGAACCAGTATATAAATATCTGTCACGTTAATTACGCTTCAATTCCCCGTACTTTTGTTAGGACTAATTAAATATTCTGTTTGTTTTAGTCTTTTGTTTTATATATTTTGATTTCTTACACAGGGCATATACACCCAACACACATACATCGAGCAACAAAACTATAAGTCCTAGGACCGAGTGTTTTTAATTAGTTGCGTGCATATATAATTAAAAGTTACCACAATAATAGTTCCAACAACAGGTTGGTCCAGTTATTAGTAAGGAATTTGAATAATAACTCATAAAATTGTGAAATCAAATCCTAATACTAATGTGAGAACGTTATTGATGAACAATCTGTAAATATTTTTATAAGTGTTCATTGAGTCTGAAGGCATACTCTGACCTGGTGAGTTCGAGACCTAACTCACTTAAAATTTTTGACATAAAAAAAGTTAGACAATTAGTAAAATTTCCAAGCTAGTGTCATTACCTACATTTCTGTATGTTAATTAGGATTAGGATCCCTATTGCTTGACAAAATATAACGAAGATATTTGTAATTACCTTTCTTAAACAATATAGAACTGAATTATTGTAGACTTTATTTTTTTGATATATTTTTATTTTAAAAGCATGACGAGATAAAAACAACTTTTTGGCTCAAAATCCATTAAAAAATTATTAAGTATTGGAAAAAAAAATATAAACAACAACTTGAATAGTGTTATTTGCTGCAAGAAATCCATAATAATTATTGCCAGACTTAAAAAAAAAGGGAAGAAACTTGATTCGCTTCAAGCAATATCAAGAGTGAACTCTGTAGAGAATATGAAAAAAATAAAGTTTAATTGAACTTAATAATATTAGTTGAATATTCTGACTTTACAATATTAGAATCCTGATAATTAAATGTACAAAAAAGCAAAACAAAAAAAAAAAAGAAAGAGAGAAAGAGAGAGGAAGGATGGTGTTAGCTAGTGGGTGCATGGTGCATAATATTTTTACAATCATTGCTCTCGTGGCTCCTAAACTTTCTGAAGTGAAAAAGCAAACGCATTAAAGTTGGACCCAGAAAAGCAAAAACCAAAACCATGTTGAAACTACGATGGAATGTTTAAGATTCGATTAACACTAACAAAAGGATAATCAGAACTAGATAGCTAGCTAGGAGTAGCATGAGAGAGAACAGAAAGAAAGTGAACATACAATTAAAAAAAAAGTGAGATTAATTAATATAATAAACCTCAGCTCATGTATAAGCTCCGAAAAAGGTCTCCCATATATATAATACAATTAAAAGTAATGTGCGTGCGCTATTTTTCCAGTATGGTCGACCCTCTCTCTTTCCTTCAAGCTCAAGAAAAATACTTTAATAATAGCAATAATAATAAAAAATATATATATATCATACCAGGCTAGGCTATCGATGTAATGGCCCATATTTACAAGTGTCTTCCAAAAGCAAAGAACCAATACACACATACACACACAACAATCATGGGAAGGTATGATGATACACGAGTCTCAACTTTCACGTTTCATGCGTAACAAAATTATTATTTCTTTAGTACGTATGCAAGTACTTCCTATGGTTAGCCAAATGATGGTTTTGATTTTTATTTTTAATTGCTATTATTATTGTTGTTTGAAAAATAAGGTAGAAAGTCACCAAAAAGAAAGAAAGAGACTGGAAATATTTGTGAATTTGTGATTTATTCATTCATCCAGTGAAAGTTTATATAGAACAAAATGACATCTTGGAAAATACCAAATAAATTTACAATAATTATAATAAATGGGTTAAATATGATTTAACCCATAACCCACAAGATTGTGTATTTAAATCTCACTATTGACATAAAGACTTTATCAGTGGGTAATTGTAAGTATTACTATAAGTATTTTTTGAATTTAGAAGCATGTATTACTGTAAACTTTTGACTAAAAAAAAAGGAGATTACAATCAATTGAAAATTTTAAATCAATTTTAGGCTATACATGTATTTATTTCTCCTGTTTATGAGAAATTGATTGGTAAAATTAATATCCAGATAACGTACGTAGAGGTCAAGGCATGATTTTTTTGGCCAAAAAGACAGATTACTTAGCTTGTTGAATTAAATATTATATTTTTTGTATAAAAAAATTGTCAAAATTGAGATCAAATCCTTCAAGTATAGCCTAAAATTTTAAGTATATGTTTTAGCTCTTCATCAGGCCTATCAGACACAAGGTATATTTGTATGATGTGTTTTTTAGATGATCGGATTTAAATATTTTTTAGGGTTGAAATTAGTTAAAGAAGTGAAAAGTTGTTTTTTTCGCCCTGTTAGGTGTAATTAAAAAGTTATTATTATATTACTGACATCAAGACTTTGTAAACAGTCCCACTAATTAATTAACTCACTTGATATATATAATTTCAAATTAGTTAGTCACTCTATAACTACCTGCGACAGCTAAAGCTATCCATCTAATTAAACTGAGCCTATATCTTATTTTATATTTGAGTAATACTTATATTATTATTGTTATTACTATCGGGCTCGAACGAGGTCCGTGGAAAAGTCAAGAAATTATATCGAAATGAATAAAGAAGAGAGGGGGAAAAAACAAAGAGAAAAAGAGGCAAACATGGCCACAAAGACTAGAGAATCTAAAAGTATATCTACCTCGTGAAAAAAGGTTGAGGATATATTCCTTTCACGTATTTAGGTTTACTCCGAGAAAGAAATCGAAGGCTAAGATTCCATTCAGATCAAGTATACGAGGCAATAATATATACATATATATGAATGTGTGACCAATCATAATTTTCTCCAAGTGTTGTAGTAGTTATCAAACTGATCCTCAATGTCACTTTCAATTTTTACCACATATTTTTCTCAGGAAGAATACAAGAATCGAAGAAATTTTGTTAGTTGATCATTTCTGTTTGTATTTTGTGCGATGCTGAAAATAAATTGGTGAACCACCTATTTTACAATTATAAATAGTCCAGAGGCTTCTTAGTAATTCTTCAAAATCGATCAGTTGCAATGGATTTTCCTTGCTAGAGCTTGTAATATTGTGTAGACCATATCTATATATACTACTTACTTTATAATTGCTGTAAATATTTTGCTTGTAACATTGTGTAGGCCATATCTTTTCTCCTATATTTATATGTATGTATTTTAGGTTTTTTTTAATGAAATGAAAGTTTTAAAAAAGAATTTAACACTCATATATCAAGTTTTATATAGACGTCAATAAAATCATTCATACATGATTGAGATTGAGAGTAATTGTGCGCTATTTAGCTTTCAAATTAAGTAATATATGGTAAACATTAAATTACTCTAATAAATTTGAGGGCCTAAAAGTACAATTAAACCTTAATAAAATAAATATAAGCAAGCCTATGAAAAAATAAATACAAACAAATGGTTTAATTGGTTAAATATAACCCTCTATAATTCTCTATGCGTTTGAGTGTCCACCAACATCACTTTCCACTAGATTAGAGACCACACTAGATCATGCATTGCTAATTATCATAGCACTCAATTGATTCACAGAATCGAGTTTCTGTTTTTTTTTTTTTGGGGGGGGGCCTTCAAGAATTTTATAATATGTTAATTATGATTGTCTCAATTTTGTAACCTCATTAATTATATATCTTAGCTTCAAGAAGCCAATCAAAGTCAACTCATAAAAAAGCACTTTGAAAGGCATTAATTAATATAGTGACAAGGCACATAAAATCGAGAGCAAAATTTACTCAAGGATCAAGATATTGTAGCACATAATTAATTCATACGAGAATCATTAAAAGCGAGAGTGATATCCTCCCTACCAATTTACGAGGCATTTTTAACAAAATAAAATCATACATACAAATGAAATTCATTGAATATAGTTTGCAATTTAAATTTTTTTATAAACTTTTAAAAATATCTTTTATTAATAAGAGACGTGAGAAAGAAATTTATTTAATGAGTAAAATAAATGAGATTTGATATTGGAATATTCATGGTCAATAAAATCTTATTTTTATCAAAATATTTTATATTTTGGGATTGGAACACTAAATCATGTCCAAAAATATCTTATAAATTAAGATAGAAGGAGTGCTATACGTGAAATTTTATTTGACATTTAATTTATCTTTTCCTTAATTATTTACTCCCTCCGATCTAAATTGTAAAATATTTTTTAATTAAACTTAGTCTGAAATATAAGACACTTAGCATTTTTTAAAATTATTTTCTAAATTTACAGTTCTCACTTTTCATACCAAAGGAGTCATGAAGGCCAAAAAAAAAAATACATGTTATTTTTTATGAAAATAAGAAAATAATTACTACTCTCATCCCAAATTATAACTCATAAGATACTTTTAAATAAAATTATACATATTAAATTACCAATAAGACTTATTAAATATACTTTATAACTTTATTTTTTTAAAATAAAAATATAACTTCTAAAAATGTCCTTCATTTAATAATTAGTACTCCATTTATAAAATAATATTAAAGAAAAAAAATATAATATAAAGGATAATATTAAAAAATATTATTAAAAAATTTATTTTTGTTAAAGTTTTTTATATTTTAAAATGTTAATTCCACCCAAAAGTGTACTATAAATTAAAACGGAGGGGGCACTTTTATTGGTATGCGAAATGTGGTTGGAAGTATTTCATAATTTGGACCAATTAAAGTATTATACTCCCTTTGTTTTTATTTATAAAAAAAGTTTGACTTTTAGTTTGTTTTTTAATAAATAAAATCATATTTTTAATTGACATTTATTACAAATTTGCCAAATCACCCCTCATAATTTTATGATTTATATTTATAAGAAATAATTAATGAGATTAAATAAAAGATCTTTTAATCCAATTCTTTTATTTTGAGACACAATTAATATAATTAATTAATTATTTAAATTATGTGATATATTTTTTTTCTTCTACAAATAGAAATAAAAGGAGTATGTGTATATATATATATATATATTCATATTAGTAAGATTCAACTTACAATTAATTTGGTCCATGTGCGAGTCAAACAAGTGTAGCGCATGCACCAAGAAAAATGTATGTGAAAGTGGCATATCAATTTTCCTTTAAAGATGAATTCAACTTACAATTAATTTGGTGCATGTGCGAGTCAAACAAGTGCAGTGCATGCACCAAGAAAAATGTATGTGAAAGTGGCATATCAATTTTCCTTTAAAGACGAACCATCCTCTTGTTCGCGCAAGAAATGATCAACAATTTAGAGAACCACACATTAATTCATGCTCACACACACACACACAAGTTTCCAAACTTGATTTTAAAACGTGGGGTTACTCCACTACCTTTGGATTTACTTTGGCCCATTTTGATCTCTCTCTATCAATTAAATTAAATTAAACCCTTTTTTATTAATCAACCACACATAACTATCTCCCACGATTTTCGTTTCATATATATAAAAAATGATTCAAAAGTTTCATGCTTCTTAAAGGCTAATTAAAACTCGAGTTTCTTTATGATGTAATTAATATCCATGGAGGGAACTTTAATAAAGTCTAATCAAATCTTGATCTGACATGGGACAAGCATTAGTGTGACAAAAAATGGGTGTGAACGGTACGAAAAGCAAAGCCAAAGCGAAGCAATCCCGAGGAGGAACAAACAACAACGTCAAAATTTAAACCCAACACACACAAAGGTTTGCCTTATCCGCTCTTACTTTCTCCAAAAGATTAACACACGAGACAGAATAAAGCTCTTGTTCTTCTTCACTTTAATTTATTTTTTTATTGTATAAAGGTGTTCTCATATTAAAAGTAATTATGTTGAAAATACGATTAGACATCAATTACATGGAAAAGTATTTTCTAAAAAGAAAATGAGATATATGCATTTCTTATTTCTTTCATAAAAAACAATTTTCTACTTACCAAACATTGTACAAATATAAGCACCTCTCATCAAAGATTCAAACATTGGTTTGTGAAGAATTATCTATTTCTACAAGATTTTGCCTTCGCTGCTTTCTTGTCTTTTGGTTTCACCTTTGACCTAACAATGTAAATTCTTAAAACCTATCTCTGCAAACCTATCTCTCAAATCTCAACCATTTGTAGAATACACATTGTAAGTTTGATAATTAAAGTAAGAAATCCCAAGCTTACGATAATTTGTATTGAGTTTAAAGTTTCAAGATATCTTCTCTTGTTGTCATAATAAATCTTCTATTATTCAGCAATATCGACAAATTAAAACTTGAGCTAGATTGGACCTCAATTGTCAAAAGTTCTCATGATATGGTTCTCTCCATTCTTATAAAAGTTCTTTTACGAGACTTGAATTCAAAACACCATATAAGCACCAACGCATGTTGGTTCAGATGGCAAGGGGTTTGAGTTCCCTTAACTATTAGCTCTTGGGTTCAATGCTTGGGATGATAAGAATGGAGAAAATATGCTTGGAAGAGCCACCCCCTTTTGGAGCCCCACAATGCTTGAATTCAGATTAGTTAGGACTATCAGCTTTAGATACCGAATGATTATACAAAAAAAAAACACTACATAAGCAAGTATTCTCAAGCTTCTTTATTATTAAAAGCTCGAATCTAAATTCAAGCCCATGTGATATGATGCAATAAACGAATGGGTTAGATTCATCTTACAAACTCAAGATTTGCATATATAACACATGTCAACTTTCAGTTGAGTTTAACTGAAAAACTGTGACTTCTCTATCAGTTGAGTTTTACAGAGCTAGTCATGAATAAACATATTTACTTTTTAGTTCTAATACCTTTTAGATAAGCTGCATGGGTATTTAGACCCTGCAATTATCCACAAAATAAAAGGTATCAAGAAAGGTAGTGTTAAAAGTAAGGAAGATCAACAGGAACAAAATATAATGCAAGTTGGAATTGCACACGAAAGTAAATGTGAAAGGGGAAAAAATACCTAAGCTATTGACCATGAAGACATGAGAAGTATATTGATATTCACAAGCGTGTTGTTCAGATTGAATTTTAAAAAACTATTTTAAGAACAATTAATATCCTTTAGTTTTAAACAAGTCAAACAGCATATTTTTAAAACCTATCAAAAGTTCTAAGACTATAGAAAAAAAAATATTGGTGTGGTTTGACTAAAGGCGAATTCTATAAAACATGGGTAGAAAATAAAAAATAACTACTACTCTGATCCTATTTATAAAACACTTACAACATATTTTACTATAATTAAGAAAAACCTTAAAACTTATTAACTATGTCTAGAAATTTAATAATTCTTTAATTTTACCCCTATTAAATATATATACATTAACAATGTATTTTCTCTCAAATAGTCAAATGAGAAAATTTGCAATGAAAATTTAATGAGGTAACTTATAAATAGGATAAAAAATCTTCTCTCTCTAACCTATAAATAGGACCAGAGGGAGTACTCTTATTTGATTTGAACCTTTAGCATCTTCAACTTAAAAGGAATAAAAATTGACAAAAAGAATACAACCAACCATATGTATTCTTAATAGTTAGTTTTCACCTAAAATTGTTATAGAAATAATGGGTTAGGAAAAAAAGTCATCACAAACAAATACATCTAAAAATTTTAGGTTAAAAAATCTAAAAAAAATAATAAATTCAATGACCTAAAACACTAAAAGACTTAATACTATAAGTATACCTCTTGAGAAGCTGGCTAACTCTGATTTCAAATAGTTTCATCCATTGTGGGTTTGAAATAAGCAATATCATAACCAGTTGGGGGATTATATGCCTGTTCGTAAATTTAAATGTGAGATGGGACAAAGTAGCACAAAACAATTATTTGACTACATAACAATTAGCAGTCACTCACCTAAAAGCTTGGAATATCATGAGAGTCTTTCTGCTATTGTGACATAGAACTGTTGTCTTGCACCAAGCCAATATCATCATGATTGTCCAAATTTTGAGGGCTCAAAGACTCTTCATGATTAGGCAATTGTTGCTCAAAAGCAGTGCCAGATGTTGGAGACTCCAACCTAGAAGTTCTAATATGGTCCTCCCATAAATCCACTTGTTTCTTGCCAGAAACATCATAACTAGATTCTAGAGCAGGTACTAACAAGTTGACATGTTAAATCACTATTACTAGCTCAGTAAATGAATAATAAAATAGTCTAATCACAATGTTAACTGCAGTATAGTATCATACACTTTCTTTAGCCCATGAGGTTCTTTCTTCCTTTCTTTTTTAATAGGGTAATTTTATAAGTAATGCAGTTAAAGCCAGCCACCTCATGTGTGAAGAAAATGTTTCCTTAATATGTCATCATATCAAAGAAACTCATTGTACCTCAAACTTTACATTTTCTAATTATACGGCAATCTCCCTTAAAGCTCTATATATTAGTTAAAGAAAAGGCTAGTATAAGGCATGAATAACAACAAAAACAAGAACACTAACCTCGCTAGAGATTCCTTGTTTGACTTTTCAGTGGTTCCTGTCGATTGAAATATAAGTTGATACCTACAAGTGTAACAGTCCTCACCCCCCACCGAGGGTCTTTTAGACTGTTACATAAAAGGCACTTTTTATATAATAGTCCTCATCCCACCCCATCGAGGGTCTTTTGGATTGGGCTCTAACACTTCTCATAGAGCCCAAGCCAATTTTCCCACTGATGGTACAGTGGTTATTCCTCAACCCACCCTCACAAGGGTCTTTTAGAATTTTCTCAGACTCGAACTTTCAACCTCTATCACCTTAAGGAAGTTGAGGCTAAGTTTAGTATCGTTGAGTCAAGTGATCCAATGCTACCAGAGTTAGCCTCAACTTCCTTAAGGTGGTAGAGGTTGGAAGTTCGAGTCTGAGAAGATTCTAAAAGACCCTTGTGAGGGTGGGGTGAGGAATAACCCAAGTACCACCTTGGGAAAAGCTGGGCCTACTGGTTTGTTACACCGAGCTTATCTTGACCCTAGTTAAAGGAATCAAAGTAGTTTATGCACTGGTCAAAGCCACCTAATCAATGGCGGAGCCATATTGAGTTGATTTGCACCCCCTCGCTTCAGGGAAAATTACAAGTTGGCATATAAAATTCATAACTTTGTACCCCCTATTCTTGATATTTTGCACCCTTTGAATTAAATGAAAAATATTTAGGCTCAAAAATTTATTAGATATTAGATATATAATATTTAATGATCCATATAAGATATGAAGAGGATATTTATAATAAAAAGACCATATCAATCTATTCAATATTATTTTTAAAAAATAAAAAATGATGAAAAAACTATTTATGTTATTATAATTTTAGTCCTAGCATAGTTGTTATTTTTTTTAAAAAAATTAACTTTTTATTAAATTATTTTGCACCCCTTGACTTAGAGTTCTAGCTCTGCCACTACACCTAGTGTGCACCCCATGGGGGTGAGTGCATGATCACGGTTCACTCTTATGTCTTCATTTTAAACCTATAACTTGTAGCCACCTTATAACAACATATTTTCAATATTTTTCATGCCAAATCACAATTTTCATTAACACTTCTCAACTTTTCCAACATTTATCATTATATAGTCGCTATCAAATTTTATATATAACTTCTATTCAAATGACTCAACCTAGATCTAGTCAATCAAATTATAATCAACATGAGTTTATTCAACCCAAGAAATTCCAAACAAGCAATTATAAGAATTCTTAAGACTTTTCTACTAACCATAGTTTTACATAAAAGTTCCCAAAAAATTAATTTGTTAATCATTAGGCTGAGTTTTCGGAAAGCATTGTTATAGGCATGCTATTTAGATTCAATTTGATATCAATACATGAAAAGGTTCAGTTATTTACCTACATTAGCATATAAAGTAACCTAATAAGAAGTTACGTGGGCTTAAGTTCACTTAAAAAAACCTGAGGTTTATTTGTAAGAGACTATCCAATTAACTCAAACATCAAAGCGAAAATTAAGGAGTTTCTAAGGAACTCTTAACACCTCTATAAATAGCAAATTAGGAAATTAAGATCAAATAACATTTTTAAAAATAAATTTGGGAATTGGTTTTAAACTTTTATATCATGGTAATTATTTTTATTGGTTTAAATCTTTTTATTGTCATGGTGTTTGGATAAGTTTTTAGTTAATAAAGATTGGGTGTTACATCCATCATTCTATAAATGGAGGCTAACTAAGTATCTTCTTTGTGAAATTCAAATCAAAGGAATTTCGCAATAGTATAGCTATGGATAGTGCAACTTCCAATAAGCTTTTTGCAATTTATGCAAAAATGCATTGAATACAAATGCATTCACATTTTCATAGTGTTCATCTTAACTCAAAATCTCAAGATTATGGGTCTTTCTAGGATAAAAACTTGACCCTGATACTACTTGTTAAAAATGGAGGGTGATTGCCCAAATATGAAGGGATAGAATAAATGCTCTAAGAGCAATATAATGATACCATGTCTTAATTTAAAATTTTAAGGCTTAAATTTATGAGTTATTTTTTTTATTTTATTTTGGTTATTTATCATAACTTTATGTGGTGTGAGACTTTTTATATTGATTCAATTCCACTCACACTTAAGCATTCTAACATTCATTATTTTAGGTGTAAGTTCTCAATAACTAGTTTATAGAAATTTTAAAAAAAAACTGGTTAATTTAATCATTCGTACAAAAGATGTATTGATTTTCATAAAATGCATGTTTGAAACTCCCTCAACATGCTTGACCAATATGATACGGACAAGTGTAATTTGAAAAATAAAGTATATCAAAATCTTATAATTAGGACTAAATTAAACCCTTCAATCAAGTCTTACTTTTAAGAACCGATGAAATATAAAACAATAAGAAAATAAAAAATTAATCATTTAATCCTAACAGTTTTAACTTGATTATAACTCAATTATTAGAATTTAACCAATCTAACTTAATCCTCCAATATCCAATCATTGAACCCAATGATCTTTAGAAAATCATTGGTCCTTCCTGAAAACTAAAATATAATCAGAGAGATGAAATATAAGAATAAATTTAAGCCATGATTGTATAAAAGGATTAAAGAAAAGACAATGATATATATATATATATATTGATAACGAGAGGGGCCGAAGCTCATTTCATTAACAACTAATCATAAAGTGGCGGGATAAAGATTCCATTACATCCTTATGCACTAGAGTTATGACATATTTAGATACAACATCAACAAAAAGGAAAACGGTTTCTATTACCAAGATAACGTTTAGCAGTAGGATTAGCCATCATGTTTGACTCTCTAGGAGCAAATTGAATCTGTATATCCCAATCACATTTAGCCATCTGCTTATTATCCTCCCAAATAGAGGACAAAATATTGTTTTTCCCCAAAAAATTGTCGCAGAGATCAACAATTGTTTACAATCTAATGCAAAGACCATGATATAATTTGACTGGCCTTTATGGACATAAAAATCTCAACTATATAATTTAAGTTGAAATGAATAATGAATTTGAATTTTAAGCTTTTATTATCACTTGAAATTTAATTGTGTGAGGGAGAATTTTGAATAAAAAATGAATTTAAATTTTAAGTTGATCAATAATTCCCATCCAAATCCCATAAATAAATGATTCAAATAAAAAGAATTCAAATTAAATATTTTTGTACTTACTTATTTAATGCTTGTGCCTCAGACATAATTGTTGTTTTTAGAAGGACATATATGCGTAATAAAAAAGTTATTTAAATTTTATTTGATGACACTATGCTTAAGTTTAATAATTTTTAATTTTAACATTACCTATGAAAATATAATGATTTCCGTAACCATTACTATACAGATTAGAAATAGCATGAGGATTCACCAAACGTGTCTGGCTCAAAATAAATGCAATTTCATCAACGTGTTTGTTTTGATTTTGGCATAGTAATTATTTCGAAAGAAAAAGAAGTTGGCATGCAATTACTAATTATAATTATTATCATGTTATCTTCTGTCACAAATTTGTACCAGTAGATTACGTGCGTGTGTGTGCTGGATAGCCTTGAAAATCAATGTTAAATGTCAAAAATATATTGTTTTTTTTTTGAAAATAGATTTAAGATTATTGTATTTGATATATTTTCATAAACCGTAGTCTAATGTTGGCAAAAAATAAAAACCATAGTTTTAAACAATTTTTTATTTTATTTTGTAAATGTAATGATATTTAAAATTAATTTTATCAATCAATTTTACGAATAAAATATTTTATTTATATTATTTTATGTTTGATTATAAAAATGAAAAGTAAAATAACAAAATAATAATTACTATTGCATTATCTATTACATTATTTTTTTTTCAGAAACCATTTAAAATAGTCTATCAAAATAATAAGAAATGTATTTTTTTGTTAAGTTATAAATCATTTTTATAAGTTTAAATAAATATAATCAAATCTCATAAAATAAATTTTTTAGAGAATGACAATTAGGTACTCCCTTCGTTAAAAAATATAAGGTATTTTTAATCAAATCTTATATCTAAAAAAGTAGTTATTTGCTTTCTAACTAACCATATATTTCTATATTTGCCCCTATTAAACACCCTATAATAAATATAAAGTTATTATCAATAGGGGTACTGTTAAAAAAAGGTAATAATTATACCTCAAAAGATTAAAAATATTTTATATTTTTTAGCATTTAATTTTTTAAAAAATGTCTTACATTTTTTAACGGAGGGATTATAGCATATTATATTAATGATAGTTAAGTTCTTGACAATTTTTTTTAGAAATAAGTTGTAAATAACAATCTATATGATTATAAATTTAGAAATTTCAATTATAAATTATTTAAATATTAAATGTAATTTTTAAATTATAACTTAAATTTCTATTTATAACTTTCTAAATCAATATTTAAAACTTACTTTTTAAAATTTTTTACCACCGACTAAAATATCATTAATTCTCTCTCTCTTTTTTTCCAGCCTGTAAATATCATTAATTTACCCTTTAAGAATTTAACTGTCATTTTCTCTAAACTTTGTTTTTAAGAAAATGATAATTTTTTCAAAAGCTTTAAATAAATGAACCTATACTATTATTAAACATAATCATCAATTATATTTAAAATTAATAATATAAATTAGTTTTAAAGCTCATTTATTTTAACTTATTTTATAAAAAAATCACTTATTTTTAAAAATTTATTTTATGAGTTTTTATTATATTTATAATTATTTTTGAAAATAATTAGAATATAAAAAAAGTAAATTTTTGACCATTTTAAAAGATTACTTTAAATTATTTTTAAAAATAATTCAATACAATAAATGAAAAGGAGTGCTTTAAAAGATGTGAGATATATAAAAATATTATAAAATTTTAAAATAATATAATAATAAATTATTTTTATAAAATAAAAATTAAAAAATATATAATAAAATTTAAAAATAATTAAAAATTATTTTTTTATTATTGTAATCAAACATAAAATGATATATTTTTATAAAATTTTTATAAAATAGTTTATTTTTATAAAACCTCTAAACTACATAAAAATAATTTATTTTTTAATTTTAAACGAATCAATCTTTAGTTTCATCCGATCTATCCAAAACGCAGGCTACTTCTTCTCCGTCATCGCACGAAAGCTCAGAAAAAGAAAAACAGAAACAGAAACAGAAACAAATAGCCAATAAGGTGTGAAAATAATCTGAATTAGAGCGTGCCCATGGCAAAGAGTGAACCCGTCTGCACCTAATCATTCCCTTTCTTTCATTTCGGGGGGTTTCTGCTTCACGGCGTTCGCGCTCGTTGGTTCGCTGCCCCTTCGAAATCTCAAGACAAAAATCACTCTTTCCACCTCTCTGAATCTCGATCACGCCGAGAGGACGACTCCCCTCCCTCCTCCGTTCTCCATCGCTGTGTGATTCGTGCTTTCTTCGTCTTCTTCGTCCACTCTCCTTTCAGAGCAGGCCTTCCCTTGTATCATTCCAATCCCTAGCCGCCAAGTGTTCCATTCCGCTTCTCGGTTCAGCTTGTGCGGGAATCAATTATTCGGTTATTGATCAAGCTTCTAGAGGTACGCAATCGGTTTCCCATTTATTAATACATGGGTTTGCTCTCTTAATTTTTTTTTTTTTGGGTGTTAGATATAAGTAATAGCGCTATCCTGTTTGTTTTTTGAGTGGACGGGGAACTAGGAGAGTTCAAAGCCAAAAAAAAAAAAGTGTTTTTAAATTTTGAATATTCGGTTAAGCGATTTTTGGTTATATGAGATGCTGAATGGAGGCGGTTCTATAATTTTGATTGATAAATGCTAAGTGACATGGAGGTTTAAGATATAAAAATTGTTTATTTTTCATTTTTAATCTTTATGAGTTTCTCCTCAACGGCTAACTGATTTCTGAATCAGTGGTATACTTCTAGGGGACGGGCATGCGTCCCTGAAAATATCATCTTGCTTGGATAGATGATCAGATTTTATTAGTAATGGGGGAAAGAAAATTATTCAGGTAGAGAAAACAAAGCTAGGAGAAAAGGAGTAGAGAAATCAGCATTAACTGATCAGAGCTCTCTATATTAGCAGTAGACGCCCTTAAGAAAGACTGTTAGCTTCACACGTAAGATGTTGGGAACATGGCTTTGTCTGAAAGAAATGGCGGCTACATAAATTTATCCTTGAACTATAAACCACAAATAACTGCAAGCAGCATCATAGAACCTTGCCTTACTTCTAAAGCCCCAGTTATTGGTTGGCCCAAAAACTGCAGAGCTAGCTTACCTAAAGTTATGTAATGGGGATTACATGATTTGTTGTAATATGATGTAGTCAGGATTACATTGGATTACTTTACTTTGTCAACCAAACACTGTGAATCAGCAAAATGCATCAGGATTAGGCAATCCTTTTACATGGAATTGAACCAAGTGTTCCATTAATTACACATCTTTACATCCTAGAATTGATAGTACTGAGAATGGACTCCAATTCTGAACTTTCTCTATCATTAAGATTTTGATCGCTATGAAAAGTTCTAACCATGGTTATAATGCAAGAATAAAGTCTAGAAGTAGGGTGTGATTTTCAAACGATATTAAAATGCAAAACCCCCCCCCCCCCCCAAAAAAAAAAAAAAAGATCCTAAAACTTGCTGGTCTTCCCATCCTCTTGGCAATGAGTTCCACGGACTAGAATCTGTTGCATCAAACACAGCCCTGAACTTTGCAAACAAAAAATTATGCTAGGCTGATAAGACATTTCCCCTGCTTTTATTCAAGAAAATATCAATACTTATTCTGCACCGCTCAAAATACTTTTGTTTTGGAAACTGAAACTTGCAAATAAAATAACACTTCATCTGTGTTTTTTTTCCCCCGTTTTTCTTTCTTTTTTTGTTATTTTTGATTTGAAGTCAAACAATCCTTTAATTAATGAGGAATTTAATGATAATATCATATTTCTTGTTGTGGACTCTACACATTGTTAAATTTAAAAATGGCAGCTTGTGAATTTGCTAGGCGCCAAAAGAAGCTGAGACATTTGCAGGTCAGATAAAGAAAGTGACTGTTACAAAAATTATCTGCTGCATTTGTGGTTAATTAGTTTGATATTTTCTGTTTTGGGAGCTTGAGTGAAATATTTGGAGGCAAACTATTTTTTTCTTGATGAGTAAACTAGACGCTCCATTTTTTCGAACGTTATTTGGGGGCTACATTATTATTTTTTTTTTAAACTTCTTTTTTTGGGTCTGAGAGGTCCTGGTCAGAAATGACTTTTTGGAAATAGTCCGAATTGAACTTTTTAGTATTCCAGGTTAGAGGGCCTACTGGTTGATGATGAATTTGCAACAAGTTGGGCAGTCTAGATCCTCTAATGGATATGGCCGTCGAAAATCTGAAAGAGAAGGGGCAGCCAAGTCAGAGAATAAGATCTCATCTGGGAAGTCAAATTCCAACAGACTGGCAATTACAGGTGAACTTCTGACCTGGATTACTTTCTATTTCCCTTTAGTTAACTTTGCTAATATTTCTTCTTATTGGTTTGGTGACTGGTGATATAGGTGATGGTCCTTCACATGATCGACTAGTATATGTTACATCATGTCTTATTGGACAGCAGGTGGAAGTGCATGTTAAAAATGGATCTATATACTCTGGAATATTCCATGCAACAAATACTGAGAGGGATTTTGGTATGCTCTGTTAATTTTCTTTTTATATTTATTTTGCGCTAATGAAGAAATTTTTTGTGGGCTTGTGGCTTTGTTGAATAGAGTTTTGCTTCCTTTGTTCATTTCTTTTGTAAGAGAACTGATGAACATTGTGTACTGTTTAAATCGTCTCTACTTTTCTTTAGGAATCATTTTAAAGATGGCTCGCTTGACAAAGGATGGTTCTTTGCGAGGGCAGAAGTCTGGTATAGAATTGGTCAGCAAGGCTTCTTTAAAGACTTTAATTATACCTGGCAAAGAATTTGTACAAGTCATCGCAAAGGTTCGCAGCTTTTCATATCTGCAGTGTACTGGAAATCTATATTATTTCAGTTAAATTAAATATCCTTGTGTATTTTGATTTCAATTCTGTCTAGTTTACAATAATTTATTTTAGTGTAGAATCAGGCAAAATGGCCGTGACAGCTTTGTCAACTTCTTTATTGATCATATATATATGTATATCAATCATGGCAGGGCGTTGCTGTTACTAGGGACGGCCTACCTAGTGAAGCTCATCATGAAATGTATCAGGACATCATTGTTGACTCAATAATATCACAATCACGTCATGTTGACATGGAAAGAGAACTACAACCATGGGTGCCTGACGAAGATGATCCACAATGCCCTGAACTAGAAAATGTCTTTGACGAAACTTGGAATAGGTGTTTATTATTATTATTTTCAAGTTTTATCCATAAATAAGAAAATTTTCTTCTACAAATAAATGAATTATTACTTTTCTTGAAACTGCGATCTTGACTTGATGCCCATGTATGCATGTCAGCTTCTTTTCTTTTTCTTAGACCATAAAGGTTGCATGATAAATGAAAATGGATCCTTTCATTTTCTCTCCAATATTGACGTAGTTAATTTGGGAAAGAGATAAACGCAAAATGTACGGAGCCCATTACTCCTGTGGGTCCCCACCATTTAAGTTGACGGAACACATTGGTTGTAGGCATATTCTTGAGATAGCAAAGAGGGGAATTAGGAAATAAGGGGTTTTTTGTCTGTTCCTTAAATTTTAACGTGAATCTAAATGAAGCCTACCACATTTTGACTATCTCTATCCATATCAAGGTTGTCTTCATTTGTTTCTTTTCTAATCATAATTTATTTAAAGATTCTTAATTTGTTTTACATGACAATGGTTGTCTGTATTTCTAAAAGGGGCTGGGATCAGTTTGAAGCAAACAAAACGTTGTTTGGTGTAAAAAGCACGTTCAATGAGGAACTTTATACCACAAAGCTCCAGAAAGGCCCTCAGACAAGAGAGTTGGAAAAACAAGCTTTAAGAATAGCAAGAGAGATTGAGGGCGAGGATACGCAAGATCTTCACCTAGCAGAGGTTAGTGATGCTTTGGTGCTTTTCTGGTTTCCATATTTTTCCCCTTTGATATTGTGGCTTTCTGTACTTTTTTGTTGCTTAATTGTATGCTGAATTCCTCATACAATGTTTATGATTTATTCCCGACAGGAAAGAGGCCTCTTTCTACATAAGAATTTTGATATTGATGAAGAGGCTAGGTTCTCTTCAGTCCATAGGGATAGAGGGGTTGATGACAGTAGCTATGATGAAAATGAGGATATTTTGTTGGATTCACACAATTCTGAAACCTTTGGTGGTACCGTTCCTTCAGTTGTTATGAGGTCTATTGAATCAAGTGATGGGAAAGATGATGATGGAGTCAGAACATTGTCAAATTCCTCCTCTACGGTATCTTATCAATCATTTATTTTATTGTTAAACTCTAATATTATAATCATTATCAATTGTTGTTCCTCTTTTGGAAGACACTATTTTGTCCACGCCTCTAAGTGAAGACTGCCATAGTGTGGTTCTAAGTGAAGACTACCATAATGTGGTTGGTTATGTTTTCCCCTCGTTTTAGTAAATAAATTATTCTGTAATCCTATTCATTTGGGTCAACTTTTGTTTATGCAAGTACAGTTAAATTTGCTTTGTTGTCCCTAAGCAAAGCTACTAGATTGCAGTTTCGCATTCAAGGGGTTAATGTTTGGCTCAATAACTAATGCTTTATACCTCTGTCATGCTGTGAAGTACGATATCATGCTAGTGATAGTTATAAGAACACTTGTGGGTCTTCACCTAATGGCATGTGCTTTTTGGATGAAATTGTTTTTGACACATTATTGAAGTTTCCGATGACCTAGCAGTATAAGGTTTGATTCTTTCTGATCCCATTGTCTATATTGAGATGGTGATATGAATGAAATTTTATGCCCTCATCAATGAGTGTAAATTTTATGCCTTGAAGAAGGCAGCACATTGCTGGGGTTCTTCTTGTGAGTTTATTTATGATGTTTAAATGAATTAGTTCTGCTTGCAAGGTGTGCTAAAAGTTCTGAGTCTTCTTGCGCATATGAATATAACTTTAAAATATAATTGTATTGCTAAGAGATATGGGTTCGTTGTTTTCCCCTCCTCCCTCTCTTTCAGCTAGTAACTTCTCTGTTGTCTTTTCTTATTTTATTATATTATGTTTTGTGGGTTTGCAGGATTTACCACATTCATCTCAGTCAAGTAATGATGTGGATTTAGGTCGTGCTGGCTCTCACAATCTTGATAGTCAGTTAGCATCTGAACTCCCTACAACAACTGACCCTACTTTGGATGCTGAATGCAGGTTTCTATTGATTCCCTGCAAAAATTAATGTTTTACTCAAGCATGGCTGTCTAGAAAATAAAAGTTCCCCCCCTTTTTTAACAAATTATTTAGTATCTGATGCTACCAACTAATTTTGAATTCAAGCCAAATTAGGCCCCAAATGGGAGGTAACTCTCCCAACTTGGCTCTTCTTATTTTCAAAGTTCAAATTGGGACGTTGCTTAAGTGGTGTGGAGTCATTTACCACTTAGCGTAACTGCTGTTGATTCAAAAAATAATAGCATTTAGGACTACTGTATAGTGAATTCAAATCCAATAAACTTTCAGGATGCAGAAGGACTCGCTTAGTGATCTGCATGGAGCCATTGACAATAGCAAGGAAGAAAATCAGATAGTGAGTTGAAGTTACCATGTCTATGTAAATACCCCCTACAAGATAATTTATTCAGACGCTCTAAATCTGATTACTCTTTTATTTGACTAATGCAGCAATCTGGGGATGTTCAGCTGTCAAAATCTGAAGGTTTGTGAACTTGCTATCTCAGCTCTCTGCAGTTTAAGTTGTTTGAAAAGCGCCTGAAATAATATGAAGGAAATTAAAATCACTCCTCACTTTTTTTGAGGGGTTATGTTAACCGTCTCTTTTCTCCCTAAAGGAAGTGCTGGAGCTTTCTTCTGTATTCATATTATTACTTTGGCATGGCAGAATTCACCTGCACTTGAAACTTCATTAAGGTGGTTCATTAAATGTTGTTACTCTGATTTGAGTAAAATTTTATGCAGACTTACAGTCATATCACAACTTGAAGAAGGATGACCCTGATACTGGGGGATTGTCTTCAAATGCCACCTCTTATGGCCCTTCATCTCATATTTCATCAAAGAATCCTGAAAAGACAGGTTTGCCTGGTGATTTGATTGGGGATTCAACATCTGATAAAGGTAAAGGGGAGAGAAATTCTCTAAAATCCCTTGGAATAACTGCTGGTTCTACATCAACTCGTACAGATTGTGTGAGAGGTGTTGCAGCATCTTCTGGTCCTGGTCTATCACCTAGTTCTTCAGTTGGTTCATTATCTTCAGAAAAATCGATGCTGAATCCGAATGCAAAGGTCTGAAAGTTCAAAATCGTATTTTCATGGAGAAAAATTTCAATAATTGATTTTGTTTTTAACTAATTCTAAAGATACATCACCGAACTCCCCATTTTTCTTGATGATGCCCTTAGGAATTCAAGCTCAATCCAAATGCAAAGAGTTTCATTCCATCCCAATCACCTGTTAGGCCTCCCTCACAGTTGTCAGATGTCTCCTTCTATTATCCAACTAATGTAACTACTGTACCTCACATGCCTGCCATGCCTATGGAACTTGGAGTAAGTATTCCATGATGAGGTATTTTATATCAAATTTTATAATGGATTTTCACCATACAGGGTGTTTGCCTTCCCGTACATCCATCTAAAAGAGGCTCCTATAGTTTTTATTGTTGTGCTAGAATATTTTATAAATTCTAAGCTATTTTTTGGACTTTTAATTGATTGACGTTCAAGAGTGGGATAAGGTTGAGGGATGTTTGGTGAGGAGAGTGAAATAGATAAATTTGAACCTCATAAAGAGGGGTGGAGGAAGATTAAAGAAAATATTCTTAGAAGTTGTTGAATGAGACGTTCTGATTGACAATATTTTCAAAGGCTTAGCTGTTAATAGAGCACAATAGCATCGTGTAATCGATGTAACTGACTCCACCTGGTAGGATAAGGCTTATTGATTTGTTGTAATGTTCAAGAGTTTGTAGACTTCTTTCTTGTTTCCCCTTTTCTTTTAATGAAAGGCTATGAAAAAGCCATACGAGAGATAGAAGAACAGAGTAGAGTACTTTAAGTACCCTGTATAACTGAATCTTTCCTCTGCAAAACTCAAGGGACTAGGGACTGCTGGCTGGTCCGTTTTTCGGAACTAAGGCCTAGGAGTTCTTTAAGAATTATTGAATCTCTTTTCCGCTTTGATCTTTTTTACAACCTTGACTAAAGTTGTATTTTATTCAGATGGGGCATGCATTTGCTGGGCAGCAACCTTTACTGTATAATCCACAAGTAGCACAAGTGTCATCACAAGCATATTTCCATCCAAACGGACCACAGGTAGGATAACACTTGCTGTTTCTTACCCGTGGCTTTGTTAAATGAATAATGCTGCTTTAGGGTCAATACTTACTATTTGTTGATTTGCAGTATGGACAGCTTCTTGGTCATCCTAGGCAAGTTTTGTACGTGCCAGGTTATCTGCCTGTAAGAACAGAACTCTTTTTTTTTTTTAATAATTTTAAAACTTAATCTTTCTAACAATTAGAGGACATCAGTATGCATGCTTTAATTTTATTATATGCGTTGAACTGTGCTGTCTGTCAGCATTTGAAGATGAATTGTGAGATAAACCTTCTTAATAATCACTTTTAATGGAAAATTTTCTCAAGTAAAGGTGGTGGGATCTGAATTTGAATTATATCTTCCATCATTATCGACCTTCTACTAATTATTATGTTTTATATTCATTACTTTCTAATTGTCTCAATTAATTATAATACAGGAAACACCATACAAGGGACGGGATTACTAACAATCTTGGCTGACAGCATTCTTGGCAAGTCTGGCCCTTGCCTGAAATTAATAAACTCCCAGTGGATGGGTTCAACTACGGGGAGTCTTCAGATTATAGGAAGAGATTCCCATGAATAGGTCTTAAAAAAAAATTGTTTTTTTACAGGCGAATTGACTCATTCTGGAGTATCATTTTATTGCACCTGTATTAACACACATCTTTCTCTCTTAATTTTATGCTGACATTTTACTTTCTGCTTGCATAATTTTGTCACGAGTTGTGTCTTCTTGTGATGACAATTGTTTCGCTTTGCCATTCAGTCTACTGGTAGCTACCATCCCACGAGGTTCTGTTGTATTCAATTACTAAAATGAAAAATTTTGAGAAATTGTAATTCTGGATGAAGATATCAGGCAATTGTTATTATAGGGAGTTCAAATTTTGTAATTATTGAGTTGATTTATGTTAAAGCTAGTCATATAAAAGCTATTGTGGGCGTATTGATATTGTATTCCTAAACCTTGAAGTGTGGATTTTTACGAAAGATTATGAGTGCATTATTTATGTGATAGTGCATTTATTGTGTGAAATATAAAATTGTGACATCTAAATAGTAAATTATAATGAGGATAAGATCATGTACTGGGATTCAGTTTGTCACTAATCTCTTTTCTAGAAAGCTTCTTCATATTATTATATATTATATTTTCGTTAATTAAAAATTACTACAATCGCTTTCATGGATGGCGTTAAAAAAATAAAGGAGGAAAGTATTTAGTATTGTGATGTGTGTTAACGTCAACAGGCTCATTGCAGTGACCTGAGTGTGACATGGTAGGTGTATGATTAAGACTCTGTTTTTTGGTACATATGATTAAGATGAAGAGTTTTAAAGTGAGAAATGAAAAGGACTACCACATTCCCACAACCAATTGAATAAAGTCGTTGCAGTTTCTAAAGCAGTTGGCATCCTAATCCTTCATTATTAATTATTATTTGATCACTAATCACTAATCTCTATCAAAAAAATATACAACATATTTTAAATTCGAGATATTTAAAACAAAATTTTATATTTTAGTTTTTAACAAAAAAGAAATTTAGATTTTGGAATCTTTTTAAAGATTTCAAGGGAAAAATGACCTTACTCCCATAAATTTAATAATGATGTTTATACTCGAAAATGTTATAATTTTAAAGATTTTTTAAGTTGAATTTGTTGACATCTAGATCTTTGGATTTTTTTTTTCCTCTTTGGTTATTCTGTTGACCTTTCATTTTACTTGAACCTTTTTTTTTTCCTTTCAAATTTGGCCAGCGAACTTTAGTTTACGATTAAATTATGCATCACATTGAATACCCAAAAATAAAATAAAATTACGCATCATATTTATTTCTTTGACGGTCAACAAAAAGAACAGAATGATTATGCATGCTGTATAATTTATTATGAGCATAAGTGAAGTTTCACGACGAAAGACATCATAATTACTATGCATTTTTCTTTTTCGAAGGAGTATATCCTATTTATTTCTAAAATTTGATATAATTAGTTGTATCTAAAAGAAAATAATATTAAATATTTTCATAATAAATTATTTTAAATTTTATTATTCAACGAAGTTTTAGATAAAATATGCTATATTTCCAGTAAGCTTTTGTTTGTTTTCTCCCTTTTTATATGATTTGTGTGTGTGTGTGTGTTTTTTTTTTTTTTTTTGGTAAAAATGTATGATTTGTGTCTTGGTGGAGCGTTTTGATTCCTTATTTCCTTTACTGCTCAAATTTAAGTGCCATTAATTTTATTATTAGGTGCTTGGATCAAATGGTAAGGGAATTGGTCTCTCTTAATTAGAAATCTCAACTATCCAAATTCAAATATTAAATATACTTCACAAAATTTCTTATCTTAATTTATCTAAATTTATAGTAATTATTAGTCAATAAAATTACAAATTATTAAATTTTGAAAACATTTTTAGTCAAAAGTTTGATAACATTTTTCGCTACAATAGAGCAAAAAAGAATTCAATAAATTATCATTCACTACAATAAAACCATAATAGTGAATAACAATTTCAAACCGAATCTTTTTGTCATATGTCAATATATTAACAAATAAAAAATAATATAAAAATATAATCATCATGTGTAAAATTCAATCTAATTTTTTATTCTACATTTTCTCCATGTCTTTATTATTTTTTGATATATTTCTTCACGTCTTTATAATCATATTACATGTAGATATTTCTTTTTGTAAATATAAAAAGTAAGATGACATAAATTTGAACTCATCACAAAACGACAACAATGGAATACAGCCAAACTATAAAGAAATAGGATTTTTTTAAAAAAAAAATTTTAAAGCTTTTCACTATTTGAAATGATAATGTAATTTAATTTAATTGTTAAAAACCTAGATTCTTGGCCCGTTAACGTTTACTCTCTCCGTTTTTACATAAAATGTGTTTTTTAAAAATTTATTTTATTTTTAAATACAAAAGATGACAATAATATTTTTAAATAATTAAATAATTTTATGTTTATTTTAAAAAATAAAATAAATTATTAATTATATTTTTTATTATAATTATGATATTAATTATAATATTATTAAGAATAAAATTGTCATTATATTTTTTATATCAGATTAGTTAAATAATAAATTTTTATTAATGCATAAAATTTGATTAAAAAATCTCATGTTTAAAAGCGGAGGGAGTACTCTACAATGATGATAATGAAGAAAAAGAACGGAGACGGTAGGAAGATGGAGGAAGGGGTGGTTACTGGTGAAAGGTTGCTCTTGGCGGTGTTAATGCTCTGCCAGATTCACTCGTTGTAGGGGACGCCCCTTCGATTTCTTGTCACTCAAGCCGCTACGTTCAATAAAGCAAACACAAGGGGGGAAAAAAGAATATCTTTGTGAGCTTCGGAGGAAGGAGACATGCACTGGTTCTGGATTTCAGCATAACCCATTTCTTCTTCGTCGTTAATTTACTTCGTTTTCGAGGTATCTAGAACTCTGTTTTGGAGCTTCTTTTATTATTTCTTTTCTCCCCCATTTGTTAAGATTGTGTTCTTACTGGATATGGTAGTGAATATACACCCAGGTGGGATTTAGAGCTTTTATTAGATAGTGGGATTTCTTGTTATGGTTTCGTCTTTTGTTTGCTGATGGTTGGTGCGTTATTGTTGTTCTGAGCAAAAGTTTTTTTGTTTCTTATTTTCATGAATATTCTGGGTATTGCCTATTTGTGAAACGTTTTCCGATTTGGGCAAGGTGCTTTATCAAGAAGGTAAGTGCTTAATGATGGAATTCATCTTCAATTAATAACTGGATCCGAATTTTCGTACTCCAGGCTTTCGTTCCTTTTTCTTATATTTCCTTTGTTCCCATGCATTCTACACTTTGTTCTTATTCAATTATTTACCTTTTCTTCTTTCGCTTGATTGCTTTTTTTTATGGTAGTAGGGTTTATTCACCAAGAAAATTCTTAACCTTTTAATTCTCAGTACTGTTGTTATCTTTAATTGAATAGAGTGGTCAAAGGGAAAGAGGAAAAAATATAACCTTCAAACTCTTTAATGAGTCTGTTGATCCGTTTGTGCTTCAACTTGAAAGTGTTGACTGCTGACTAGCGTGAGGGTCACCACCGGTATTCACTTTTTGCATGCCAACTAGTTCTTCTTCGAGTAAATCTAAAACCAATGCTACTTTGAAATCGTTCAAAATGTCGCGCGTGTAATTGTTGATTTTTTCTTTTTTTTGCACCATTTCCTTACGTCCTAATTTCTTTTAGAGTCATTTTTCTTGGGCATACACTCATTGCTCATGCTCAAGCAACATTTACCTAGCTACAATTACTAGAAATTGCTATTAGACTAGTTACCTTGAAATTGCTTGACTGTTTTTAGATGCATTAGTTTGACATGTTTTTAGTTGAATATGGTTTGATCAGTCAAACTGATGTAAAACAGGAAAGGGAGAGGGGAATAGAGACAAGAGAAGGAGGAGGGAGAGAGAAAGAGTGAGAGGGAAGGCTGGAAGTCTCAGAAACTCTTATTCAATTCAATAATATTCAAAAGTTGAATACAAATGAAAAATCTAACTTTATTTATAGAGCTCTACAAATAATAAAATAATAAAAGCTTAAATTCAAATTCCAAATCTTAAATCTAAATCTAATATTAAAAATACTAATATCTAAGATAACAATAAAATAAATAATAATTCCTGATTCTAATGAATAAAATCCTTTTTCAAATTTCCTTAATGGATAATCCTAATATTTTAAATAAATCTTAATTATGTTAATTAACCATTATCCCATGTTCTATCATTTCTCCCCCGCTTAAAGAACTCATCCCTCGATGAGTTAAAATTGATGCACAAATTAGTCGGGGAGGGATGGGCGGGATAAAACCTCATCCATGTGCATAGATCTAGAAATCCTTTCCAACAAATGAGGTAGCGAAAGAACAAACTTTGGCAAAAGTGAGTAGTTTGACCATGCAGAATCTCTAGAAAACCTTTTCAATAGACAGAGTATTGTTGGATTTGACTATTAAGCAATGAAGTGAACTTGGGAGATGTAACCTGCAAATAAGGAATAGCTGTAGCATGATGAGATTGATCCTTGCTAACAACAATTTGAGAAGGATCCACTTGTATTGGTGTATAGTGGACAACTTGATAATCTACTGGCAAGGAAGGAGCTTCTACTATTGTTGGTTCACTTAATGCTTGTTCTTCCATTTGTTTCCTCAATTCATCGATCATCCTCTTAATCTCATATATTGCCTTCTTAACTTCACCACAATCCCTCCTAAGCTTGTCAAAATAACAATTTTATTCTTATTGAAAGCAATCCAGTTTAACTATAATTTGGTCTATGTCCTCCTGAAAGTCAGCATATTCATAATAGCAACGGGTACCATCCTCGTATTGATAAACATAATCATGTTGATGGTTATTAAGATGCTCATATTGTCGTTGCTTAATGTACTCATGCTGATATTGGTCTTCATACTCATTTCGTTTATGATTAGCATACTTCGACTGGAGATAGCGATGCTCATAATTGTCACAATAAGTATGCTCTTATTGTTGATGGCTTGTGTACTCATATGGTTGCTCTTCATAATCATACCAATAGCAATCTTGCCAATAAGTATCTTGTGATGGATAGACATACCGTTGTTGATATTCATTATGGGTGTACCGTTGAGCAAAATCCTTTCGCTGTTGCGCATATTGTGGTAGATCAGCATATTCATACTGATAATCTAGTGTGTATGTGCTGTAGCTCATATTGGTAACTAAGCATTATAACAATTTTAATTTTCTTTTCTTTTCCTTTTCTTTTATCCTTTTTTCCCTTCTTTTTTTTTTCCTTTTTTTCTCTCTTTTTTTTTGAATACAAAAGTTCAGATCAATAAAAAAATGAAAAGTTACTCAAAATGATGTAGAAGTATGAAAAAATTGCAAACCTCTAATATCTAATAGCGAGTAAACTTGTAAAAGGTGATGAAGGCATTTTAGTCAGTAGTGTTGAAATGTGAATTCGTTATACCTTGTGTGGACCTCCCAATTTTAATGAAAAAGTTGTACTTTTTAAGTGAAATTGGCAACGAAAGTGTGATGGGAACCTAGCTCTAATACCAAATTGATGTAAAACAAGAAAGGGAGAGGGGAATAGAGACAAGAGAAGGAGGAGGGAGAGGGAAAGAAGGAGGGGAAGGCTGAAAATCTCAAAAACTCTTATTCAATAATACTCAAAAGTTGAATATAAATGAAAAACCTAACTCTATTTATAGAGCTCTAAAAATAATAAAATAATAAAAACTTAAATTCAAATTTCAAATCCTGAATCTAAATCTAATATTAAAAATACTAATATCTAAGATGACAATAAAATAAATAATAACTCCTGATTCTAATGAATAAAATCCTTTTTCAAATATCCCTAATGGATTATCCTAATATCTTAATAAATTCTAATTATCTTAAGTAACCATTATCCCATATTCCATCACAAACTCTCCTGCAATTAGCTGATGTTCGGCATGATTTTGGTTGGTAGTGATAATTGCAACAACTATCGGGTAGTGGTAGGTATACTAGATTGAGTCATGGCAGCTGATGATAGAAAAAGCTGCAACCGAATCCAGATTTCCAGTCTCATGTTATTTTGAAGGTACAGGGAATTACTATTGAGTTTTTAACAGGTAAAGTTATGTGGGAAAGATTCTGGTGTATGTTCTGCCCATTCATCATCTCCTCATGTTTTGGTTTCTCGTCATGAGTTATTCTGCATTTCATGTTCAGAAATCTTCTGCCTTCAAGAGTTTGAGCTTGAAAATGGGAGTTCTACCTCAACAACGTCATAATACAAAGCCATTGAGTTTCCAGTTTCAAGATCAGGATTCATCTTCTACTCAATCAACTGGTGAATCTTATCCTGAAGTTGGTTCTGGTCAATCAGGTATTTGGTTGTAACTCGTCTTTATGAATTCTGAATTTTTGTGCTTATGAACTGGTTTTCTGTATTTCTTCTTTCTATTGGCAAACATCTGATAATGAAGTTGCAGGAGTACTTGCTACATTTTCTTAAAGGAAGTGAAGTAAATTAAATACATAGTCATGATCCTATTTTCGGAATAATATCTCTTCCCTCAGCATTAGCAATCATATAATGATATTCAGATGATATCATGCTTGCTTTGAAGTTTAGTTTGGTTTGAGATGACTTGACAGAAAACTCATCTCAAATACTTAGGCTATTTACTTTGCTTGTGTTCGTTTCGCTTGGGTTAGCAGGTTATATTTCTATCCAGTGTAGCCATTCTTCTGCACATTCAAAATGTAGCGCAAGTGTAGGAGGTCTCATCAAATCATCGTTGGGGAGTCAGAGTTTTTGTTTTCCTCCTTTCCCAGTGGTCCATAACCAATCAATTGTATGCAGATACATTTTTTATGTTTTGGTTGCCATGAAAGTTAGGTGCTACTGAATACTGATAATTTTTCTTTCATCATCTGCATTTCAGGCTCATATTGCACTTCGCTATGCTGAACCGTGCTTTGATGGTGTACTTGCTGCATTTGTGCCACAGTCCAAGGCAAGATGTTATGAATTTTTTTTGTTCACTATTATTTCTGTCTCCTCAGTTTTCAGTGTATCGAGGCTAGCCATGCAAATAAATGGTAGAATGTTATTTTATTCCAGAAATTTGTTGGCATCTGATTGATGGTTAAGTTTTGAAAGCATTTTCATATTTTGTTTCAAGCTGATTAAAAATATTATCCCTTCATTGTGACAGCTTCTCCTTCCAAATTGTGATTTGGCAGGATAGTATTATTATCATTATTATCCTTATTTTGTCATGATTTTGTTGATAATGGTTTTGGCTTTGTCTAGTTTCCTTCTGGAATTGTAATGAAGTCTGATAAAAGCCTTTCTCCCGTGCTAAGATGGAAGAGGACAATATGAGGACGCGTACAAGTTCTGATTAACTAAAATACCCTTTTCTTGTATCTCTCAAGCCTTTCAAATTTCCAATTTCTCTTCTGAGGAGTTTCAATTGCTTTGTTTTGTCTACCTTACTATTCTTTGTTTTTCCCCCTTGAAACGTTAGCAACAGCAAATGCAAGTATTTCATTCTTCGATAGCATGCTCGTGATTATATATGTAGTTTCCTTCTGAAATGGAATATAGTTTCAGAGGAATTTATTTCTGGGCAAAGCCCTTATCTTGGCGCGCTTAGAGTCAATTAGTCCCAGATTCTCACCTTCTGTGGTTAGTAGTTAATTTCATAAGTTTGTGGTGCAAGAGATAATTTGCCGGCCTTACAGATTCTTGTTGTCCATAAAGTAGGTCAATGAAGTATCTTTCCATTTAATTACGTTTAAGTTCCCGTTCCTGCATCGCCTTTGTTCTGATTCTTTGCTTGCTTTTCTTTATCATTAACACGATTCTCTATAGTGGGGAAGTTGATTTACTGTAACTTTTGATATTAAGTGATACGACTATATATATATATATAGGTAAATGGTTATTCCTGTTGACCTTTATCCTAGTGACAAAAGGAAGTGGACTATTCACCCACAATAGAGTTGTTTATTCTTGTGTTCAACTCTTTGGATTCTTGCATGACGTGTTTGTTCTCTAGATTAATTATTGCTGTAAAAGAACTCTGTCGCCAAATTCTGAAATATATATGCCTTCAAAATGTTATCAGCTTCATCAGGCCCAACTCATGGGATTAACTTCTGTTCGAGTTCCTCTTCCTTTTGATCTGACAGAAGAACCTATATATGTGAATGCAAAGCAGTACCATGCTATTCTGAGGCGTAGACAGTATCGTGCCAAACTCGAGGCACAAAACAAGCTCATCAAAGCTCGGAAAGTAAGTCCATTTTTCTTTAATTTCCAAAGCATCTCAAAAACCTATCTATAACATGTTTGGATAGAACACCGGCAATTGATTTGTTTATCTTTAAAGGATGCTATGATTATATGCTTCTGCAGCCATATCTTCACGAGTCCCGGCATCTGCATGCATTAAGGAGGGCTAGAGGTTCGGGTGGTCGCTTTCTCAACAGCAGACAACTCCAGGAAGCAAACTTCAAAACAGAGAGTCGCGGCCTGAAAGTCTCAGATGCTACTATGTTGAACCTAGGTGGCAATATGTCAGAATCCAAAGTTCATCCTGATGCAGAAAACTACAGAGATGGTCCATGCCCCACCGGTTCTGACATCACAAGTGCATCTAATAGTGATGGCATCTTCCAGCGACGTGAGTCCAGTTTCAGGCTCTCTAGTTACCCTGCTCACATTGGATGGAACATGCAAGGCTACTCGGCTGGTCCTGGCACTGCTGGCAGCGGCGGTAATCAGCAGCATGTGTCTGTTCTCATGTGACAGGCACATGTCCTGCACATCATAGCAGTTATTCTTCAGCTCTAAGGCATCATTCAGTCGGAGAAGATGAAGATGGAAGCTGCTTGTGTTCCCAATGGGAAGTCATCCTTGGCTCATTTACGTATGATATATATATATATAGTGTGTTCATGTCAACTGTCCAGGAACAGTGATATGAACATCTTATTTGCTGTATTATGTTTGATTGGGCCATTTAAAGTGTATGGCCGAAATAGGACATCTGGGGAATTATACTGACTTGTGAAATACGCCTTGTGTGTTTGAGGATTGATGATGTTGTGCTGATTTTTGGTTTGAATGAGTGGCCTTTATTTGCTGTTGTTTCTCTGATCTCTCATTTATGTTTAGATTGAAAAATCTAGTTTTTTTTTTTTTTTTTAATGGAACGTATGTTCTTATACAGGAAATTTTTTCTGTGTGGATAGTATTGATTTGTAGTTAACGCAGCCCTCTATAGCTTTTTTTTTTTTAATAAATATGTTAATATTGATTGATTGAACGTCAGTTCATTTATTTAGATTGATTTAGTCTTAAATAATGGAATAACAGTAATAAGGACGCAACTTTATATTTACTAGTATTAGTATTAGTATAATATTAGTATATTATTGATATTCATTAGAAGGTTAAAGTTTATTTTAAATCTCTTAACTTTATACAAAATTTCATTTTAATATTTTAATTTTATAAATTGTTTTTTAACTTTTTTAAATGCTTTAAAATGTAAGTTTTTTTTTTTTAGTATTTCATTTCAACTAGTAATTATTACATTTTTTTTTTCAAAAGTGTATCTAATAAATAAATTATTTTATATTTATTTTAAAGTAAAACTCTCTATTGAATAGAATAAATATAAAAAATAGTATTAGTTTGAAGATAAAGAACTATTTTATTTAGAATAGAATTTGATTAAAAATGTCTTATATGTTTTAATTGAGGAAGTATTATTTTTAATTATTTTATTAATATGAGTTGCTACGTTATATTAAGAAAAAGCACATAATAACTTATGTGACATTCAATGTAAGCTAACGGTAGCTTTATAAAAATTTTATTCATATTTTTCTCTTATTATTAACTTATATAGGATATCTCATAAATTATTATGTGTCTTTTTTAATATACATGGTAACTTTTATTAATAAGATCATTAATAAATAAAAATAAGAGAGTTTGTGGTTAAAAAAAAAGTTAAGGGGATTAATTTTAAATTTTTAACAGTGAAGAGTTTTGTGTAACTATATTAAAATTCAGGGAGTTTGTGTATATTTTAACCTATATAAATTTGCATAACTAATTGTGTTTACTCATTGGCCAAAAAAAAAAATTTGTGTTTACTCTTAATGAAAGAATTTTTTTATTAGAATTCTTACAAAGTATTTATCTTTGCACCAATGTCTTTATTAACAAAATACTTGCAATAATTCCCGTATATTTTGTTCTGGTTTAAAATTTAACTGAAAACCTAATAATTTGCCAAATTTTTAAAGATTAACATCAGTCTTTTTTATTAGGGTAAAGATAGAAAATTTTCCTCCAAAACACTCAATTCAACGTATTCCTGAAAAACGACTTCGTTTTTTTTTTTTGGGGGGGGGGGGGGGGGGGGGGGGGGGGGCATTGGTTTCTGCGGAGACATTCATTGCTTCGTCATTCTAATTTTGCTTTGGAAGTGCACTCTCAGGGAGATAGGGAGACTGAAACGGAGAGAGAGGGACGAAGACGAAGCCATGGACGGTGGAGCACAGTACAATCCTCGCACGGTGGAAGAGGTTTTTAGGGATTTCAAGGGAAGAAGAGCTGGACTTATAAAAGCCCTTACCACCGGTGCGTCTTTCTCCCGCTTCACCCTTTTTTTTCCTGGGCATTGATGTCGGTTTCGCGTTTGGTTTTCGGTAATGCGCTGACATGAAATGGGTGGAAAAGTTTTGAATTCGGTGTTTAATGCTTTTTTCGGTTTCAAGTAATGTGCTTCGGATGCAAAGTTGTTTTGTTCAGTTTTTAAATCCTCTGCAGTGGTATGTCGGAGCGTTGTCCAGATTTTTCTGTACAATAATTGGGAATGGGTCTCTTCTCTTGATTCTTCTATCCTGTTCTATTGTCGATGTTCAGGATGGCAAGGGAGAAGGACATGATTTCTTTTGTGCTTTGATTTCTGTATTGAGCATGTAGCATGTTCCAGAGTGAACTCGGAATTTATGGCATAAGGTTGAAATAGGAGAATTCTTCTATTGAGTATTGACCAAACTTGATGTCCATGGTGTCGTGTTTTTCAGTAGTCAATTTTCCTTCTCAATGTATATGTGAAGTCCATTCATATCGTTCTTGTTATGAGATAGATAGAAGAGGCATTGCGGCATTGAGTATAGCCTGTAAGCATTTATAATTTGGAGCTGAAACTGTCAGCGTGTAGTGGCCCGATAGTATTGGCTGGTAAGAAGATTTGATTTCTATACAATGAAGTTGCAGAATAAGCATGTCTTTCTTTTTGTTATGTTCTCCCCTTAAGATTCCTGAGTGTGTTTGGCAACTAGAACATCATGCAGCGGCAGTGGATGCTAACCCACAGTAGTTATGTGGTTCCCTTAAGTGCTTGATGCATTGAAATGGGGGGAAGACACAATTTGGAAATTGTGATTTCTTTTTCCTTTCTGATATTGTTTTTTAATTTGTATGCAATACTTGTGAGATTCAACCTCCAATGGTTGTAGAGAAACCGGAGAGGAAAAAAGGATAAGAGCATTAAATTAAATGAATCTTTGTTGTCTGCTTCTAAATCCCCAAACGATGCCAAAGATGAGTCAGATGATACATGACAGTACTGTTTTTGTCTGAACTGATTACATGCTAGCCAAACAGAATTTTTCCTCTTTATATTTAATTTTTTAAACCCCTTAACTTAGGTTATGAAATGGATTGTATTCTGATTTATTTATTCTACTTATTCATGCTACGTACTGTTGCAGACGTTGAAGATTTCTACAACCAATGTGATCCTGGTTAGCTACACTCCTACTCTTCTTAGCCTTCTTATATTATTTTCTGCATTTTTTAAAGTTGTTGCTGATTTTTTGAGCATATCATGTACAGTCTTCTGTGTGCAGCATCATTTGCATTTTTAACCAATGGGTTTTAGCTTGTTGGTACTCAATGGTTAAAGACCGCCTCAGCCTCACAAAAACTCTAATATCATTCTATTGATTCTTTATGATTTGAAGGTGTTTTGCATTTATTTCAGGTCAAATGTTTTGCTTTTATGGGGTTTACACTCAGTACTTTTGTTGCCCTTATGCCTTACTGACAATATATGAACTGATGCACTAGTTCTCTGCAAGTCTAGATAAGATATATGTGCCAGAACTACAATTCTCAACTTTCAAGTTATTTGTTTTGCGATTAATAATTAATTTGGGTTGATCTAGGCTCTTGAGTGGAAGAAGCATGCTAACTGAGGTCTTCTGAAATGGTATAGCAGTTATGCTTTCATTGTTAGTTAGACTAATAATCTTGAACACTCATGCAGCATTTTGAACTGCATTCTGCATAATCATCTGTCCAGCCTGTCATGACCAGTATTGTGGTAAAGTTAAAGAATATTGGAAACTTTGGATATACCATAGACATTCTTTTGTCTATGTTAGCCTAGCTCTAGAGCCACTTATTTGTGTTCTTGACATGTGTTAGTCAGTATTTCTTGACTAAATTAAATTTTGATGATTGTGAAGAACCTCTTCGCGGGAAATGTTATTTACATTTTTGGAAATAGAGATTTTATGTAGTTATGCTAGCTTCTGGGGCAAATTACTGTAAATGAAGAATTTGATGTTTCCATATCTAGACTGGATTGCTATTATATGTAGCTATTTGATTCCTTATTGTTGCCTCCATGGATGTATAATTTTTCAGAGAAGGAGAATTTGTGCTTGTATGGTTATCCTAGTGAGCAGTGGGAAGTAAATTTACCTGCTGAAGAAGTTCCTCCCGAACTTCCAGAGCCTGTGCTGGGCATAAACTTTGCTAGGGATGGCATGCAGGAAAAAGACTGGTTATCTTTAGTTGCTGTCCACAGTGATGCGTGGTTACTTGCAATTGCTTTCTATTTTGGAGCTAGATTTGGGTTTGATAGAGCTGACAGGTATAGCATGCTCTTCGACGCTGGTCTTTTTCTTTTTAGCGATTCTTTTAGAGGTTAATTTTTTAAAGTCAACTGTAGATTCTTGAAGGCAACAGGCAGTTTGGGGTTGATTCTGCTTCCTAGTCTTATTTATCAATTATCACATTTTGTGAGTTGTGGTAGTGGAGGGCTCTCCGCCCCCAAAACCTTGTTGAGGAATTTCTTGTTTGTTCATGTAATGGTTAATTGAAAGGCGTTTCATTTTATCTGAAATGACTTATATGCCTATAAACCATTGGTCATTGACGATTGTTCCTCCCCCTCCCTCACTTGGGCCTTTTCTTCTCCAAAGCAGTTGCCTGCCTTGCAGAGAGGCAAAGATGATGATCTCAATTTACTTGGGTGAATGTTTGTGCTTTGATGTTCATTATAATGTGAACAGTGGTGTATTTCAAGTGATCTTTTTTTTTTTTTTTTCACCAGCTTGGTCTGCTTATTCCTTGGGACAGTTTACGGATATGCATAAGATTGGATCGTTGAAATATAGTTCTTATTCTTCTTGCAAAACACTTCAATAAGTGGTTCTTTTATATAATATTCTATTTAATCCAACTGAACAAGGTTTGATGTCCTAATGCAGAAAACGACTTTTCAATATGATTAATGAACTACCAACAATATTTGAAGTTGTTACGGGTACAGCAAAGAAACAAATTAAGGAGAAGTCTTCAGGTTCAAATCACAGTGGCAGTAAATCAAAGTCCAACTCTAAAGCGGTAAACAATATTTTATTCTGCTCCCACCCATGATAAATAAATATATTTCCATTTGTTGCATACTTGTGTTTTGTGTTGCAAACTCAGGTATTGACCGCGCTTATTCATTCAGAATAAAAAATATCGATTAAGATGAAACTCAGGTTGCATAACTTGGGTTAGATTATTATGACCGGCTGCTGTCCTTGTGAGATACTGAGATGAAATAAGTTCTTAAAGGTCACGACTAGCAAATGAGGAATTCACTGCAAATGAATCTCCAGACCTCCCACTTTCCTAATGTATTTCTTAGATCTGCTATAAAGAAGAAATACTCTGCTCGGACTGTCTAGCCATCCTGTCCCCGTTAAGGGATGGGAACCTAAGAGAATTTAGGTTCTAGAATCTTGGGTTTATCATCATATAGCTTTTGTAATAATTATTTTGAATTTGACATCTAGAAATTGGAAATCTATGGATGTTTGTGCTGAGCCGCTGGTGAATATTGATATCACATTTGCTGAGGGAATGATTGTAGTTAGGTTGCTTCATTGTAGGATTCTGAAGGCATATAACAAATTTATTTGGGGTGACGTAGGTCCTTTGCTTGAGTAGGTGGTATTATCATATTTGTGCTCTTTGCTCTTTTGAGCTGGTTTGTCTTCTTATTTAATTATTGAATCAATGAGCAGCGAGGTTCAGAATCTGTGGGAAAGCATTCAAAGGCAATACAATCAAGAGACGAGGAAGAAGGACTGGATGAAGTAGATGAAGATGAACATGGAGAGACTTTGTGTGGGGCATGTGGTGAGAATTATGGTACTGATGAATTCTGGATTTGTTGTGACATCTGCGAAAACTGGTTCCATGGGAAATGTGTGAAGATCACCCCAGCTAGGGCAGAGCATATCAAGCAATACAAATGCCCATCATGCAGTAACAAGAGAGCCCGTCCCTGACTAAAGCAAGGTTCCTTCGCTGACTAGCGTTGGAGTCTTCAATTGCTCAAGCTTATCTACCTTCCTTAGATGCAGTCAGTAGTTTCTGGGTTTCACTTGTTGAGATTTTCTTGTGTAGTCTGTAGGATTGCCTGTGGAGGTCTAGATTTTGATTCCTTTGTGGCTGTTAATCTGTAATTGTCACGGAAGTGTTGTTAACTAGGGAAAGTGAAATCTTTTCCAAGTTTGACAGGAAATCAGTTTAATGATACTGAAATTTATTTGTAACTTATATTGATATACTCCCTGCAGGATGTAGTCATCTTTATTAAGCCATGCTTTGGGGAAAAAATCCTAGTATCTATATTTCCCACAAAAGTGCATTACTCTGGAGCTTTGACATAATAGGTTATACATTTGCTATATAACAATCATATGCCCAGTTTACAACCCCTCTGTAGGCAAGGGTCCTCTGGAAGATGATTGTATATTTACAGGTAAGTCTCACTCGTGGTTTGATCACCAGTTTCACTTTAATCTCTCATTCTCTCTTCATTTGACCCCTCAATCGATTGCTGAAGGGGATCCAAACCAGCTCCTTTGTTTTGTGTGTGTATTGTGCCTTTTGATGAAAGAGGACATGATTGTTGAAAGAGTATCGTAATATCTTGTAATCTATGTAGCGAATCTTATTTAGTAGAATAAGGTTTGTTATTTAGTAGAATAAGGTTTGTTATTGATAAAAGACGGCATGATTAGGCCATATCCAGAGGCATAGTACCATGTGATATGTGCTTATTTTAATGAACCTAGTATTTGGAAACCAGGATAAAATGGACAGAAGCTTCTATTTGGTGTTGATTGGGAGACGCGTGTAGCGGCTAAACCATGTCGTAAAGTCTAATTTCTAGTTAGTTTAGTTTTCCCCAATTTTATGAAATGAAATTTTACTGTAATCTCATGGTCATGCGTGCCTGTGGTTTCCGTTTGTTTAGATCCCATTCTTCTCGATAGCATTTATGATTTTATCGCTTGAAATCCTCGAAAAATTGATTAAATTATATTATATTTGAAAGTTAAGTTAAAACATTTCTATAGGGCAATGGCTTTTCGATCTGCTTCCTAAACGCCTGTGTGTGTGTGAGAGAGAGAGAGGAGGGGTGGTGGAGGGAGAGAGAAGCTCTGAATCTCTGAACAACAGACTAAAAGAAAGATCACTTGGAACTGCCTGGAATCTTTTCATAAGGAATCATCATTGATTAGTATAATGAGAGTTCTTTAGAACTAGACGAGATTAAGAGTTGGATTCAGATTTTCTTTCATATATAAAAAATCCGAATCTCAAGATGTGATAAAATCAATCTGAAGCACAGCATGTGGGTGGAAAAGAATAGTGATTTCTCATGTGCTTCTGATGAAACTCGAATGGGGCCTCCACTTTAATATATTCGAAATTCGAGATTCCAGGAGAGAAATAGTGACATTTGCAATGGATCCCACAGGACCACGATGCAACTCCCGACAAATATATTATATTTATAAAATACAAGTCTAGTATTTACGATTTTTTTTATCAGAGGAACACTTTTTAAATTTATCTATATTCATCTGCTATTGTGTGTGCGTGTGTTTTTTTATAATATAATCATAAACCTTATTATTATTATTATTATTTCAAATTTTCACTACCTTTTTCTTTATCTTCATTTATACTCCCTTTTTTTAATTTGTCACTTCCAATTTTAAATATTTTGCAGAGTCAGAACTATAATTTAACAAATTCCTCAATATACACACGATATTTAAAAATTTAGAATTAGAATATTTAACCATATAATAAGGAACTAAAAAAATATTGTTTATCATTTTCTTGCCATCAGCTTATCATATTTTATTGATTTATTCAAAGATTTCAATACTTGGTTTAGAAATTATTTTTAAGTTTTATTCATTAATAATCAGAGGATATTTATTTTTCAATATTTTTATCAAAGTTATTTAATTTTTATTTTAGTGTTTAGGGCTTATTTTACCTAATGGGACAAGACTTGTTGTTATAGTAGTATTATTATTTAATTTCTATTTTAAAAACATATAGGGACATCTCACAAAGCAAAATATTAATATATATTTTTATTAAAAAATTATATACCTATTACCAAGTTCACCAAACAGACAATTTGGTCCCCCGCCATTTAACTAAAGTTATCCACTACAGCTAACCCAGACAGAGTAGATAACTACAAGTACTTCTCCACTACCTAGCATTAATATATACACTGAATTTTCTTAGACAAAATTATACACACACAATGAAACTCGGGGAAAGAGAAAGATACCAGATCCAGAGGCTGATTTGCGTCTGCTATGCCAATAATTTTTGTTTTAATTATACAAGATTACCAAATCATTTACTCCCAATTGCAAGATAACACAGATTTGATAACCCCAATTACCAAATCATTTACTCACAATTACAAGATGACACAGATTTGATAACCCCAAGGACCTATGGAGTCCCAATTGCTAAATCAGCCCTAAAACCGTAGTAGTTAGTACATCAAACTTCCAAATCCACAAGAAGCATAAAACATGACCAGAATATTATGTTAGAAGACGACTTTTATTTTCAAGATATACATATAACATGACAGCAATTAGTTACATTGATATCGAGCGGCCATGCTTGCAAGGAAAATATGAAAAAAAAAAAAACCCAAAAGGAGGGAAAACATAGGCAAGAGAAAATAATAACATAATTTAGGGTAAGGAAAAAAGATATTCACTTTCTCCTTGTTGTCTGGTCCTTCATCATGTCAAAATCTCCTGGTTTTTGGTGGAAAGCCGTTTCAGAAACTCGTAGGTAGTGATCATTGTCGTTGCAGACATTGACATGGAAACCCACCGAGGTCCCAACCCTCTGTAACAAGCTGTCCAGCCACCTTCCTTAACCAAGTTCCTCACTGTCTGCATAGCTGTCGGTCCTCGCCGGCCTTTTTCATCACCGTCCAAGACCTGTAGTCTTGTTTTGATTGTATCCAAAGGCATGGTAATCAAAGCAGACATACCACCAGCAATTGCAGCACTAACTCCCTGAACTGCCATTACTGTTTTAGAATCCGGCCTCAATGTGTTAGCTGTGGTATTTTTGCTTTCATCGTCTTTCTTGCAAAGGTAGTACCCAACTCCACCCCAAATTAGCCTTTGTGCAACAGAGTATGAAGCCCACCAAACTGCATTTGAAGGAGCATATGTCAAAATGGATATCCCAAACCCTCTATACAAGCCTCTGGGACCATCAGTGCTGAGGATTTTCCTGAAGGCATCAATCCCGTTGATGTAATTGCGTGCAGAATTAGCCATGTGATTGTTAGGGTTATTATATCCACCTTGAACCATCAATCTCTGGCTCACAACGTCAATTGGTGTCCACACAAGTTGAGCTGCCATGGCTGCACTCAAACCTCCTGCTGCATTGGCAATTGCAGCTGCAGTTGGTTCTGCAAGTCCTAGCCTAACTGTAGCAGTTCCTACGTTACTCTTGGTGACCTCCAAGGCAGCCATGTACAGTGCTCGAGCTGGGATTGTACCCATCAAGGAAGTCCCAAATCCTCTGTACAACGCTCTAAAGCCCTCAACCCTAACCAGTGAAATTGCGGTTTTGATGCAAGAAACTTGGGATTGAGCTACCTGCTGCCGGGTTTTCAACACTACAACAGGGTAAAGAGTCGTTGAAACCCCTGAGAAAAGGGCAGCGCCAAGAAAGAAAAACTTCGATTTATCAAGCATTTGCCAATCAATATCGGCCGGGATATGAATCTCTTGACCCGATTGTTCTTCGGCCGCTCTCAAACTCATCTTCGCCACTTTCGAAATCCAACCCCTCAAAAGTTTTTCAGCTGAATAATACACGAAACCTAGTTCCTTCAAATCCCTCTAACCCCAACATTACTGCCAACCCATCCTCATCATATACAACCCTAACTGTACAATTGCAACCTTAACGTCCCCAGCCCCCACAACGGCAATTACAGAAAGAAGGGAAACGAAAAAGAAAAGAACCCAAGCATCTAACTGTACAATCAGCAATACAATCCCATAGGTCATAAATTAAAGGGAAGCATCACAAGGAATCAACAAAACAAACACGATTTTCTCCTCTTGTGGAACCAGGTTTTGGATCGAACATGAGCTCATCTAGCATTTCCAGATTAAAAAACGGAGTACTACGGTAGAATCCGAATCATACAGGAAGCTCACACCTGGCCGAAAAACCTAAGTCATCACTCTTCGATGGTAAAGCATTCGAGCAGAGTGAAGAGCAAGCGCCTCGGAGCGAGACTGTTATGCAGAGAGAAAGCAATGGGCAACCGGAAGGACCTTACGAGTGTACGGAGCAGAGAAAACGGAAGCAGAAGAAAAAGATAAAGGAGAGACTGACACGTGTCAGTTGAGGATTGTTTGTTCTGAGGAGTCTGTTTTCATTTCCTGAATTGTGTCAGAAGTTCGTGCTGTGATTATTGACGTGGTAATGCCTTATCCATGACAGGGCAGGATTAGGATCTAGTGAGCCATGCATCGTAAAACCCGTCGGCTCACCGAATCAAATTCTGCCACGTTACCCATTCTTATATGTTGACATTTACATACAAAATATAAAACATTTTTAATTAAATATTAATATAATAAAATAATTATTGACTTTTAAATTAATTTTTTTATATTTATTTTATCAAATATCTTGCAATAAATATAACATTATTATTAATATGAGTATTTTTTAAAAAATAATAATTATACTATAAAAGATTAAAAATGTGTTACATTTTTTAACATCTAACTCTTCAAAAAATATTTAACATTTTTAAATAAAAAAATATGTAATAAATAATTATTCACCTCAAAAAAATTCTAATAAAGCATGTAGTGTTTGGTTCAGTAGGGTAAACGATTTGGAAGGTAAATAAAAAAATTAATTTTTAAATTATAAGTTTAAAAGTATGCTCTTTTATTAAAAAAACATAAGGTATATTTTAAAAATTTGAATATTTAAAAATATAAAAAAATAGTCTTTTAAGGCTTAATCATTGTCTTTTTTCTCAAAATATTTTTATTAAATAAATAATTTTATATTTATTTTAGAATAAAATATCATATTAAATAGAAATAAATATAAGAAAATAAAGTTAGTTTAAAAATAAATAATTAATTTATTAGAGATAAATTTTAATTAAAATATCTTATATTTTTTAATAGAGAGAGTATGAAATTTTAAATTTATATTTTGTGTAAATTTTTTTTAATTTTTAAAAATAGTTCAATTTGACGTTTGTTATTAACAAAAGTTAACTTTAACTGTTAGTTAATAAAAAATGACAAAAAAAAACATCAAAAATAGTAAAAAATGGCAAAAAAATTATTTTGATTATTTTCTATTCTTTGAGTCATATTTGTAATTTTTGAATTCTTTGATGAAATTTTTAAATTTGTTAATATAATTTTTGAATTTTTTTCAGTCATTTTTTCATTAACTAAATATTAAAGTCAACTTTTGTTAATGATAGAATTGAATTTTATCATTTTCAAAAATTAAAAAAAATATTATACAAACAATGAGTTTAAGTATCCTGATATTTTTATATTTATAATTTAAAGCCTAATTTATTCATTTTCTTGAAACTCAGACAAAAAAAAATTAGGATATGAAATCAATAATAAAATTGCTAAAATAAATCTCACAAATGAAAGGAGTTAGTCTATTGATATTGACTGTAAAGTCATAAGTTTAAAAAGTAATTCTACACATAATAGAAAGTTGGGAATTTGGATGGCCTAAATTTTTTCAAACCAACCAACTTAAATAAATTTAATTAAATTAAGTAATCCTAACACGTAAAGCTCAACCTTAAACAATCACTAATGGGTTAGCTTGTTGACCTGTATTTTTAAAACATAAAAGTATGAATCTTAGTGTTGATTAACTCAGATTGTGCCATTCAACTTCAACTCATAAATTCCAGGCAAAAAAAAACTCATGAATTAAAAACTCTAGCAATCAAAATAAAAATAACCTAATAATAAACAAACAACCATTAACTTGGAACAAGTTATTTTTTTAAAGTACCAAATCATATTTAATTATACACTAACTTGAATCCCGTACATTGCACGGTCTGAGATAAGAAAATTATAAAAAATCACATAAATAATATTATTTACAGAATTTCAATTTAAGTAATAATAAAAAATGAAGATTTGTTAACATTCCTATGAAGAACATCATGGCAACGGACCTAGTGAAAGGAAATTCAAGCCAAGGGCTGTCGTTCAAGCATGATGAAGTCAAGTTCTCAAATTCTTCAAGAAGTATGTGGATGAATTCAACATCCTCTCCTTGACATTAGTCAGAAAGAGGTGTAAAAATCTTCCATCCCAGCCGCTTAACCCTCTACTGTCAACAATAAACTCATTTAGGAGAATGGCTGATCAATTATAGATTAGGGCATATGAGATTGAGAGACGTAAAGATATTCTTACATTGGAAACAACAACTTTCTAACAAGACTTGAGAGCATTGAAAACAACATAGTTAATGGTCTTGTGATAAATGACTCAAGAAAAATTTGAAATAAAATTTAATACTCTTATCTCGTGAAAAGATAAAAATTAATTAAAATAAATAAAAAATTAAATTAAATTAAATTAGATTCTATCAACTAATAAAAAATATTCAATTGCATCAACTAATGAAATAGTAATATTAATATTAGACTAAAATTAAATTGATTATAGAAAATTAATAGACCAATAGGAGAGGATAATTAACATTATACTAAAGTATGCTGACCAATAGGAGAGAAGAGATTTTGACCAATCACCTTCATTCTACAAGATTTATAAATATATATTGATGATTGATTGATGATGATTGATGATATTGATATTCTTCATTATCTTCTTCTTCTTTTTTTGGTAATATATATTCTTCATTATCTTCATTAAAACTTCTTTTATATAAGACCAATTTCATGATAAGCACCAACTGTACCATTCAAATTTGTATATTTTATTTTATATTTATAAAAATAAAAATTATAAATTTTAATAAATTTAATCTATTATCAATCTACACAATAGAGATTTAATCAGAATGATTCAATTTAACATTAATTTTTTTATAATTTTTATAAATTGACTATTCAAATATATTTTGGACAGTTTGAATTTAATATTAAAATTTTTTAAAAAATTAGAAAATTTTATTTTAGTAACTATAATATTAAAAAATAAAAATTAAAAAAATCTTCAAACTGGAGCTTTAAAAAAATTGAAAAAGGTTATAATTTAAAATTTAGACTATTCAGAGTATAATTGGATAGTCAATTTATAAAAATTATAAAAATATTTAATATTAAATTTATCATCTAAATTAAATATGTATTGTCTAGATTGATGATAAAGTATATTTATTAAAATTTATAATTTATTTAATAAATATAAAATAAAATATGTAAATAAAATATAAAAATTTGGACTATCTAAATTTTTGCTCATTACATTATGAGTACTAAAACCAGTCTCCTTTTATATTCAAACCCATATACCTAGTATATTTGAGTTGGCTTAATAAGTTGATTCCAAATAGAAAGCGTTAAAAACTCAATATAAGATATTTAACATAATAAAGGCATTTGTTTATGCTCTAAGCAACAATAACTCATGAATTAAGACATTTTAAAGCTTCTGTAAAACTTTAACGTTTAGAAATGTAATTCTAACATTTTGTCTTTTCCTCTGCCTTTTCTAGTTTTGTGTGTGTATGTGTTTTTTTTTTTAAGTAAAGGAAAGAGGCTCAAAAACCAAAAAGTTAAACAAACAAAGAAACAAACAATACAAAATGCACATCAAGCCAACTCTCAACCCCTCTTAAAAGGGAAATCATATTTGTCCGCTAAGTTGATTAACTAAACTACCTTCAGCATATCACTCCACACATATAAGCTAAAACCTAGAGTCAAACTATATCCAACTAAGGCACTAGCAAACCGGTCACCCTCCCAAGGTATGTGGGTAAACCTAATCTCCCACCTCTTATTTTTAGCCATTTGTCCCTTATCTCTGACATCATCTCCAACCCTTCAACTTATTGCAATACAACTAAAGAATTAACCTCAACCACCACTTTCCTATACCTAGCTTCCTGATGCATCCTCAAAAGTCAACCTTCCAATACACCTTGAAGCTTAGCTCAAAATGCGTCACAACTACTTATATTTCTAGCAAATCCCAACAATCACATCCCCTTCCAATCACATATAACACCACAATATCTTGCTAAACAATCAAAACCTCTACAAGCTCCATTCATATTAAGCTTAACCCACCCTTGCTCAAGAGGTGACTAGTTCACCAAGCCCACAATCCTCTTCCGTTGATTTGAAAGAGTAAAATTAGATATAGATTTATACATATTGCTACTAAACTTGATAATAACTTCACACACTTCCTCCACACATTTTTCCCTTCCCTCCTTTCTAAAAATTCTTCCATTCCATTCTTTCTATAAGATCCAAGTAACCACTCTAAAAATGACTCGCCATTCACAACCTTTAACCTTTATACTCTTATTTACTATATTAGATCTAATCCACCCCTCCCTTTCTATATTAAAGAACCCATTCACAAGCTCAAGAGGAATCAAATGCCTTCAAACATCAATAACATTGTAACGATCTCATAAAACATGAATAATTGACTCCACTTCCCCATACATTACACAATCTTGACCCACACCAAGACTTTGAGCTCTCAAAGCCATAAAATAATCAAACACTCTTAATCCTCAGCCATCTCCATGCCAAACCCCAAATATCACTAGCTTGCCCTAATTTGTCTTTGAATAACAACTTATACCCACTTTGAGCAATATATTTACCCTTACCACTCCTAATCAAAAATAGCAAGCACCTTATCACTATCAAGAAGAGGCAAAGCATTAATTTTCTCTTTGCAAACTCAGATAGCACACTATCAAGTATATGCTAAGTCCACTCACCTCTATCATTAATAGTATTAGCAACTGACTACTACCTTACCTCATCTGGTATTGGACAAACTACTTTATCTTTGAGAACAAGGGTATAACCTAATCACTCTTCATTCCAAAAAGAGGTACCGCCATAACTTTGAACTTCTATTCTAAAATTCCCTTTCAATTCATCCTATATAAACATAATATCTTTCCACAACCTAGTATTACTACTTCTTACTTTGACTTTATCAGCAAATCTACTCCCATCATTTTACCTATTTTTAAGAATGTCAACCTAAAAGCCCTCTCTACCAGCTCTTAACCTCCACACAATCTTCATCAAGCATGCCTCATTCATAAGCTTCATGTTCAATAAACCCAAACCACTAAAATTTTTTGACTCTTGAACTTGTTCTAAAGACACTAAATAGATTCTTCTATCCTTTACCTTATGTCCCCACACAAAAGCCCTTTAAAGTCTCTCCCATAAAATCCTTTTGAAGTCTCTCCAACTCCTCACACAACCTAATAGGAAGCCTTATAGTCATCATATAATAGATGGGAATAGAACATAAAACAAATTTAGCCAAAGTCACTCTATCTACCACATTAAGGCAATTTGCTTTCCAAACCATGGAGCCTTCTTTTAACTTTCTCTACTACATAATCAAAACACTTCCTCCGCAAACCTACCATAAGACAGAGGAACACCCAAATACTTCATCATATCATTAACCTCAATAAAACCAGACATACTTTTCAATTCAGCATGCCTCCCCTCATCCACATTCCTAAAAAAACAAGATACTTGATTTTTTGTTAGTTGCCTTTTGTCCAATGGCCATACAAAATGAATTCAAGCACCTCAACATACATTCCATCTAATCCACTAGCGCTTCCCCATAGAAGAGTAAATCATCCACAAACATCAAGTAGGAAACATTGGAATCATCTTTACTAAACCTAAAAGGTCTCCATATTCCATCAACAACAACACTATTTATCACATGAGATAATTTTTTCATTAGTAGGACAAAAAGATAAGGGGACAAAGGGCCCCCTATCTAATTCTTCTAAAAAGCCAAAATACTTCTCCAACACCTTCATTCCACAGAACTCTTATTGCTTTTTCTAGTTATTTTAATAGGATTGTTTTAATGATAATTAATAAAATATGATAAATATGTGGTATACTAATATGTGCTAGTATGTTCTACTAAGTATAACTCGATTGGATTTGTTGAAAAATATTTTACATATATATTGTATTTATTAAAGAAGTTGATATAAAATATATGACTAATTGAATCTGTTTCTAATTCATAATGGAAATCAAAATTTCAAATATATATCCATGTTGAAATTAAGTATAGGTTTGTAAAAATAAGTATTGAGTTGATTAAGTTAATTTTTAGTTTTTTTTTATCTTAATACCTTCCGAATCAATCAATTCCTTATTAAAAATAAAGTCTTTCAATTTAATCAAAAAAGTATGTCATCTTAATTAAATAATATAGACTTGCCTGCACAATTTTAACTACTGAAAAGACTCCATGATCAATTTCATTGGTGAGTTACAAGTAGGGACCACTTTAGTCAGGTGACAAATTTATGAATAATTAAATTAAGATTTTTCATGAATCAAATTAAAAAGAGAATAAGAAGATAATATTTTATATATCAATAAAAAGTTGTTTTGTCGTATATCAAGCCATGCCTCATGCCACATTATAATGTTTTTATTATCTAACCCAAGAAAATACAGTTGACATTTTTAAATTTAGAGCATCAATGCATCAAGAAAATAATAGTTATATGTTATAACTAGCAAGCGGTAACTATCAATCAAGTCATAATTTAAATCATGTCAAATAAATACATTTTCACAAAGTTATATATTGATAAATTGGAACTTGTTTGTTTTTAGGTGTATGTTGTAGTTAAAACAAACTAAAAGACAAAATCTAACACAATGATAATTGCTTTTAGCTTTATTTTTCTTAGATTATTGTGTTTGTTTTGGAAGAATGGCAATTAATTGATAATCTGTTTCCAATACTAAACCAAAAAAAAAATCAATCCTCATTTAGATGAGGATTAAATTTTTAAAAAAATGTGAGAAAATGAAGGGACGAAAAAAGTGAAAAAAAATTGTTTCATCTCATTATGTGTAAATAAGCTAAAAAATGAATCTTCTTGCTCAGGGAAAATAAGACATTTTTTCAAATAACCTTTTGAAAGTTTTTATGTATTCAACACACACATTATTACCAAGGTTATTATACAATTTGTACCTTGAACTATAGTTCAGGAGAAATTTGAATCTTAAACTCATCATTGGTACATTTTGAGTTTTGGATAATTAAACTTGGAACAATTTTCCCACTATTAAATTGAAACTACCGTTTGTTAATTGAAACATGCAATGTCACCCTTAATATCAATTAACTTTGAAATCTAAGGTAATCATAGGTTTAGCCAATTAGATCACCAAATTTGTAATTTGAATAAATGGGGTCCCAAATTTTTATAATCAAAATTACTTAAACATTCTTTAATAAACATCAAACCAGAGTAAAATATTATTTTAAAAGCATTTTCGATACTTCATGGGAGTGAAAAAATTCAAAATCAATTGAAAAACATTAAGAGTGGAAAAACAGGGTGATGCGTCATGGCATGTATACATGCACTATGGCGTATTGCACATTATCAAATAGCATTTAGGGGTGACTTTCAATACGTCCTATTATTCTGTCCAACATCCAATCGAGGTAATGTAGGTGTCTACAAAAAGCTTTTTTTTATAAATTAGCTCATAGCATGGGTTTTAATTCTAAATGAAAGTTGGATATTCAAGCACATTTTTACAACTTTTACACCTTTTTACAACTCAAGGTTGTCTGAAACTCCACACATGTGTAAAAAGCTAACACTAACACCTAGAATATACTCAATGGACTTAAAACTACTTGTACAACACATTACATGCATATATACTCAACAATATTAAATTTTCACTCACTAATCCCTTGATACCAAATATAGATATGGAGATTTTAGCATTACATAAGTTCTTTAATCTCAATTGTGACAATATAATCATGATCCTTACACTTGCACTAATATTTTGACTCTATTAAAATCATTCCAATACTATTACAACAACATTAGGACTCAAAATACAACTATATGGTCACAAATTAATGCCTAGTGTAAGTGTAACCACAATGCATTTCTTAAGTAGCAATATATTATCTATTACACAAAATAAATAAAGTTAGGAAGCTTTACAGTATGAATACTCATATTCCTAAGCCTCTAGAGCCTATCCCTTATATGCACCTGAGCTAGAGTATATAAAATATTAAAAAAGAGTGGTGAGTATAACCACTCAGTAACCAAGATATATCTATTTTATGCAGTTGCATATCAATCAACAAACTCATATAAGTGTGAGTTGAAATGTTCAATTACACCAAATCATATACATATATATTACAAATATACCATTTCCTTATTTTCAATTGCATTTTCCACAATTCATAACACAAGACATATTGCCATAATATAAACAACCAGTGACAATGGTCCAATTATCAACAATGATGCACATTGCCACAATATAGACAACCATGTGACAATGGCATCATTATCACAACTTGTCACAAGCTTATCAACCACGTGACATATCAAATAAACATATACATGATTAATTTCTCCTTATTTCCTCTGACTGAAACCATAGGCTGTCATATCAATCAAGGCTCCATCTATATGATTGAACTATCCAAGTTCACCAATTATGAAAAGTGACTTAGCCAATGATCTCTATACTTACTCTTAGACCACAACTTTTCCTATTCCAAAATCTCCAAGGTATCATATAACTTAAGCTAGTCTCCTCGACAAATAGGTGAAGATAGCTAGGTTCACATTTCTCGACAAACAATAAGATAAGGCTAGCATTCATGTATCGAAAGGCAACTATAAATTATCATATAAATTTTATCTACTCCTCTCCCTATAGGAACTCCTACCAAACTATCATGTAATGTATGATACTTACTCATTTCACAAATAGATGACTTATTGGGTACAAGGATGATCTAACCCATTTGAGGATATGTAATATTTTCATAATTGCTCTTTTGTAAAAATTCATATGCATAATCTCCACATCACACATCTATTAGGTCAACATATAAATTCACATTTTCCACACCACAATATAATCATATTAACTCACTAATTTTTCATTATAATACAGAATCACAACTTGAAACTTTTTACATTCAAATTCATCATTATAGTCAAATTAGGTTTAGTAAAGCCTCATAAGATTTTTGGCATAACAAAAATCACAATATTCAACCATTCAAATCAATTTATCCATTTTTGAAAATCGATTAACAAACAACTACACACAATAGATTTCCCTCAATTATCTCAAATTTTTAAAAAGTCAAAGGTTTACCCCTTAATAAATTGCTTCTAAACTTGCTTTCCAAGCTAAATATAATACCCGAACGATTAATCTACAATTATTTAAGCTCAAACTTATTAACATTACCAAATACATGCTTCAAACTCTAATTTTTCACTTCTAAAATACCTAAAGCCTTTATTTTTCACATTTAAGCTGATCCATTGGGTGTATTAATCATTATCAATTGCTAAATAACAATTACTGATCTCATATAGAGTTATTAATGGCACAACAACCTCATAACTCAAATTTAATGCGTTATTTTTGAACATTAATGAAGCTCACCCACAAAAAGCATGTAAAACCCTCAATCACTTGTTTAAATACCTCAAACAACTCCTATTAACTCTATTTGAGTTAATAAATTTGAACCCATAACTTATATAAATCAAAAATTATCTTCCACTTATGAAGCTTAACCATAAACTTAAGAAAATGATTGGGAAAGGAGAAAAAGATGTTAGGAGACTTACTCTTAAGATTTGATAGCTTCAAAATGCCTCCAATAATTTCATAATTGATGCCTTAGTAAAGCCCAAGCTCTCCTTTTTGTTTCTATTCTTTCCTTCTTCTATCTGCGAATTGATATGAGCCTTATTTCAGTAAAATCCAAGCCATGTGTCATGGCGCACACCCATATAGAGAGGGACTCTTTTTTCTCATTGTGTAATGCGTCATGGCTCACGCAGCACATGCTGCAACGCATGGTACAATAAGAGGACCCCTTAAATTTTTGCTTCCTTTAAAGTTTAGTCACCATAATTTTACTTCGGACTTGGTCCTCAAGCTGTAACCACACACTAACAACACTCCTTAGCCATCATCTAACTCCATTTAATAAAATTAAACTTGACTATCTCGCCAACTAACTAAAGATTAAAATTCAAAATGTTATAAAGCACAGAGCCACATGGGTCTATCAATTGCTCATCCACATCACGTCCTCATATTTGCATCATTTTTTGTGTGCCAAGCTCTTCAATGATGTCAACCTCATTATCACCCACATGCTCCCAAGTGACGACACTAGTGTGTTGTGGTTAATAGGGTGATGACCAACTGGGTTCTGTCCACAAAGTTGGGTTGTTAGTTCTCAACTTGCTCCCTAAAGGGAATGTTCCACTATCAAGACTAAGCAAAGAAACCAACAACATGAACAAAGCCTGGTTGAAGAAAAATTATGGCAGCCGGAGTTTCAAATGTGGTTAGAATGTTGAAAGCTTTAAATTCTAGGGATGAAAGAAGGTAGAATTTAATGGCCATGGTAGGAAATTAAGCAAACGCAAAACAACACAGATTGAAACAACAAACCACGAGATCTAGTAATGTTTTTATTTATCCACAAGCATACTTTGAAAATCATAAACTTTAACAATTTGAGAGGGGTGGGGAGCGACAAAGAGAGAGTCACATGGGAGAGAATTGACTTATAGAGAACTTTGATTAGACTCCATCAAGCATGTTCTCTTCCAACTCTCCTCTTCCTTCTTCATCTTCTACTCCCACTTCTTCAAATTGCAATTCCATCAATTATATTCATGGTGATGTTGGTGGTATGGTTCATGTAAAGGTGAGTGCACACATACTAGAGAGTGTGGAGGGAGATAAAGAGAGAGAAGGTGAAGTGAAGAGAGAGAGGGAAGGTAAAGAGAGCGCACGCATGCTGATTCAAGTAAAGGTGAATGCAAGCACGCACACCAATTCTATTTGTAATCACTAACATACCCCTTTGAAAATATCAAAATATTGACCTGCATGGCTAGCATGACACTTAAACAAAATCTAGTCAAAAAAGTTTCTCTTTTCTTAGTTGATGGTCAATGTCAAACCAAGTTAATGATGGGGGCGAGGATGCATCAAATTCAATTGTTCGAGGTTCAAAATATACTAATTATAATTTTAAGATTTATATCACCCCTGGACCTATAGTTCAGGATCTGAATTATATATTAACCCTTATTAATATGATTAAACCCATTGACAGCAATAGTAGGGTAGGATGTAGTTCGAGTCATGCCTAAGAACAATGTCTTTAAAAGCTATTATAACATACTTGTCAAACACAATAGCTCTCCAAAATTAGCTAGACCTTGCCTATACAAAATAGGGGCACACAACAATAGAAATACATAACAAAACACAAGCAACGCAGCAAAACAACGGAGGAAGAAAGAAGATGCTTGAAAACTTAAAGAGTTGGGCACTAACCACGTTACATAAACCAATATATATGGGCACAGACCTAGGTGAACATTGTGCAGCCATTAATTCTGATTAACTCGCCGATTTTGAGAAATAAAAATACATTAATCTGCTGGTTTATGCACGTTGGGAATTCGACCCAAAAAAAAAAAAAGAATGATCGTTGGCAAGTAAGAAAGAATTGAAAAATCCGTTTAAGATTTAATGAAAAATAATGCATGTTTGATGGTAATAAAATCCTTTTCTTTCCAAAATTTAAAGAACTCAAATTCCAAACGGGCAAAAATGAGGCTTTTCAGATAAGTATATTTGTGCAAATTAATTTTCATATTTTGGGAAAAATAATTTCATCAAAAAGCACTGAATACCGTGTTACCCCATGCACTGAATATGATAAGCACTGAATCGACTATTTTCAAATATGATTGTCTTATGTTGGCTTTGTTGCCTGCACGAGTTCATCTATTAGTCCAATATCACTCCTTATTATTTATACACTTAGAGACCCTTACTTGAATAATGTGAGACTCTTTTTTGACACGCCCACAAACTATAACAAAACCAATATATGACCAAAAAATATAGTTAAACCTACATTTTTTATATGAATTATGCATAATATTGGTTAAAACTAGCTCCAGTACCGTATTAAGTATATTTTTTTTATAATTTATACTTTATATGTATATATGTATCGTGTATATATTGATTTATTTTTGGTAAGATTTAGTGTTTATCATATTCTAAAAAAAACACTTATATAACATGATGTTATATAAAAATATATGCTGAAAATATTAAGTTTTTAATTGAACTCTCCATAAAATTTAATACCTTAGATATATGTATCTGTATATCAGTAATTTTATCCCCCAAAAAAAAAAATCTCAACTCTCAATGAAAAGGTAATTTAATTTGTTGATATTTTGATGAGCATGTTAGCATGGTCTAGATTGCTGATTGCCTTTACCAAACTTTTATTCAATTATTATATTATTATTATTATGCAAGTGTATATTGGTGCGTTGTGCCCGTGCAATGGCAGACATGGATCTATAACAAGTACGTATGAAAACATTTTCACTTGGACATATTTGTCTTTATGAACCATGTGACGGGCCTCATAGACCCAATAAATTGGCTCAGCCCAAATGGGTGATTAAAGAAAGATAGGGCTGGGCCATATTAGAAATTAAGCGAGGGATTTGTCATTGGTTTTTTATCCACATGCTTTTCTGAATAAGATCGCAACCATGATGTAAAAAGTAAATATTTATAACATGCTTATTGTACAAGAATTTTTTTTATTTGCATTTTACCTACTCGCCACCCATTTCAAATAAATTTTCCTTTTTTTCTAAAAAAATAAATTTTACTTCAAAATATCTAAATTCTTATAATTATATTTGAAGATTTTTTATTTTTTTTTATTTTTATTTCTCTCCAATTTTGGCAATAATCTACAATTTTCCAAGTTGGAATATTCTTTTGCTAGACATCCTTCACCGAACGGAAGGCCAGAAGGAGTACCCAGAATTGATTGGTGCCATTGCATGGCAAGGCGATCGTCTCATTTAAAACTTAAAATATTCAAATCCATATGTAATGTATAGGAAAAATATTTGGTATTTAAATATTTTCAAGATAATATGATAATAAAATTCTTCTGAATTATTAATGATAATTTAGTCTCTTAAAATGCCATAATTTAACTAAAGTCTATAAGAATTTTTTTATCATTAATGAATTTATATAAATAATCAAATTATTCTTATAGCAATATCAAGAATTTTACATGTACAATTGTGATTTGCTATTATATTGTTGTGAATGTATAAAGTAAATTTATAATTATTTAAATAAATCTTGTGATTATTATTTGCTATTTCTAACACTTCTAGCAATATCAGGAATTTGATATGTGAAATTATAATTTATTGTTGCATTGTTATAAATATAAAAAGAAAATCTATAATTATTTAAACAAAACTTATGATCATTACTAAGGGTGTTCAACTTGTACTCATCTCGATCGGCCTGGTTTCGTCCCAATTATATCGGGATGAATCTCATCCCGACCTAAAAATAATTGAGAAGGGACTTTGTAGGACAAAAAAGAAAAGGGATTTAGGACAGGACGAGACACGAGATTTCCCTTCAGACGTCCAATTCCATTCTGAATATTATATATATATATATATATATAAAATATATTAATTATATTGACATAATTTATACTTATATTAATTATAATGTCAATACATGTAATTCTTATTTAAAATTAAAATCTTTATATATTGATACAAAGTAAGAAGTATATGATAATATCTTTCTTTATAATATATTAATTATATTAATATAATTTATTCTTATACCCTCTCCATTAAAAAGTGTAAAATATTTTTTGAGGAGATAGATGTTCAAATATGTAAGGCATTTTTAATCTTTCGAGATGTAATTATTATCTTTTTTTTAAAGTACCCCTATTGATAATAACTTTATATTTATTGTAGGATATTTAATAAAAAAAATATAAAAAGATAGGGTTAATTAAAAAATAGTTAACTATTTTATTAAAAAGTGAGATTCAGTTAAAAATGCCTTATATTTTTTAATAGAGGGAGTATCTATTTATTTAATAACTTTTATTTATGTCATATTTCTTGCTTTATTTTTAAAAAAGTCACTAGCTTAACATATCTCAATTAAAGAAGAAGAACAATAGTTTAATGTTGTACTTGGCTTGTTTGTTGTTATTGCTCTTACAACTTAGAAATTACTTATAACTGTTATCATAGTGTATCATGTTTCTTCTGTACTTAACTTTAAATTGTACACTTGTAGTTGCAATTGATCTTATTCAATAATTAACTTTAAATTGTTATTATTTATATACTCATGTTATTTTCTTTTAAAGTTAATAAGTTATGTGATTTAAAATTTTAATTAATATATGTTATTATCCAAACCTTTCTCTTACATTGTTTATTTTAGCAGGACAGCGAAACATCCCAATCTCATCTCGATTCCTAACGAGTTGAGATAAGACGCAAGATAAAAATTTAGTTTCAATTACTTTTTGAGGTAGGACACAAGACAAGAGTGTCCCAATCCCATGAACATCCCTAATCATTACTTATTATTTTTAATACTTGTAGCAATATAAGAAATTTAACATGCGAAGTTGTAATTTATTATTACATTATTCTGAATATAGGAAAAAAAGTTATGACTATTTAAAAAAACTTGTGATCATTTTATTTTCAACAAGGGCAACTTAGTTATTTATATAAATTAACATTAATGATAAAAAAATTTTAAAGACTTTATTAAAATTATGACATTTCGAGAGATCAAATTATCATTTATATAATTCAAAAAAAATTATTATCATTTTTCCTATTTACGATCATCAAATTCAATACAAAACTTTAATTTAAAATAACTTAGTTCATATAATTTCTTACATTGAAACAATTCAATTTTTATAGATAATTTTTTAAATTGAAACAATTCAATTTTTATAGCTTTTTATTCACACAAATCAACTCTCATAATTTTTTAACTTAATAAATTATAAAAATTAAGTTGCAATGAGTTAAATTTTAGTAATTAAAATTGATAATTGAAAAAATTTATGAATTAAAAGTTATATTATTGTTATTATACTCCCTTTATGTTAATTTATAAGAGACTTTTAAAAATATTTGACATTTTAATATATAAGATAATTTAATAAAAATAAAATTTTATTAATTATTATTTTTTTCATATTATTTTCTTATAATATTCTCTGTTTACTATTTTTGTTATTAATAGAGTATTAAAAAAATTTATTTTTAAAATTTTATACTTATAGTTTAAAAAATAAAATATATTTAATAATTTTTATTGAGGTGAATGATTTTTTCTAAAAATGTATAATAAATTGAAATGAAATGGGTATTATTTTTTAACCAAAAACTTTTATATATTAATTATGGTGTATTCCCTCCGTTTTAAATTATAAGATACTTTTAAATAAAATTTTATATATTAATAAACCTTATTAAATATACTTAACAATCTTATCTTTTAAAAATAAAAATATAAATTTTTAAAATATTCATCATTTAATATATTAAAAAATGAACAAAAATTAATTATAAAAAAAGAAAGGATAATATTACAATTGATGTATTAAATAAAACTTTAATTTTTTTAAAATATCTTACATTTTGAGATGAAATTTTTTTTAAATGTTCTATAATTTGATATGGAAAAAGTAATAAATTGTTGTAATTAATATTATTAATGGATTAAAATTTAAAATGGGACTACTTTGGGAGGACTGAGATTTAATAAGACTTTCATGATAAAGTTAGGTTGGGTTTTGATTAAAAGAAGAGATGCACTTTGGGTCAAGATTTTGAGAGAAAAGTATAAGTGTGGAAAAGACTTGATCCCTAAAGTTGATCTACGAAGACATGCGTCTAGTGCTTGGAAAGGAATATGCAATGCTTAGGCTGACACTAATAATAGCATTGCATGGTAGTTGGGACGTGGAAACCGCATCAGATTTTGGAAAGATTGGTGGTTGCCTCACTATGAACCTTTATTAATTATACTACTAATTCAATATCTGACGAAGTATGTGGAGAAATGGTGGATTAGTATCTTACAGCATCGGGTAGTTGGAATAGGAACAAATTTAAAGAGCTCCTGCCATCAAGCGTGGTGAGGGAAATCCTTTGCACGAGTAGAACAACAGATGAAGATGGGATAAGGTGGAGATAGACTAATAGTGGTGAGTTTACAACAAAATTTGCTTACCAAGGATTGTGTCCTCTTAGTAACATATCTCGAAGAAGCCTATGGAGGAAGATATGGAAAGCTCCTATGTAACACACTAAATTTTTTTTTAAAATAATTTAACTTAACCATAGTTGGGTTACAGCCACCTAACACATTTTATATCAATAATTTCAATATAAAAATATTTTATAATTGGTTTCAACTCGCACAATACAACATTTCAATTAAATTTTTACCTCTCACATGCCATTAGGCTAAATCACATTTGTCCATCCCTATACTCCCAACAAGTTAACTAAATCATATTTGTCCATCCTTATACTCCCAACAAATAAAATAACTAATTTAGTCAATTTTCAAAACAAGCCAGTGATTTGGCCTCATAATCATGCCATTTTAACCAATCCAAAGTAAACCAAATATTAAAATTACAGTTATCCAAAGTGTACCAAAAATGGAAATAGTTTGAAAGGCATGATTACATTTATATATTCATATAATTGTCAATAAACAAAAGCCCTGATATTGGCAATATAAAACATTATAAATCATAAATCAAATACCCAAAAGAGTCAGTGAATTTATGCCACTAAGTCTCTGGGACTCCTTCACGTGTCACTCGTGGCTCTTTTTCTCTAATGAGACTCAAAAGTTTCAGTAACCAATGCTAATTTATGATAGTATATACAAACAGTTAAGTGTGTGCTTATTAAGTGAGAATTAAAATAATATAATTCTAATAAATATAAGAAATATTACAATACATATAAACAACCATCTTTATATCCCTCCATTAACCTCGAGTCGTAGCTTCACTCGGTGCTAAATTACCCGACCAAAGGTAGATTAGTCCGAGCCCTTACAAGTCACCTATTGAGCTCCAATAGGGGCGTACCACGTAGCATATAAATACAACAACAATAGCAAGTCTCCCAACTCCTCCCATAATAATCAAACAAATTTATAATAATATTGCACAATTATACAATATTATAAAATTCATAATTTTCTCAATAATCATCCAATTAACATAAAGTAACACTAATCACAAATTAAAAGCATGGTTACCTCATGGCTTTTTCAATAAATTATTCCTTACAATTTCTCTCCCACCACAATCTTCACCAATAATACAATCTACAAATAACATATTATTTATAAATATTAGTTTTAATTTTTTAAAACTAATAAAATAATTCTAATAATAGAATTAAAAATATAACATAATTTCTAATCTCAATCTTAATACAAATCTAGAGTCAATACTATTAAGTAAAATTTTTAAATCCTCTTTTAGTCATCAATAAATATTAATAATTTAAAAATCAACTTCTAAACTAATTTCTATCATCAAAATTTTCTTTTTATTTTATAAATTAGCACCTAAAATATTCAAAAATTAAAAATTGAGTCTCTAGCTTAGAATCATAATCCTATAGCCATAATAATTCATTTCTCACCCTAAATAATCATCTAAACCTCAATAAATCAACATATATTTTCAGATAGTTTAGAATTTGATCCATAAGTCACAAATTCAAAGATCATCAATAAATTTATACTCTAAACATTTATTATACTATTAACAACCTTATAAATTATATTTATTCAACATAAATTTATCCCTCTTTCAAATCCTAAATTTTCTACCACCACAAAATCAGAAATCAAAGAGGAAGGATGATTAAGAAAAATTTTTAAAACACTTATTTAGTCTTAAAAAGCTTGAAATCACACCCTAAATATCCTATTAAAAATCTTACCTTAAAAATTTAGATCTTCTACGCCGGTGACTCACACTCATTTTGCCTCAGCTCACGCACGAAGGAAAGAATGAAGAAATGAAGGAAACAGGTGAGTTTTTATAAAAATTAGTAGGTCCCATATTTTTTTTATTATTTCTTCTTTCCTCTCTCTTCTTTCCTTTTTTTTTATTATTTTACATGTCATCATTACGCGGCCGCCGAAAGCAATCTTGTTCTTCTTCTTCTTCTTCCTTTTTTTTAATACCTTTTCTTTTTTTTATAATAACAATAATTTAATAATATTTTTATTATTATTATTTTTTTAATTAATCATTTTTTTATTTTAATTTAAATTATATCTTAAGTTAGATTTAATAATCATTTTTTACTAATTTGCTTACCTCTAAATATTTTTTAAAATTTTTATTAACCTAAATTAACTATTAAAATTTAAATTAGGATGTTACATCTTATACCCCAGAGAAATAAAACTTTCATGTGGTTATGTTACCGAGGTAGGATTATGACTAATGCGTTTCGTGCCATAAGAGGGCTACAAACGAACACTAATTGTTCCCGGTGTATAGATCAACCAGAAGACATTATGCATGTGCTACATAAATGCCGACTAGCGACAAGCTGTTGGGAGATATTAGTTTCAACAGAAAGGAGCAACACATTCTATTCTGTTGAGAATTATGTCAAATGGATTGACTAGAATATGGCTCAGAGGTTTTAGTTAAGGGCTATAGATGGGACGTGTGGCTTGCTATTTTGTGTAGACAAATCTGAATTAATAGAAATATAAAGGTTTTTCAAGAAAAAGCCGTTGGTGCTCAAGCAACACTTGCTCAGGTATTGGCAATGATTAGATGGGTAAATCTAAGATTATTGAAAAATAGTATGGATAAGGATCAAAGTTTATGGCGTGCCCCTAATATAGGAACTATAAAGTTTAATATTGATAGTACTTGCATGACTAACAATGGTATCGCTAGCTGTGGCGGTATAGCTAGAGACCATGCGGGGAAGACTTTAGGAGGATTTATGTATCATATTGAATTGGGTTCTAGTTTGAGTGCCGAACTTTAGGGGGTAGTTTGGGCTCTCAAGAGAGCTTAGGACATGTCATGGTTCAATGTGGAAATTGAGACTGATTGTAGAGTGACCCTGTTCGTTTTGCAACAGGATGAGGCAAACAGTCACCCGAATAGAACTTTGATCAATGAAATTCAAAACATGAGGAGTAGAAATTAGTTCGTGAAATTTACATGGTGCAGTAGAGAGGCAAATATGGTTGCAAATAGACTAGCCAAGGAAGCTCTATGTTAGATGTCTGAAATGGTCTTGTTCTCGAGTCTCCCATATTGTATTTCTGATGCTCTGAAATTTGACATTAGGGTCTAATACCCTTGTACTACTCTTTGATCCCGGGGGGGGGGGGGGGGGGGGGACTACTTTTATTGCTCCTGCTGGCGGCGGCTTGCCTCCGCAAAACCTTTCCATTGCTTTCTTCCATATGTAACAAACCTTTCCTGCGGGCGACGACATCAGTATCAATACTCTCTCTCCCCGCCTATCTTTCTCTGTGATGGCATCGTCGTCCCTGTTACAGTTTTCTCCTTCCTCCTTCCAATGCAAACCCTCTCTTCCTCACCCACCATCCAAATTCAACTTCATAGTCAACGCTCACTTCCAACCTGGATCCTCCACCCCCCTCTCTCACAACAAAAACAGCAACGGCAACGGCAATAACGCCTCGCCGCCACCCCCGCAGGTGGTTTCGAAGAACCGCCGCCCTGCCGACGAGAACATCCGCGATGAGGCTCGCCGGAAACCTGTCACTTACACCCATCGATTCTCCGCCAAGTACGTCCCCTTTAATGCCGATCCTTCATCCACTGAATCCTACTCTCTCGATGAGATCGTGTATCGTTCCCAATCTGGTGGGCTTCTCGATGTTCAGCACGACATGGAAGCTCTGAAGAAATACGACGGTGAGTACTGGCGATCTCTGTTTGACTCTCGTGTGGGCAAGACCACCTGGCCCTATGGCTCTGGTGTCTGGAGCAAGAAGGAATGGGTGCTGCCCGAGATCGACGGTGACGACATCGTGAGTGCATTCGAAGGGAACTCGAATCTCTTCTGGGCTGAGCGTTTTGGCAAGCAGTTTCTGGGAATGAACGATTTGTGGGTCAAACACTGTGGGATCAGCCACACTGGTAGTTTCAAAGATCTGGGTATGACTGTTCTGGTGAGCCAAGTTAACAGGTTAAGAAAAATGAATCGTCCTGTCGTGGGCGTTGGCTGTGCTTCCACGGGGGACACCTCTGCTGCTTTATCTGCTTATTGCGCTTCTGCAGGAATCCCATCAATTGTGTTTTTGCCTGCAAATAGGATCTCCATTGCTCAACTGGTCCAGCCAATTGCAAATGGTGCATTTGTGTTGAGCCTTGATACCGATTTTGATGGGTGTATGCAATTGATTAGGGAAGTCACTTCTGAGTTACCTATATACTTGGCTAATTCTCTGAACAGCTTGAGACTAGAAGGGCAGAAGACTGCAGCTATTGAGATTTTGCAGCAGTTTGATTGGCAAGTCCCTGATTGGGTTATAGTGCCAGGAGGGAATCTTGGAAACATCTATGCATTCTACAAAGGGTTTTACATGTGCAAAGAGTTGGGACTAGTTGATAGGGTTCCCAGGCTTGTTTGTGCTCAAGCTGCAAATGCTAATCCTCTCTATCTGTACTTCAGGTCAGGGTGGAAAGAATTTAAGCCTGTAAAGGCCAACACTACGTTTGCATCTGCCATACAAATAGGTGATCCTGTTTCAATAGATAGAGCTGTTTATGCATTGAAAAACTCAGATGGCATTGTTGAGGAAGCAACAGAAGAAGAACTAATGGATGCTATGGCTCAAGCAGATTCTACTGGCATGTTCATATGTCCTCACACTGGGGTTGCTTTGACTTCATTGATTAAATTAAGGAAAAGGGGCATCATAGGGCCTACAGACAGGACTGTGGTAGTCAGTACTGCTCATGGATTGAAGTTTACACAATCGAAAATTGATTACCATTCAAAAGATATCAAGGACATGGCTTGCAAATTTGCTAACCCGCCAATGCAAGTGAAGGCAGATTTTGGGTCAGTTATGGATGTTTTGAAGAAGTATTTGCTGAGTAAGGCGCCAAAATACTAGGTTAGCTTAGCGAGTTTTTCTCTTGTACTCCTCCTTTGCTGATTTTTTTATACTTCATTAGGTTCTATTGTCTTTCTATTATTAGCTTCAAGTTTACTGTCTAGTGTTCACAAGCTGCCCTATATTTGAGCTTATGCTTTGTGATTCATCTCTGTCAAGCATTCAATACCTCTGGAGATCATGAACTTGATAGAATGTGGTGCTGGTTTTATTGCAAGAGGTTCAAGGCAAAAAACCTATCAACAGAATGCCCTGCTTTGACTTGGCTTCAAGTTTTTGCTTTTCTTAGTTTTTACTGCTTGGCGTTGTGGAATAATCTTCATCTCGCCAAGCATATGCTCATCATGGACACAGAATTACAACGTATACAGGAGGGACATGCAAGATTCACGTCAAACCAGACCTCCTATCCCCCACACTAACTTCTTTCTTCTATTATCATAGAATAATTTGAACTGTAGTTATAAGGTAATCAGTCCAGCAATTGTAAAAATTAGAGCCTGCAAGAACCATAAGTTTACTTGTTATGAGAGAGAATACAGAGAGCGATCTTCCTTATAATAACAAGGGGGAAAAAAGATAAACAGAGATACAAAATACAATCTTCACGCAGAAATGTGAAATGGCATCTTAAGTATGAAAACACTCTCGGCTATAGAAGCAGCAGCTAGACCCGCTCTCTCTCTTGGATCATTGATGGAGTAATTGCTGAAGTAGAGAACTGTGGCGTAATACAATATCAGCGGGCATACAAGTCCAAGAAGAAAGCTGGTGAGAAAAGGAAGAACCTTCAGTTATCAAACTATGCAAGAGGTAAAGAGAAGAATGAAAGAAAGAGTAAAACATGTGGAAATAACTACTCACGAAATCGATCCCATTCCACACCCAAAACAGGGAAGCGGCTCGTTAAATTTCCCCAAAAGTGGGTCGTCTGAATTCTAAACACAAACATTCTTGCCATTTCCTTCGTCCTTTGTGTCCATTCAGAGTCTTGTGTAAATCAATTCAAACTTCAATGGCTAGTTCCTTTGAGTTGGATCCTGACTTCACAGAAAAGACTACGTTTGATGCATTCTAAAAGAGAGGCATAGAAAGAGAAAAAATGTGTAATTTTAAGACATAGACTCCATACACAATCAAATCCTCTTGTGTGACGCTCTAAAATCATGATTGCGTGATTGCAGATGAACTATTTTCTTTCCATTTTTTTCGGCCAACAGCAGATGATCTGTTTTCAGTTTTTTTTTTTCTTTTTTTTTTTGGCCGACATATTTTCAGTTTGCTTACATCTTGACAGTATCAAACGCTTATATCTTAACACACCATTACATATTTTATAATAAGAAATTTAAATGTGGGGCTCACTTAAAAGAAAAATAACACCAAAGAGGATGACTGAATTTTTAAAATTGAAGAAGAAAATTGATCATAATTAAGTTTAGGGTTTTCAATAACCTTTCATGCACTGTTAAGAGACAAAAATGACATTAAACTTCATACAACCAAATTTTCTAATGTCATTCTCTTTATTTGAAGTCATGTATGTTTGTAGGGAATCTATTTTTCATTCACTTGTATCTCTATAATATAAAATGCCTGTACGCAGATCATAATTTTTAAAAGGAGGTAAAAATAAATAAATAAAAGAACAGAAGAATCACAAAAGCAAAGGGCCTGTTTGGTTTTTATTCTTATTTTTTTAAAAAAAATTCTTATAATACAGTTTTTAAAATTATTTTTAAAACAAAATAAAATGAAAATGTGTTTGGTAATGATAATTAAAAATATTTTTAGAATTAAAAAGCAAACTAATAATAATTGTTATAGACAATTAATGGTAATAATTATGTGTAACTATAATTTCTAATAAACCATTGTAATGTATTTTAAAAACAAAAAATATAAAACGAAAACAATCTAAAGTTATTTATACTTTTGGTTTTTAAAAATAAAAAATGAAGTAATTTTAAAAATAACTAAATGAAAAATACTTAAATAAATAAATTTTTAAATTTTTAAAAATAAAAAATAATTTTTAAAAACAGAAAACAAATAAGCCCTAAGTTTCTGATGAAGTTAGTTTACAAAGATAAAACATAACAAAAAGTGTCTCTGTCTTGTCCCAAGTCTTGCACTAATCAGTTTATATATGTATATATATTTTGGCCAAACACTAATCAGTTTATTTAAACATTCAAAATCTCAAACTGCAATGAGAGCTTCCCATTCATATCACGGACATGAATATCTTAACACCAATTGTTTGATCAGGGAAATTTTTTTTTTTTTTTCTAAATCTTTTGCATTTGATGGCCGTGAAGCAAAGCAAACTAATCCAAAGGCTCAGAGAGAATGAGAATGGTGTATGAATGAAAACGGAACCTTTCAATTAAATGAAACTATTATATTTGTGCATGTAAAGCTGTTAACAGGCAAAATCCCCACCAGAATAAGCGTAGTATTTAAAGGTTCTTATACGATGAAGCTTGAGAACATGCTTCTTACTTACGAACAGAAAAAGAAACCTGAAGACTGACATTAAGATGACCCGAGCAAGTACTTTTCGCGGAAGTAGAGGGTATACCAACCTTTGTTGTGCCAAAGGTTCAAAGAAACGTTCGCTCTGCGAAGCGGGAAATTCGCATGGCTCTGAAGCCCGCTATCGATGCAATCTTCGAGGAAGACATGGCAGCGATCAGATCACCATCTCATCTGTTGCCGAGTTCGAGTCTCATGTCCCGCCGGTGAGTATGTAGCCGGCGGGTCTGCTTGCCGGTGGCAAGGATAAAAGCGTGGAACGAGATCTATACCTACCAGCTGGTGAGGGACATAATTTTGGGGCTATTTTGAAAGCAAAGCTATCTTGGCATTTCATAGGCCACGCGGACTTGTCAAATTCAAACATCCATTAGATTTATTAAAAAGAGTTAAATTTCATTAAATTCCAATAACGAATGTGTAGATTAAGATTCTAGGTATGTTCTCTGTCGGTTGATGATGACGATCGAGGAAGTGACTATCCGAAGCAGAAATTTCATGGCCAAACGAGCCATGGTCCAGAAAGCAAATCATTTTATGGTTCCCCGGGGGGGGGGGGGGGGGACCGAATCGCCATGTGCCCATTTTCACAGTATCTCAGTTAATATTACCTCCCATGAAAGAACAAAATTAGATAATTAAGAAAAAGTTCAAGGATTAGAAATTATATTTTCCTTTGATTATTAATTATTAAATGCGATATGAGTCCTCCTATTTCATCTACAAAGTTCAAAGTTAGTTAATAACGATGTTTTGTTCTGTCCATTCCCGCCAACTATAGTAAATAGGGGTGACTGGCATAGGATATTCGGGAAAAAACGTATACTTACAGATTTTCTTCCGGGGTTCCCAATTCGGCACCCACCATCGGCCGGCTCGGTGGGCTGTTGGTGCCGCCGATGGATCTCTCGCAAATGGCTTCGAAGTCAGGAGGAGGCCCTGCTGCTGCAGCAGAGGACGTCGGGGCAACGGTGATCGCCATTGATAAGGATAAGAACAGCCAACATGCAGTCAAATGGGCCGTGGATCACCTCGTAAAGAACTCCTGCACCCTTATCCATGTTCGCACCAAGGGATTTCATCCCCGTAGGTATTCGTCTCTGTCATCCCCATCGTCATGATCATTGTCATCATTATAAATTAGTAAATTACCCATTCCATTAGCTTTAGTTTGGTGTCCTTATCATGTGTTGCTGTATTAAATATACAAATGGTATTTGTAATAATGTCGGTCTAAAATATAGAATCTTTTAGATTTGGTTTATGTCGTTATTGGTAAGCGTAACTGATGCACGAAGGTCGTTTCTGGTCACGCCTGACCAAAACTTGGAATAACTTATAGGTTGTGCTTCGAAATGTTTCTTCGTCAGTTCATTATGCTCATGGGGTGTTTGCGGAAATGTCTGCTTAAAATACAATGACACCATTTTTTTAATTTCTTTTTTTTTTGTGCAGATAAGATTGATATTGCCCATAAAGAAGGTGTCCCTCCATCGGGAGAAGAAATGCATCAATTTTTTCTTCCCTTTCGAGGATTCTGTGCTCGAAAAGGGGTGTGTTAATCAATTCAATTAATTTTAAGAATAGAACTTTCAACTCTTCATTCCTCTTCTTTGGTATTCACCACGTTGGATTGAAGTGTATGTGCATGCACGTGATATATGACTGGCTTATATTTGTAACTATTGAGCATTTCAGATTGAAGCAAAGGAATTGGTTCTGCATGACCTTGATGTTTCAAGCGCCCTTACTTATTATCTCAACAACAACTCTATCAGAAACATCGTTGTTGGTGCTTCTCACCGTAATGTTCTTACGAGGTCCTTCTCTCTGTCTCTGACTCACTCGTACACGCACAAGCAAACATGTGATGGTAACTGCCGGGTAGACATGGTTATCAATAAAATGGATACTGTGTTGGCCTCTCCAATGAATTGCTATAAGATATTGCCCAAAAAAAAAGAGGAACTTTTATGTATGACGCAAAAAAGCCTAGCAATTAGAGATTTGACTCTTCTTTGGTCGAGTCCAAAGTACATTTACTACTAAGCCATAAAGTTGATGAGATAAGTGTGTACATGAGAATTAGATCAGTTGATCAATTTTGTGCTTTGTTCTTAACTGCAGGAAATTCAAAGATGCAGATGTCCCCACTTGCTTAATCAAGTCTTTGCCTGAGTCCTGCGTAATATACGTTATATCAAAAGGAAAAGTACAAAATATCAAACCAACAGGTCAAAATCAAAATTGTTGCAGCATAACAGCTAAATCTATAAAAGACAGTCACCGAGGAAATTCTCAAGCTGATGATTCACAGAGGCTTCCTAACATCCCTGATTCTGAAGAAGAAAACAGGTGTAGATACCAGATATTAGTAATATTGTTGTTGAAAAATATTAATACTTTGATCCCAAATTGGGGTGATGAATTGCCTAAATTCTAATTCTTACTCTAAAATTCATCGATTGTGATGGTATGCAATGTGCAATAACTTTCTTCATCGTGATTTAAATTCTTTTACCAGCTAAAGGAAAGAGAGAGCATGGCAGATGGCATTCGAGCTAATTGTTTCTAAGAACTTCTTGCTTGTTTGATCATGTTTCGCGATGTGTTCCCTAAATAATATTTGCTTGGCACTTTGATGCTCTCTTGTTTCTACAGAGATTCAGTCGGCCATGGACGTGGACAAGGCTCAGGCCTTGATGGGGCATCAAATAGTCAAAATCATACCTCTACAGATAATTCACAACATGAACCAAATGGAGAAGCTGGTTCACCAGTGTCAAATGAAAGTCCATATTCCTTCATTAGTGACATGTCAGGGCCGAATAGTTTTCAATCAAATGATAAGTTCCACGAAAACCAAGAAGCATTCGAGAACTTGGACAGTTGCTGGAGCCTATCTTCAAAAAGCCCAGTAAGTACTACTTTTTAAGATGACAGGATCACTTTAGTTCAGAATCGTTAGGCACTTAAAATAATTTGGTATATGTGTGGCATAATCATATCAAAGATTAGGGTGCTTCACCAATGGTCAATCTAACCCACGATAAATGGATTAGGCTTGAATATGTAATAAATATATTGCCCCTCCATTTTTCTAACACAGTGATACAATTTTTTTTTCCTTTTGAGTTCAAAGACTAGCACAAGATATTTGGGTTTGTTATTCATTTCTATTGAGCATGTGACGAAGATGCTAGACTGCATCTGTGAAAACTGAAAACAACTAGAAGCAACCAAACTACTATACTTAAGGAACCTTGAGCAATTACTAGCAAAATCTAAAATGGCCTTAAGAGTTTTTATATGAAACTTTATGTTGTGCTTGTATTTTTTGAAGTATGATGTTGAGGTTTTGAGTTTTGATTCTATATTCAATCTTTAGAAACCTTAGATTTGAAACTAACAAAAATAACTCGCAAGCCTATAGCCTGCAGATTTTTTAATTACTCTGCATCACAAGGGAATTGTTAACACATTGCTTTCCCCTTTTGCATGGATTATCGGACAGAAAGCCTTGGAGAGCGAAATAAGGAAATTAAAATTGGAACTGAGAAAAACAATGGAGAAATATACTTTAGCTTGCAAAGAAGCTATTGAAGCAAAAAAGAAGGTAATTTCATATTATGTTTTCTAATGCTATGATGGATTTTAAAATAACGTACTAAAACAGAAAACTTAAAAAGGCTGGTATTTTATCATTTAGGCAATGGAGCTTGAACAGATTAGGGAAGAAGAAGGACGCAACCTAGAAAAAGCTAGGCTCGCTGAAGAGGCTGCATTGGCTTTGACAGAGGTAGAGAGAGAGAAAACCAGGGCTGCATTGGAGTCAGCACAAATGGCAAAACTCCTAGCAGAAATGGAGACCGAGAAGAGAAAGCAGGCAGAAACAAGAGCCATGCATGAAGAAGAGGAGAAGAAAAAAGCAGTAAATGCACTTGCACAAAATCTTATCCGATGTAGAAGATATGATATTTCAGAAATTGAGGTAGCGACAAACTACTTTGACAATTCATTGAAAATTGGTGAAGGTGGATATGGGCCTGTTTTTAGAGGGATGCTCGATCACACTGTTGTTGCCATCAAGGTCTTGAGACCAGACATAGCATCTGGGGAGAAGCAATTTTTTCAAGAGGTAATCATAATTTTCTTTCAGAACATCACATTGTGACAAATTTAAGCTTGAGATTTCATTTTTGATGGCAGAATGATTTTTTTTTTCCTTCAAATTAGAACCTGTTATTTACAAAATTGATATACAAGGGTAACTCAAATATCCATGATGAAACAAAGTTTTGAATCTCGTGAAAATTTGATATCGCTGAGTTAAATAGCAAGCACAGCACAATGCGTGACTCTTAGAAAGGCCCAGTCTAGATTGAGTAACAATCTATTCCCTCTTGCTATAAGTTGTGTCCTTCAGTAGTTAGAACAGTATGAGTGCTCCTCATCTCATAGAAGAACATGATGCTGCCAATGGAGTTTAGGTTGACTGGTAAATAACTCAACACCTCTTTCACAAGATTAAGTGTTCAAACCTTGCGAATAGAAAAAAATTACATTGAGAGTGATATCTTTTATTGGGGACTAATAATGCTCAAACTGGATTAGTCAGTAGTATCGGATGTCAAATACTCGTATTTAAAAAAAAAAAAAAAAAACACTTGCTTGTTTTCCGTGACTAAATTGCAACTGTATAAGGTGTGACCCATGCACAAGTAGGTGACGTAGTTTAGTGTATTCACTCATACTATCTTATTGTCAAAGTATATAATTTGGCTAGACTCAGGAATTGTTCAGGAATTGTTCTGAGTTTAAAGTTCTATTTGTTGAGTTCAAAACCTCATGTATCTAGCGTTTATCAGGATTATGAATCATAGTCTGAGTTATTTTCTGTTTTAATTATTTCAATGCAGGTTGAAGTTTTGAGCACCATAAGACATCCTAACATGGTTCTCCTCCTAGGTGCCTGCCCAGAGTATGGATGCCTTGTGTACGAATATTTGGAAAATGGCAGCTTAGAAGACCGTCTCTTCCAGAAAGATAACACCCCACCAATTCCGTGGAAACTTCGATTCCAGATTGCAGCTGAAATTGCCACTGGCCTTAACTTCCTTCACCAAACGAAGCCTGAACCACTGGTGCATCGTGACCTCAAGCCTGCAAATATACTCCTAGACAAGAACTACAAGACCAAGATTAGTGATGTGGGTTTGGCCAGGCTTGTTCCTCCATCTGTAGCTGATAAAACCACTCAGTATCGTATGACAGCTGCAGCGGGTACATTCTGCTATATTGACCCTGAGTATCAACAAACAGGATTGTTGGGTGTAAAATCAGACATATATTCCTTAGGTGTACTGCTGCTTCAGATCCTTACAGCAAAGCCTCCAATGGGTTTGTCCCACCTGGTTGAAAAGGCTATCCAAACAGGCAAATTTCCGGAGGTGCTTGATCCAAATGTGACAGATTGGCCTGTTGAAGAGGCTTTATCATTCGCTATGTTGGCTTTGAAGTGTTGTGAGTTGAGGAAACGAGACAGACCAAGTCTTGGTTCAGTCATTTTGCCGGAGCTAGGTCGACTCAAAGATTTGGAAGAGGACAGAGACATGAAAGAAGACACTGATAGCCCTGACGGATTTGATAGCCAGGTTAGTCACTCAACCTGCACTTGTCGTTTTTAGTATTTTATGTTTGAACAATTGCAACAGAATGTCCTACTATTTAAAATGTTTGAGTTCCATAATTACTGTAAGATTATCACCGTACGTTTTTAGCCATTATATTGGGAATCTCAATGTGTTATTTAATCAGAAAAGAGAAGCTTGTCAACTCAAATATGATAAACAGTCATCAAAACCAAAAGTTAATAAGAATACAGGAAAACAGGAAAGCGTGAAATGGCAATTAATCAATATTACTATATTTAAGGAACCAAGCTCGAACATCAGGTATCTGAGTTCCATTCACCAACCATTCCTCTAACATCAAATTTCCCCCTTTTAGGCTTTCCAATCTAAGGTTTCTTTTCCTGAAAAATTACAGATAAGAGTCATACCTTATATTGATCACAGTTAACTATTTTGAAAATAAAAAATTTATAAAAAATTATTGAAAATAAGTTATGATTGCTCTTTAATAAAACTATTACTCATATTCTCTAAAGCTACAACTCAGTAGTATTGATACTTTAGATTTATCACTACCTCTGGATGAGAGCACTAAATGTTCAAAAAAATCATATTGATAATTTAAGAGTATGAGTGATAACTCAAAGGAAAAAAAAAAAAACTAATGAAAATTTGTTCCCGTGGTCCTTGAAGCAGTAATGATGAGTCTTTTAACTTTCACATTTCCGAATTTCCTTCCTGGTGAGACCATAAGAATAGCATAACTAAAGCTTGTAGGTTCTAAAATACATAGAAAGAAAAATGGTAGCATGTAAGTTGGTTTTAAGGTATGATTCTGTATCATGTAGAACCGAGAGGTAATGAGTAGCAACGTTAAAGTGGAAATGGAGAAAAGGCAGAGGAAACCCATGAAATCCCTGAGCAGCAAATGCAGTAGCAGCAGAAGTAAAATAAGAGAAGGAAGCCTCATTGCAGCATCAGGAAAACAAGTTGAGGTTGCAAATAGGCAAGATACTGATGAGACAGGAAGCTGCTGGTCTTTTGGAAGTTGCTCCATTATTCACCCCAGTTCTTTTTAAGTTCAATCATGTCTTGTCTTGTGTTGTCTTTCTGAATTGTAATAAACCATTCTTTCTTCGGCAACATAAATAGAAGGACCCCCATTTTGATCATCATCATTCAAATTCGCCAAAACAAATGGTTCGTTTCGCTAAGTCGAAAAAAAAGTGTATATAACTGTTGACAGAGAATTTAATTATTTTGTCGCTTTAACTTGATTCTTTAATTAATTTTTCAAACAATAAAATGGCATGTTAATTTGCTGTTTTATTTCTTGAACCTTCATGCAAGAGTTTCTTTTATGTTGATCATAGTTAGGGGCCGTTTCGTCAATAAAATGGAAGGTAATGAAATGAATTAAAGAAAAAAAATATAAAAATTGAGTGATCAAGATGCGAAGAAGAGATAATAACTCATATCGATAAGGGAAAAAGGATAATTTAATTTATAAATTTAAAAGTTAAAATTCATGAGATTTGTGAAGGATATTATGATTTTTACATTTATAATGTACTATATTAAATTTTATTATGCTTGTCATGAGGCATGGGAGTAATTTAGTTTTCATTTTTATTTATTTTTCTTTAATTCATTACATTCTCATCATTTCTAATAGGCAAATGGCTCTTTAAAATATTTGTATTTCCAAAATTTGTTGTCATAATTTAAAGGGAGAATCACATTGGATAATCACTCAATAAACTTGATCACAGGATTAATAATAAGTCTCATTGAAAAAAAAAAGTTAATATTCTCATTTTAATATCAATCTATTTCATATTGGTTTTAAAATAGTGATTGGATGCAATTGTCCTTAATTTATTAAATGATAAGGTATAGGTGTAAATTTAGCTATATACTTTTTTTTTTTGAGCATGTGTTAGCATGAACTATCAGATGATGTGAAATAAATTATAAACTTTAAAAAATGAAACATCTAGTAATCCGCTGTTAACTTTAATTGACGGATATTATATGGGGCTCAAAATGGCAAGTGGCACTCCACGGGTACTTTATGTCAACATGTATAAAAGTGTAAATTTAGTCACAAATTATTTTTTAAAAAGTACTAGATAGCCTCTACTATAAAAAAAAAAGACCATCCAACACCTTCCTTTTAATTTTAACTAGACATTATTTCTTTTCATGTTTACAAGGCCCACAATTAATTTATCTCTCCAATCTTCTTGCCTTCATTTTTAGTATCAACTAAAAAAAAAGGAGGTTTAAAGAGTTCTTATCTGAAGACACTCATGAGGATGAAGCTAGTCAAGTAAAAAGTTTAATTTTACTACACATGAGAGAAGTTTGATTCTAACTTAATTTAGTCATGAGTTATTTCTTTTATTTTGTTAACGTCGTTTTTGTAAATATCTTTATATGAAAACTTTTTGAATATCTTCTTTTCAAGCTAATGCTGAAAATAAAGGCAAAAAAATTTAAGAGATTAAAGCATTATGAGCCTCATAAGTATGAAAATAAATTATGTTTAATCAAAATTAAGGAAAAAGGATTGGATGATTCATTTTTTATAGTAGAAGCAACTTAATACTCTTTGAAAAATAATTTATGACTAAATTTACACCTTTACACATGCTGACATGAATTGCCTATGGAATTTTACATGTCATTGTGAGCCCTTATATAACGATTGTCAATTGAAATTAACGGTAAACTATTAAATGTTTTATTTTTTTAAAATTTATAATTTATTTTGCATCATCTAACAGACTTTAAGCCTTTAATTTACCAGATGTTCCTACGAAAATAACACATAGCTAAATTTGCACCTTAATCTCAAATGATATGTAAAAAAATTAAAATTAATCAACTTCATTTAAGCACGGACCCAGCAAAACTGTCACAATTTCAAATCTACAAATTCTATGGAATAAACTCCGTGCATCACTGAACCCGGTTCGTCACAGATTACTTAATGCTATTTATTCAACTTGGACCGAATCTCCTCTCGAACCTACCCCCGAGTCCCTCGCTTCCTTTTCCCTGACCCAGGGAAGCTTCAGAGCTTCCTCTCTCTGTGAGTGCCCGTGCTTTTTCTTTCACTGTGATCCCTGAAACCCTAACCCGAGCGTCTGGAAGCTTCTCCTATGGCGTACCAGACCCCCGATCGCGACTCAGAATCCGGATTGCAAAATCAAACACGTCTATACAATCCCTACAAGGACCTCGAGGTACCTATTCGAAATCTTTACCAGCTTCCAACATCCCCGGAGTACCTTTTCGTTGAAGAGGCCCGCCGCAAGCGACGATCCTGGGGTGAGAATCTCACCTTCTACACTGGCTGCGGATACCTAGCCGGCGCCGTTGGTGGCGCTGGAGGGGGACTCGTCGACGGCGTTAAATCCTTTGAATCTGGCGACACCACGAAGCTTCGGATTAATCGGGTTCTCAACGCTTCTGGCCATGCGGGTCGGGCTTGGGGCAACCGACTTGGTGTGATCGGGTTGATGTATGCCGGTATCGAGAGCGGGATTCAGGCCGTGAGGGATACTGATGATGTCTGGAATAGTATGGCGGCGGGGCTTGGCACGGGTGCATTGTATCGAGCCGCAAGAGGAGTGAGATCGGCTGCGGTCGCGGGAGCCGTTGGTGGAGTTGTGGCGGGAGTGGCTGTGACGGCGAAGCAGGCATTGAAACGCTACGTGCCAATATGAAGAGCTTATTTTGTGTGAGCTCTTATTTTTTATTCCTTTCATATCAATTTTGAGTGAGTATTGAAGTACAAGCTGTAGACAGTAGGTTACCAATGTGTGGCAGTTGATACTAAATCTGCTGTTGCAAAATATTGTTTGAATGCATAATTTCATCTTGATGATGGCTAACCCTTCCATTGAAATTCGTCGAATTACGCTGTAATGAATAAATTTGAGATACAATTTTGTTTATAGCATCAGCTATAGATTGTGAATGCATAAAAGATTTTGAAAATACTGTGACGTAGAAGTCAAGTGGCTTGTCTACTTTGTGATTAAGCTCGAACACTGAGCACATTCTCTCCAGATTCACAGGTTTAGGGGATATGTTGGTGGATATGATTATTTATTTACTGATAGTAGATTGATGCAATACTTTATTAGACGAGATAATTGGAAATTTACGAGGCTTTGGTGGCGAACTATAGGAGTGTGCACACATTAAACACTAGGTACATTCTCTTTTGCAAATTGTGCTAAATTTGGTACATTCTCTCTTGCAAATTGTGTTAAATTTGTTCCATGCGTGAATTCTGCGTCATATGTTTTTTGTTTTTCGGCTAGAAATTGTTTCAGGGATGTTGTTATGTGGAATTGGCTACTGGTAACAGATGCCCTCCTGAGCCTGATTTACCTTGTTCGATTTTTTCAATGCTTCCAATACATTCATTCTGTACTCATTTGTGAAAATGCCCTCATTCCTTTATTTTATTTTATTTTATTTTGTGGGGGGGGGGGTGTTTGCTGGAGCCTGGAGTAAGTGCCATTGATTAAAGTTTCCAGGACTTGAGTGTTTTGTGGGTTGTAGTGAAGAGGGACTTTTTTAACACAAACTGAAATCAGCACCATTGACTAGAATTTGCCGGACTCCATTTTTGTGGTTTTGATAATGGATTTGAACAGTTAGCAATCATCATTTACAATCATTCACTTCTAATAATACTCCAAAACCATGAACATGCTGCTACTTCTGTTTGAGCCGGTTTCTCCCTCGTCTAACATACTAGTTGTAGAAATCTTCAGCTGATGCTAAAGGCAGACAAGGTATTCATGTTACAAGTGCCCTCTGGTTTTTATTGAAATTTTCTATGTCTAGTGTTTTTAACGAGTAACAACGCCTGTTGAAGGAATGCGGCAAAAAAAAAAAAAAAGAGCCTTCTAGTTTGCTTGAAAGACCAGGAAGGATATCTCCATGTTATGTACTATCTGGGAGAATGCCTGAAAGGAATTTGTCTAGATGCATTGCCCTTTGTAAAATATGAATCAATCTGCCTCACTCCGATGCTAGGATTTGGCGGCGGAAGATCAAGTTCCAAGTCTTGTAACTAAAAGCCCACAACTAAAGCGTTCTTTTTGGTGTCAGATATTCATGTTAGTGATTTGCTCTGCATGGAAATATAGAAATGTCAAAGCTAAGAGTTGGTAGTTAGATGATTGTTTTGCCATTGCGTTCGATGTGGTTTATGTGAAATGGCGGTGGAAAGAAAATTAGCACGTTACGCATGCAAGGGTAGGAGGAGTGTTAAACAATAATAATTCCAATCGAATAAAAGGATATCCTTCTACAAAAAGAAAGGCATGATTGGAAGATCAAAAAAGATGATACAGCATATTAACAAATTATTCCTGGGAAAGAGCCTCCTCATCACCACTCATTGTAACCAACTACAACGAGATGAGAGCATATCTCAAGAAAATTGCCAATTATTCAGAGTCTAACAGAAAAATCTCGGGCAGGAATCTGCCTCCTTTGGGGATTGCCCTCTTTGTCGAAGGTAAATTTCAAATGTATCAAATGCCCCTTCCGACCCTTATTCAAAATACAAAATTGCAAATTTCATCTTCTGAGAAAAGACTTAAACTTCGGCCAAAGAAGGTTAAGAGACTTCAATCGAAGATTGGTCAGGAATACAATCCCCCAAACCTAAATGGGTATGTGGATAGAGCCCAGATGAACTACTCTCATTCCCGCCTTAATAATCAGTTGAAAGGATTTGTCAAGGAAGCCTTCAGTTTAATCTTACAGCATCATTGACTCTGGATTTTCAACATAGCCTTTGAATGCTTTTAACCATTCAGCACCAATCGCACCTGAACAAACATCAGATGTACCATTAAAGACCTATCGTCACTAATTCATATAAAACAAGTTTGATGACTGAAGCTCTAATCAAGAAGTATTACCATCTATTACACGATGATCACAGCTGAGCGTTACGGACATGAAAGAAGCAAAATTAAACTCTCCAGGGCCCGAACCCGGTATGACCCGCTTCTCAGCTGTTAAGGTAGATGACAGAGTACCAAGTGTGAAGATAAGAACAATAACTGTTTGAAAAATTAATAGATTGTAAGACCCTATAGGATTCTCACCAGATCCAACAGCAAGAATGCCTGACTGAGGTGGATTGATGATGGCACAGAACTGTTTGATGCCAAATGGCCCTCCCAAGTTAGAAACTGTAAATGTACCTCCCTGCATAGTGAATTGCCAGAAAATCCACAAGTCAAAATGAGATCATCTTTCACAGGCCAATAATTATTCGCACAACTTGTATTACCTCATAGTCTTGGGGTTTCAAGCTGTTTTCTTTGGCTTTTGATGCCAATTGTTTGACCTCTTCTGCTATCTTTGAGAGGCCTTTCTTGTCTGCGTCCTGTGAATATAACCAATAAGAAAGCGAGAGTGATTTAGAGTGTCATTGTTGAGCTGTATTGCTCTGTCGTTTTTTGTAAGCTGATTTTGTCATTTATCTCAAGCGTTATGCTTGCCTCTTGTATTCAAAAAAAAAAAAAAAAAGAAAGAGTGCAGTGAGACGCCATAATTGAAACTAAAGACATCAAGGTCATTCAATTCAGTTAAACAGAGTGCATGACCCACCCTGATGACAGGAACAAAAAGTCCATGATCTGTCTGCACGGCAACATTAACGTTCACATTATGATACCTGCGTAAGACAAATTACACGATACATCGGATGGGATATACAAACTTGATGGCAGCTCTCGCATGCAAAACTTTTGACTTACTGGCGAATATAATCATCTGACCACGAACTGTTACATTGAGGAACTTTACGAAGAGCCAAAGCAGCAGCCTGAAATAAATAAAGATAAACCAAACAAAGATAATATGAACACATCGGCTCAACACCACATATCACGGAAGATGTATGCTGAATCCAAAAGGTTTAGAGGCGTGATCATGTGACTGTTGGGCCAAATTCACTAGCATCTTACACATACTTTGTATTCTATGTTAACACAAGAAAGGTAGTTCATATCAAGTTCACCCGCTGTCTATCCACTCACCAACCCTTTTGTCTGTTTTTCATTGACAGAACCAGCTTATCCTCTACATTGATAGAATATTTACTCCCATATAACTTCCACAACAACAGCTGCTCCTCTTTAGATCGATCGAATAAAAAATCCACAAGTCTTCTTAATTTTTTAAGATGCCACAAACAGAATATAAACAAATCCATAATGAATCCAAAAACAGATAAGTCAGAGGCGCATGGGATACAACCCAAGTATTTATGTCTGACATTAAGCTCAAAACTAATAGGAATCACTCAGAATGATTTTAGAGGTCACAACATTCAACTCGCATTTGCTTGTCAAACACCTAATCTCACATTGTACTCCTAATCGGAACTTAACATCTCAAAAAGACAACCTACATATCTCAAGCACAATTACATGGGTCAGAGACAGATGTATTACCTTGATTACAAGGTCATTAACTGAAATCCGTGCCCCACCTGATGCTTCTTGCAATAAATTGAGTTGGGCACGCAAACTGCAGGCAAACAGAGTACATTAAACAATAATAACAAAAAGCCTTATCCCACTAACTAGGTTGGCTACATGAATTGTACAATGCCATGGTGTTCTATCAACAATCAACTTTTTAGATATATCATCTACCATAGACAGCCCACTCACCTCATGAGTTTGTCAACACAAGAATCTACAGTTAAGTAGTAATGAGGAATAGTTTGTTTCGATAACAGCAGGCGTGAAGCTGTAATCTGTCAAAATATAAAGAGTTAGTTTCAAGTAAACAAACATCACGTGTGCAGTGAAAGATGCAATGATGAAAGAGCATAGCATATAAGTGAATGGATGGCAAACGGAAAGGTGCTGGAATAAAAGGAATAAAATAACCATATAAAAACAAAGACTCGGTGCATACAAATTTAATGATCCAAAAGGACTTATATAATAATTTAAAAAAAAAAAAGAGCAACGACTCTATATGGAGGAAGCACAAAAACTGGACATAACTTTTGTCAGCTGGTTGACAAATAGTTATGTCCCTAATTTAAATATTCAATCTCACCAACTGATTAATACTCAAGGCTCCATTTTTCAGTGAAAGGTAACTTCGTATTCACAACAGAAGGACAGTCTAAACAAAATGGTCTAAAATTAATGCACTCAACTTCTCCAGTGTCAACCAATAAATCTCAGAACACTATTTATAAGAGGAATTCTTTATGCTACCTTCCTTATCTGAGAGACAGGAATGTCAGTGTAATCCAAAGCTGCATCCGCAACCTTGGTCTTTGAGGCTGCTGAAACCTCCTTGACGCCGGAAGCTGCATCAGATGGTAAAGCATATCATCCACATCAAATCAATCGGCTAAGGTCAATAAAATACCCTAGAGCTAGCAAGACACAGGACTCCTCTAGCACAACAAAAAGACCAACTATGATATCTAGGAACACAGAAAAAGAGACAGAAGGATACCCAAGTAATCATCAATATCACCCTTAACAATGAGCCCTTCAGGTCCTGTTCCTTTAATGCTTGAGAGAAGGACCTACATTGTTGACAAAAATTTGTAATATATCTTTAAAACAGGTTATTGCTATTATTTATCAAACAACTTTCAACCCAGCATTTGATTAACATACATTTTTCTCTTCAGCATACTGCCTAGCAAGAGGACTGGCAAATATGCGATCTCCAGATGGAGGAGATGCACTAGGTTTGGAAACCTTTGGCTCAGGTTCTCGGGCAGGCTCTTCCACAACCTCTTTCTTTGGTGGGGGAGGGGCAGATGGTTCTTTAGCAGGGGTAGCACTAGCACCTGATGCAGAAGCTTGATAATCTTTAAACTTTGCAATATCATCCTCGTCTTCAACAGTTATAGCGATGACCTATTAAAAAAAAATGTCTATGTTACCAAAACCATTACCTCAGCATTTAAAGTTTTGGGTGTAAAGCCATAAAATTTGTCTATGTACAGATGCACTTAATGGAACACTAAATAGAAATTCCCTTAAAACTTGTGACCATAGTTCAATACCTCACCAACTTTGATTTCTTTTGATCCATCACCACGTATTATCTTGGCAAGATAACCTTCCTCCATGCATTCCATTTCTACTGTTGCTTTATCCTTCAGCAGTAATATATTGAGACGTCAAGGCCCACATATGGTCATGCTATACAAAATAAGCCTACAATGTCAACAGTACAAGAATCATACAGTTTCAACTTCACACAGAACTTCACCAGGAGAAACTTTTTCCCCTTCTTTCTTCAACCATCTTGCAATGTTTCCCTACATTTAATTGTGAATCACTAGGCGGTAGGCAGAAACAATAAGCCACTGTATAACAATCTCATGAACTTCAGAAAGATACATACCTCAGTCATTGTAGGCGAGAGCGAAGGCATTCCAATCTCTTGGTGTGGAGGAAGGTCTGAAAGATATACGCCAGTATTGGTAACGAGAGAAGTACACTACTATTATACAAGTTATACAAGCATCCTTAAAAATACTTACAAATTAAAAATGAGGTGGAAAAACTGTAAAAACAGCAAACTCTTGTAAAATACATCATTGATGAAAGAATGAAATAAATCCAATTATAACATCTAACAAGTTCTTATATGGTTTCTAGTTCACTCGAAAACATTAAGCTCAAACAATATATCAGGAGACATCCACGGATGTATTAAGGGAATGCACGTAAAACAATAAAAAGAAGGCTGATTAAATTCTTTCACCAGGGGCTACTGAAAAGAAAGAACTTTCTTTATTTGTTGTTTTTTCTGTTTAATCATTCAACTTATCCTTTCAGGTAGGAATCAATCAATACATAGAAGCCCATATAAGAGTAGATACAACAAAGTTACATGCAACATGAATGGTAAGCAGCAGAAGCCACAGCATGCTCTGTTACAAATTGATTGGTAAGAGCAAGACATATATATCCTAAATTCAAGCTACGCCAAATGACAGCTTCTTCTTAAACTATGAACGCTATGGTAAAATATTCAGTAAAAACTCGAGTGAAAAGTACGACTTGGATCACAAAGAAAGAGACCCAAATAGCCATGGAAAGTACCTGAAGCCGATGCATAAGATCTCCTTGATTGTACCTGTGAGCTTTTTCAGGGTGAGGGAGAGAACAGAAAATAAAATAAGTATGCATTACCCTGCTGAAGCAAGAAAAGTACTCAATAAACATTTTAAAAGATACCGTGAATTCTCATTGTTCAAGGAACCCTGGGTGAAACAAGTTGAGATGTTTCTCGCCTGTGCACCAAATGATTTCTACAAAATACAGAATTCGGCAATTGCCTCCAGGTCAGCTAGAAAAATCAGCTCATTATAATAAAGCACGGGCAAGGAGAGGGATGGGCGGCAGCGCAGACAGCAAAACTTCTTTTTAACATATTGCTTAATTGGCATAAACTGGGTTTGACTTACAGCATGGAAGGAGGCAAGCTCAGAAGCACTCTTTCTTGTTGGGGACTGATAACCATAAAATTGGGTTTTGCAAATATCTGAAAAATAGTTCACTCCTCCATTCATAATTCATAAATATAATATATGAAAATTTAGGAACATCAAGAAAGTACAGATGAATCATAACTTCCTACACTGCATGATCATAAATTCATAAAGGTGATTCCCTCCCATATCATCATGAAAATAAAAACTAGACTTCCAAACACATTCATCCAGAATGTCTAGAATTCCACCCTAAAGGTAAAGGGAACGCCTTGAATGGGTAACCTACAAAAGCCTGTATGTCTATAGCAAATTACATATTGGAAATTCATCCCTGTTACCAGTTGCTCAAGAGAGATTCAACTTGGCTCTCTACCAAGAGGGATAAATATCACTTGACTCGACTACTGTACTAAGACTGCACCATCATAGAACTATATTTTTTTTGGAATAGAACCAACATCTAACTATGATAGTACTGTCACCAAAATTGGAAGTTCGATTATAAAGACAGGCAGTAAATATAAAAATTAAAACAGAAACCCCATATACCATGCAGCAGCTATATAAAACTTGACACGGCCCAAACAGTTTATGCTGATCATGCCCCAGCCTATGGTCAACTAAACATATTGCAGAAACCAAACCCGTTGTATGCATTTGTAGTACATAAGGCATCATTTGCTTATGTCAAACAATCAATGAATCAATAGGGGGAAACAACAGCCAGGTACCTTGATTTCTGTTCATAGAAGGATGAGCCTCACTAGAGAAACATCTAGCCAAAAGAGCTCGTTCATGGTGTAACAAGTCGGGAGCATTCCTCAACTGCAGGAACACATATATGTCTCACTTTAATATTTCATAAGCAACATGGAGTAGAGAGACACCCAAGCAGAAAACCCATGCACAACGGTACCATATCAGACACAGCATTTAACTAAAACTAAATATGACATGACAGATTTTTTTTTTTTTTAAATAAATGAAAAGCTATTCAGATACACATAGTATATTGGTTTAACATAATAATTATGTGCGTGACAAGTTCTTAAAACAGCACACATAAAATATGCCAGATGACTGATGAGGTCAAAATTCACACAACCCTTTCAAAACTTCCCCAACCAAAAAGAACCACAGAAGCGCAGACAGCCAAAGTTATAAAGAAAAACCCATACACACATATAGCATCTGGTTAACAACTAGTTTAATGGACATCGGGAAGGGAAAAAAAAAGTCAGAAGATGTCGCTGAATATATAAAGAAAATTAAGAAATGGGGGAAGCTTTAAAGTTGTTTATAAGGAAAAATTAATAACAAAAGTATGTACAACAGTAACAGTAGATAAATGCAACCAATAGAATTCTGAAATTACAGCGTACAAAATCATCCTTGCGTTGCGCCCAAGCGTGTTGAACGAAGAAGTGAAGCGTAACGTAATACTTTTCAGTATAACAACTGCAAAGATTTCTCTTATAGATTGCAATCTTAGGTAATAAGCTAACCTGTAGTGCTAATGTAAATAGAACTCGTCGGAGAGATCCATGGTGACAAACACAGGGCTTTGGTTCAATAAGATGGGGCAAAACTTTGTTCCAAGGACCCCTTTGAGAATATCAAAATGCTTAATTTCCCCAAAAAAAACGAATAATCAATGCTTGATGGAAAATTTTCATCATCTATAAAAAGTCTCAAGATGAAGCAGTATAAAGAAATACCGCCCAGATACAAGAAACGCACATAGTCTACTTGTACAAGCTGCGAAACTAAGTGGGATTGATGCGTCATCAAAGATAAAACAAAATGAAAAAGAAAAGAAACGACAAATCAGAAGTATGACATGGTTACCTTTCTGGAGTGATTGATTATACGAGATGCGCAAGCCATTTTGCCTTCGACCCAAAAGAAATGAAACTAGCGAGATCGAACGCGAGCAGGGAGGCAATGAATGCCCAAAAGGGGTTGAAGGATCGGTGTGAATTGGTTAGGTGTGCTAAGTCCGTAGGGTTTGGTCACAGATCGGCGGTTGATGGAGGCAACAATGCGTCGCAGACAGTCTAATGGGTATTTTACCATTTTCTCTGTCTGTGCTTTTACTTTTATTTCTTTAATTCTTAATACTTTATAGTATAAATAGAATAAATATATTTTGACGTGTATTTATAATTTTGAGATACTAAATGTAATATAAATTATGGGCAAAATAGTGATGTAAGTATAAATTAATATCTTTTTTTCCTGAAAAGCAAACATAACACAATCATTATAGTATACTTTTTTATAGAAAGTCAATAGCTTATAAATGACTATATAATCTAGTCAGCATGGTTTATTGGTCTTGTGCAGCGCAGTTTGTTTATTTATATTAGTTTTGAAATACTTTTTTTATTAATAATTATAAGATTAAAATATATTTTTAATTTTTTAATTTTATATAAGATTTTAATTTAGATAATTTTTTAACTCTAACATTGTTAGTTTTAAATGTTAATCATTATTTTTTAAAGAAAATTAAATTTAATATGTCAACATTTTAAAATATTTTATTAATATTTAAAAGTTTAATATAGATTTTTTAAAAAATAAAATTAATAGTACTCAGGTTAAAGAACTAAAAAAATATTTTATAAAATTAAAATATTAAAATAAAATATTGTGTAAAATTAAAAAATTAATATATATTTTAACCTAATTATAATATAATTATTCAATGTAATATGTATGAAAAGTCTTGAAAAGTGTTAGGTATAATTATAGAATTGAAAATATGAACCGGCCAAAATTATATAGATTGTCCTATATGAGTTAGAAAAAATATCAGTTGAATGGAGATGGATTCAATTTATATTTATATAAGTTAAAAAAACTTAATTTAACTCAATTCTTAAGAGTTAATGAATTAAATAGATTAACCTGCTATCCTATTTTATTTTATTTTCAATTTATATTTTATAATTTTTTTAAAATATACCTAAATGAAAATAATGATAAGTTTTAATATTATGTTATGATTCATTTTAGATATATCAAAATTTTAACTCATAATATTTATATAAGATATTTAAATTGAGCCAATCAACTCATGTCCATTTATTTATTAAAAGTCATGAATCACCAATGTTCCTCCCTTTTTTCGTTATTATATATATATATATTTAAAAAAATACATGAATTAAATGAGTTAATCTTAACTAATTCATATAGTTTACTAATTATATGGTTGAGGGCAAAAAGAAAAACTCATTTTTATTTAGACTAATTTTTTTCAATTCAACTCGACCTATATTTAGGACTAATGTGTACAATTCCACGCATATTTCTGGCTCTAGGTATAGAAGTACCAAAATGCTTTAAATTATAATAGTCCGTAAAACCCCATTGCCTAGAATCAGCGGGCTGTGAAGTTTTCGTGCTTTCATTTAATAAAGAAATAACAGAAAGAGTTTCACGGGGAGACAGATCAACGTCGACCTCGGTGGGGGCCACTAGTCTTTGCTTTCAGGAGAATGTGTACGTTTTTTTTTTTTTTTGGGCCAAGAATATGCGCATATATAATGATGGGTGCTAGATGCCTTATTAAAAATATATTAATTGATAATGCTTGTCGCCTAGTTTTTTATCACATATTATTTAAGTATTTAATTTAATTTAACATGTACGTCATATATCATCATGCACTGTCTTAAAAATGGCAACATCACTGCTGTTTGGCGTTCTATTTTACTTACATAACTTTCGCATCACTGCTGTCATATTCGTAATTTGTATTATTATAGCTATTACTGTTAATTGTTGATTATTAACCTTAATTGTGGTTTTATATTATTGTGTAATGTGTAACATGAAATATCTTTGAGAAAGGTACATGGCCGGCTGACATGGAAGAATGAAAAAGAAGAAGCTGTAGACTTTAGAGAGTGGGGCATTTGCAAATGATAATTATGCACTGTGCCTCTCTCCATTCCCATTTCGCCCTTGACAATTAAGGCAAAGGCCACTGCCTTTGTATAAGTTGATTAAAAAATTAAAAATTATTATCTTCATTTAAAAATATAAAATATTTTTAATTAAATTTTATTTTTAAATTAATTTTATTTTTTATATTTATTTTTATTTAATAAAATATTTCACCTAAAAAAATAAAGTTATATATTCAATAGGGATATTTAAAAAAATAATAATAATTATATTTTAAAAAATTAAAAATATCTTACATTTTATAATAATTAATTCATTAAAAAATCTCTTACATTTTCAAACGGAGGAATTACGTATTATGCCTGACTCTTTCAATTTTGATTTGAAGTTAGTGATGGAGTGAATTATATTTTGATTTGATATTGTATTTTGTAATCAATAATTTCTATCTGATTTTGTCTGTTCCATCGCCCAATATTTTTAAAAATCTCAATGAATCATCACCATTTACCTAAAATAATTTGTATCTTGTTACCGTTGAAGACAATTTTTATAGTATTTCGAGAATGTACTTAACATTTTAATTTAATATGATTGTATATCTCAGAACTTAAATCAGAGATTTCAAGTTAATTCAACTCCTCAATCAATCAAACCAAGTGTTGCCCTGTAGTTTCTATTTGTTCTTAAATGTGCATCCATGTTAAATTAATTATGATTACAATGATTTTGATTTGAAAAGCTGATCATTTGGTTTGAGACCAATAGTTTTGTCATTCAGGTGATGGAAATGAAATTGGAAAATATTAAGAAAAAGATCCTTATTGATTAAGAGAGATAAATTTTCTATAAATGCAGTTTGGAGATATCTTGGGCAGGTTCAATCCAAAGTAGCATTGATTGAGAAACGAGGCAAAAATTATGCATATATCTTTTGAACTAAACTTGAAATGTTGTTTTGCCTCCCATATCATCAACCTATTCGAATGGAGTGAAACACCAGGAAAGGGTTTTATTGTGATTGTTGGGCCATCCTATAGTTTGGGCTTTCTTTTAATAGTGCTGGGCTTTAGATGACACTTAAGATTGGGCCTGAGCCCTATTGGGGCTCTCATTTTGCGATTCAGCTATTCCGAAGGGACCATTCTGATATCCATCTTTATCATCCTCTGTTGGGCCAATATATCCATCTTAATAGATGACTGATGAGGTGTCAATTTTAACTAATTTTCTTTTCAATTTCTTTTAGATCCACTTTGTTGCGTCTTCCAATAATCTTCTCAATCTCAAGTCATATTACTTGCTTGCTTTGAGTTTTTTTTATCAATTTTCTATAAATAATATTTTAGGACTTGTTTGGTTTAGTTTTTAAATTTCCTTTTCAAACGAAAATAAAATAAAAATTTGTTTAATTATGTTAATTCAAAAATATTTTTAAAATTAAAAAATAGGTTAATAGTGATGGTTGCAGCTGGTTAATAGAATAAAAATTAGTTAAGCTAATTATGCTTTTCAATAAAGTAGTATGTTAAAGTTGCGTGTTTCGAGAACAAGAAAACTGAAATGAAAACAGCTTAAAATGTTTCTATCTTTTGTTCAAAAATAAGAAAATTAAAACAGTTTTAAAAATAATTAAATTTAAAACAGTCATCCAAACAACTTTTTTATTTTTAAAAAAACAAAAGCCAAAGAGGTCTTTAGGAAAGGGATTTTTCAATTTCAAATATATCTCGTAAAAATAAATAATAAAATATTTTTTCCTTTTCTTTCTCTACCTTTGCTTTTCAGCCTGGAGAATTTCATATGGTATTATCATATTCACCCCACTCCGTTATATATATATATATATATATATATATATAATCAAAAGGAAAACCACTGCTAGCTACTTGTGGTAGCGACAGGCCGAGGCACGACCATCAGCAACATCATTACAAATTTTAATGAATGTTTTGATGAATTTCAAGTGCCCCTCATAATTATTTGCTCAATCGCCCCCCTTTTTTTCATGAATGAGTTGGATTCCAAAAACCCTTCAAGGTCTCCATGCTTAAAAAGCAGTGATACATAGAGCTAATCTACCAACAAGTTCTTCAAATCTGCAGTGGAATATTCAATCCTGCCCTGTATTTATTGCCCGACTACTCTATACTACACCTACATATTTTAAATATAAAATATATTTTTCAAACAGGAAAAATATTTTTCTCAAATACAAAACCTTTTCTCAATATTTCTTAAAGTGTAGCCAACCTATTATTTCTGTTAGACGAGGAGAGGAAGTATAACATTACAGATAAATTCTGAAATTGATCTAGTACATTATTTGTAGTTTCAAGCTACCAAAATAAAATATTATGTAATATTATTTTAATTAATTTTATTTATTATAGAATGTATAATCTCTTTATTTTGATCTAAATGTCATGTTTTCATTTGATAGACTATAAATGATATAACAGTCTACCTAATAATTTCTCTAACATTAGATGATACAAGAGACACACGTAGTTATAACGCCGTAACAATCACACACAAAAGAAGCAACTTTATTATTATGCAACAATCATGGTACTTAACGTGAATTAGGTTCCATGAAATTCTTAAATTTACTTCATTACGTGACAAAACTCGCTGAGTCAAACACACATAACCTTCACCAGAAGGAGGTGGCCTTGGTCAAGGAGGTGATGGTTACTGTGGGACCAAGCAAAGGCTTCCCCAGCTTAGCCGTAAACGTGTCGTAACGCAGGAAGAGCTCCACCAAAGTTACCCTAAGCATCAGCACCACCAGATCCCTCCCCGCGCACTGCTTGTTGTCCTCCGTCGGCTCCTCCGTCTCCCTCCCATTCGACCAATACACGTACTTCAACAACTTCTCTCCTTCCCCAACAAACCTATGGCCCAAAAACTCCTCCGGGTTCTTGAACACCCTCGGATCCTTCGTAACCAACGGCTGATATCCAAACACCATCTCGCCTTTCTTTATCTGAAACGCGGCGTCGTGGCTCCGGACCACCACATCCTCCTTCGCCTTCCCGTACTGGAACTGAACCGGCGGGTCTATCCTCAGCACTTCCCACACCACTGACTTCATCAGAGCCATCTTATCCAACGCTGCTAATGTCATCCCGCCTTCCTCCTTTACCACGCTCCTTATCTCGTCCGCGAGCTCTCTGTGTAAACCCTCCCCAGCTAATCCCACCCACTTCATCAGACTTGGAATTACGATTTTAACCCCGCCGTAAGTGTTAAATCCAAGAACGAAGAGCAAGTTATTGCATGCTTCGTCTTTACTTAGCCCCATACGCTCCGCTTCGTCTAGCGCCTCTCCGGCGGACGTGTAAATGGCGTCGTACAGCTTCCGGTGAAGCCATCTGAGCAAGAACGCCGGAAACGGCACCGTATGGAGGAAGAAATCTTCGATCACGTTAATGGGGAAGAAGTACCAGGGTAGTCCGAGGGATCCGAGCGGTGCAACCTGAGGATATACCCAGAACTCGAAGTATTTAGGGGCCCAGGATCCGAGTTTGGTTTGGTTCGGATCCTTTCCACAGTAGAATCGGAACACGAAGTTGAAGAGCTCGTTGTCGCTTATGGAGTTGAAATAGGCTTGGCTCTTGCCGTGGACCTGGTCTTCGAGCTTCTGAAACATCTCGGACAGGTGGCTTCGGAGAAGCGGGATGGCCTGGTCTTTCTTAGATGAGAGGAGGTAGAAGAAGAAGCGCTTGATGAGGGCGTGTTTGGGCTCGGAGGGGTCGAGGTAGGAGCAGATGCGGTGGCCACCGGTAAAGGTGGTAGAGGGCATGTAGGTGCCGGTGAAGACGTCGCGCTTTTCGACCTTGGAGACGTCAAAGAGGATGGGGAAGCTGAGGGCGTCGAGGACGGCAACGACCCTAGGGTTGGAGGCGACGAAGGGACCAGGAGGCATGTTGGTGCGGAAGACGGTGGAGTTGTGCTTGCGGATTCTGGAAATGAAGAACTTTTCGCGGCCTTGGTTGTAGTAATAGTCGTAACGGTCAAAAAGGGGGCCGATGAAAGGGAGGCCATAGCCGCCGGGGATTGGTCTGAGGGGGAGTCCGTCAGATTTGGAAGCACCGTCGTCGACGACTGAGGGAGGAGACGACATTGTTATCGGTTCTTCTTCTCGTTATCTTTTTGTAATGATTAATCAGTGCGTAGTCCGAGATCCTGATTAAGTGGTGAGTTATATATACAGTGAGACGTTGCAGAGCTGAAATGGATAGATTCTGGGTTTTCTGTATCTAAGAGATGACGTGTGTGTAGTGTTGAAATTATAAGTGTTGTGGGCGTAAGTCTCGAGGTTTTGGACGTGTCGTTAGGAAGAAGATGCTGCATGTCTAGCAAGTGACGTGGCTTTTTTGCACATATATATATATATATATATATATGAGTTCTGATATAAACATCTAAATGACATGCTCTTGAAAATAAACACGCCAGCTGGGAATTGCAAATATTAAAATGTGGGGAATGGATCATGTCAAGTTGAGAAACCATGAATTTCATGAAATTGTCCTTTCTAGAGAATATAGAGAATATTTTATACTTTATTATAAATGAGGAAAAATTTATTCAAAGATAAAACTTCATATAAATTCATCAATCTCACCTTCATAGAATTTGAATCCCAAAACTTGAGACAACTGAAATATAATACAGATGAGGATCGACGATCATCGGAAGTTGGAATGTTTGAAGTTCATGAGTTGATCAAAATTCTTTGAAAACAAAAAAAAAAAAGGTTCATGAAAGTATACCTATTCTATAGCTATGTATTCTATATGATATTGCGTACAACCAAATTTATAAATAACCTAAACTAGGTCTACTCTACATCAAATTTTGTGGAACTTACATTTTGAATTTTAAGGGATCGTCGAAGTACTTTCTTGAAACACAACATATAGAGACAGTTTGATAGACCCTGTAACGATGACATAGTGTTAATGACAACGAAACTTGAGAATGGTAATTATGAGCATGGTGGCATGAAAGGAGTCTAAGGCAAGGAGTAAGGAGTCTAATACTTTCAATCCAACGTGCCTAATAACATATTGGAGGTCCAATAATGTAACATCTCAATTTAAATTTTAATAGTTAATTTGGGTTAATAGAAATTTTGAAAAAAAAAATTAGAGATAAGCAAATTAGTAGGAGATAATTATTAAATCTAACTTAGGATATAATTCTAAATTAAAAATAATAATAATAAATAATATATTAAATTATTGTTATTATAAAAAAAGAAAAGGTATTAAAAAAAAGAAAGAAGAAGAAGAAGAACGAGATTGCTTTCGGCGGCCGCGTAATGATTACATGTAAAATAATAAAAAAAAAGAAAAGGAAAGAAGAGAGAGGAAAGAAGAAATAATTAAAAAAATGTGAAACCCACTGAATTTTTATAAAAACTCTATTTCCTTCACTTCTTCATTTTTTCCTTTGTGCGCAAGCTGAGGCAGAGTTAGCGTGAGTCGTCGGTGCGGGAGATCTAAGTTTTTAAGGTAAGAGTTTTTCATAGGATATTTAGGGTGTGATTTCAAGTTTTTTAAGACTAAATAAATGTTCTAAAAATTTTTCTTAATCATCCTTCCTCTTTAATTTTTGATTTTGTGGTGGTAGAAAATTTAAGATATAGAAGAGGGATAAATTTATGTTAAATAAATATGGTTTTTGAGGTTGTTAGTAGTATAATAAATGTTCTAAAGTATATTTGTTGATGATCTTTGAATTTGTGGCTTATGGATCAAATTCTAAACTAGATCTGAAAATATATGTTGATTTATTGAGGTTTAGATAATTATTTAGGATGGAAAATGAATTTTTATGGCTATAGGATTATGATTCAAAGCTAGAGACTCAATTTTTAATTTTTGGGCATTTTAGGTGCGAATTTATAAAATAAAAAGAAAATTTTGATAATAAAAATTAGTTTAGAAGTTGATTTTTAGATTATTATGTTTATTGATAATTAAAAGAGGAGTTAAAAATTTTACTTAATAGTATTAGCTCTAGATTTGTATTAAGATTGAGATCAGAAATTATGTTACATTTTTAATTCTATTATTAGAATTATTTTATTAGTTTTAAAAATTGAAACTAATATTTATAATAATATGTTATTTGTAGATTGCATTATTGGTGAAAATTGTGGTGGGAGAGAATTTTAAGGAATAATTTATTGAAAAAGCCATAAGGTAACGATGCTTTTAATTTGTGATTAGTGTTACTTCATGTTAATTGAATGATTATTGAGAAAATTATGAACTTTGTAATATTATAATTGTGCAATATTGTTATGAATTTTGTTTGATTATTGTGAAAGGTGTTGGGAGATTTGCTATTGTTGTATTTATGCACCACGTGGTACGCCCCTATTGGAGCTCAATAAGTGGCTTGTAAGGGCTCGAGCTAATCTACCTTTGGCCGGGTAATTTAGCACCCAGTGAGGGCTACGGCTCGAGGTTAATGGAGGGATATAAGGATGGTTATTTGTGTGTATTGTAATATTTCTTATATTTGTTAGAATTATATATTTTTAATTCTCACTCAATAAGCACACACTTAACTGTTTGTATATACTATCATAAATTGGCTATGGTTACTGGGACTTTTAAGTTTCATTATGTGGTTAATAATTTTCAGGAGAAGAGCCACGAGTGACACATAGAGGAGTCCCAGAGGCTTAGTGGCATAGATCCACTATCTCTTTTGGGTATTTAATTTATGATTTATAATATTTTATATTGTCAATATTAGAGCTTTTTGTTTATTGACAATTATTTGAATATATAAATGTAATTATACCTTTCAAACTATTTATAGTTTTGGTACACTTTGGATGACTGTAATTTTAATATTTAGTTTACTTTGAATTTGTTAAACTGGTATGATTATGAGGTCAAATAACTGGCTTGTTTTGAAAATTGACTAAATTATTTATTTTACTTGTTGGGAGTATAAGGATGGACAAATGTGATTTAGTTTACTTGTTAGGAGTATAAGGATGTATAAATGTGATTTAGCCTAATGGCATGTGGGAGGTAAAAATTTATCTGAAATGTTGTATTATGCAAGTTTAAGCCAATTATAAAATATTTTTATATTGAATTTATTGATATAAAATGTGTTGGGTGGCTGTAACCCAACTATGGTTGAATTAAATTATAAAAAAAAAATTGGTGTGTTACAAATAATAAGAGCTCGAATTAAAGCTATGAAGTAAGCCTTGCCTAGTCTTGTATAAGAAGTCTAAGAGCTTGGAGAGTATTAGGGCACTCCTCTTAAATCTAAAGGAGAGCATCTATATGTGTATAATGTGGTTAAGATTTAAATCCATGAGGAGTCAAGCCCAAGAGATGTAAACCTTAGCTCAATGTAAGGAAGACTACAAGTGGAGCCTCTTGCAAGCAAGAAAGCATGAAACCCTAGTGAAGAAATCAATGGTGGCGTGATTTTAAATCTTTTATTATCCTTCAATTGTATTCTTAATTATTTCCTATTTTAGTGGCCCGTTGACTTGACTCATTTTCTTAAGTACAACTCTTGTGATGTCTTCAAAGATTGAAGTTCCTAGAGGCAGGGGCTCTAGAGAATTTTATTCTTGATCATTATCCCGTTGTTTATTTTTCTTTCTTTCTTTATTTTCGTCACAAATTTTATCTTTTTTTTGTTCTTGTGTTTTGTTGTGTTTCAGAATTCTGTTTCTAAACTAGTACGATTCTATTTCCGCATCCCATATCACAGTTCTTTTTTATGTTGTATGCAAGTGCAAATTAATTTAATATATAAAATATTTTAATAACTTCGCATGTATATTTAGTTAAATATAAATAAATTAGTCATCAAATCAATTTACTTTTAATTAATCTAGTTTCTTATATCGTATTTTGTTCTTTCATTTTTTAAAATTTAAGTATGTTTTTTCTCTACTTAAATAATTTCACTTTTTCCATTAATCCACATAGTTGCTACTGATATTCTATTATCTATGTCAATCAATTTTAACAATGTCACCCTCCAATTCAAACAATTAGGCCCAGATTGATAAATGATAATTGGGGTAAGTTTAAGGAATTAAATTAATAAAAATAAAACTTAAAAAACTAAATTAATAATTGAGATAAATTTAAGGGACTGAAATTTTTATGATCTCAATTTTTTTTATCTTGAAAGTGACCTAACTATAACAATTTTCAGACCCACAAGGATCTTGGTTCTTAATGGATAATGGATATTTTAAATAAATAAAGTAGTAAATTACAATGACAGTGGCTTTCAAAAGTGGTCCTTAGAGCGACTCTCAATTAAATCCACCAAACTTTAAATATAACCCAATTAGATAGTTATATGAAAAAAAAAAATTACACAATTCTTTTTAATTCTTATGTGATTTTAAAAAAATTTAATAAGTATTTGTGAAATTTATTTTTATTTTGAACATGAACTTTATAAATCAAATAATTATCAATTTTTATGTCAATTTTGAGCCTTGCATTTCCTTTTTCCTTATTCTTTTTTCACCTGTAAATATTCTGGCTTCCATTAGATCCATCGATTGACCATGCTTAATTGGGGTAAGTTTAAGGAATTAAATTAATAAAAATAAAACTTAAAAGACTAAATTAATAATTGAGATAAATTTAAGGGACTGAAATTTTTATGATCTCAATTTTTTTTATCTTGAAAGTGACCTAACTATAACAATTTTCAGACCCACAAGGATCTTGGTTCTTAATGGATAATGGATATTTTAAATAAATAAAGTAGTAAATTACAATGACAGTGGCTTTCAAAAAGTGGTCCTTAGAGCGACTCTCAATTAAATCCACCAAACTTTAAATATAACCCAATTAGATAGTTATATGAAAAAAAAATTACACAATTCTTTTTAATTCTTATGTGATTTTAAAAAATTTAATAAGTATTTGTGAAATTTATTTTTATTTTGACCATGAACTTTATAAATCAAATAATTATCAATTTTTATGTCAATTTTGAGCCTTGCATTTCCTTTTCCTTATTCTTTTTTTCACCTGTAAATATTCTGGCTTCCATTAGATCCATCGATTGACCATGCTTAATTGGGGTAAGTTTAAGGAATTAAATTAATAAAAATAAAACTTAAAAGACTAAATTAATAATTGAGACAAATTTAAGGGACTGAAATTTTTATGATCTCATTTTTTTTATCTTGAAAGTGACCTAACTATAACAATTTTCAGACCCACAAGGATCTTGGTTCTTAATGGATAATGGATATTTTAAATAAATAAAGTAGTAAATTACAATGACAGTGGCTTTCAAAAAGTGGTCCTTAGAGCGACTCTCAATTAAATCCACCAAACTTTAAATATAACCCAATTAGATAGTTATATGAAAAAAAAATTTACACAATTCTTTTTAATTCTTATGTGATTTTAAAAAACTTCAATAAGTATTTGCGAAATTTATTTTTATTTTGAACATGAACTTTATAAATCAAATAATTATCAATTTTTATGTCAATTTTGAGCCTTGCATTTCCTTTTTCCTTATTCTTTTTTTCACCTGTAAATATTCTGGCTTCCATTAGATCCATCGATTGACCATGCTTATTCTGCATAACCCAAAAGAAAAAAAAAACACAGAGAATGTTTATTATTTTAAAAAGCTGTGCTGAATGTATTTTAGTTCTAAGGATAGTGAATGCTGGATTGATCATTAAACTTGTTAAAATATTAGTTCAAAGGTTAATAATTAAAAATATAATTAAATTAGAATTAAACTGTTATATGAGTGAATTATTTTATTAAACTGGTCAAATTATTAATCCCATAATTTATTGATTCAATCATTTGTATTGATTTAAATTTCAATAATATGAATATGACATGTGTGTGTGAGAGAGAGATTGTAAATCATTTTTGCGTTAGTTGAATGCAAATGTGAAAACGTCTCTTTTGTTTTGACCGCAAGTGTGTGAAAGCTTCGTTGCTTTTCATAACGGATTAATTAATAACCATGTCGCGTTGCGATATATTATCGTCGATCGGGTCCACCACGCGCACAATCATTATCAATTCCACAGATCAATAATCGAAGGAATATATTAGGTCCTGGGGACCAACACGGTCGTGCTTCGCGTGGGTGGGAAATTTACAAAAACACGTGGAAAGTAAGAATCTGTATATATATGGAGCATCTTTTTAAATTAGGGGACACGCACATTAATTTAATTAATTAAATTTATTTTCATGAAAGGATTTTATTAAATTTTGTAAATAATCTTAATAAGAATCAACAGATAAAATCGTATCAATAGGATGATCCTGAATAAGAAATGAAGAGGTTTAAATAATGACTTATAAATAACAACAAAATGTTTTATAACTTACTCTTAGGAACAACATAACACACACACACACATTCTTCCTCCAATCCAAATCACAACACCCTTCTAACCATATTCTTCGTCCAAAAAATTTCTATAAGGCGCCTCATAACAGAAACTGGAAAATTATTTCACATGTCTGTGTTAATTAATGAGTGAATAAATTTTAAAAATATTAAGTGTTTTATATTTCAGATAATGTATTGAAAATCAAATAAATCATTGAACTGATTGAGATAATGTTTTAAGAGTTATTGGTTCAATTAGGGGTTAAACAAGAGTCAGATCAATCATAATTAAAGTAATATATTTAAATTTAACTATACAGAAATATTCATATTTGACTATAAAAAACATTAATATTCAAACAAAGAAGTCTTTAATTTTCAAAGTAAATGAAGAATCCATCCATAAAATCTTATACATGTCTCATGCAAATATTAAGTATAGGTTTATAATAATAATAAAATACAACAGCATTTAAAATATTAATTAAAGGATTTAAATTTTATTTGGGCTTGAATATTTAAAAGATGAAAGAGAGAGAAAAAAAAAGAAAACAATAATAAGAGTAACTCGAGTCGACTCATTAACTATCACCCGGGTTGAAGCCGATTGGCTGATTCACAACTTTCTCGATTCTACTTGTCAACTAGCTAGACTGGCTCGATTATCGGTTCACCAGATTGCCGGTCCAACTAGCTGGTCCAAATATTTTACAATTACCATGATTTTAAATCAGGATGGACTACTCAAAAGAAATATCTCACAATTTTCACATAGGGAGTGCATTTTCAATAGTGGAAAAGGCCACTGAGGGTATCAGTCATGCATGGAATGGAAACCATTAAACCAACCTTTATCACTTTGTCGTCTCCATCGTCTCTTTTTCTTTATTTTCCCACCCGACCTCAAACCCTAATACAGACACAGTACTGCTAATGGACATCCCCACGTGAAACACGTCCCACCCCCTATTTTCTGCCACGTAACCAATGCCTCCCTAACGAAATTATATACTCATGCATGCTTCATCCGTTTCACTGCAATAATATCCCTTTATTATTAATCATCAGTTCAAATAAAAATATGTCTGGTTAAATAGCTATAAATATAAATTAAATTTTGATATTAATAATGCAAGAGAAAAAAATTAAATAAATTTTTAATGTAAAATTATTAAAAATAATGATATATTAAATTTTATTTGGTTAAATCAGTTTATCATATATTGTTTTTATTAAAAACAACAATTATAACCTTCAATGCAATAATTTCTCCGATATTTTCACCTTTACCCATCACTTTTCTTGGATTTTTGACTTAACTGAGTTCACTCGCTCTGTAACTCCGAGGGACCTTTTTTATCTTGTCTTTTTACTACGTGTTGTCTTCTTTTAATTAATATGTTTGCATCTTTCTTGAAAAAACAGTCACTTTAAAAGTTATCTTTCTTAAATTCATAAGATTTATTTTTACTTTTGAACTGTAAATAAAAAAATATAATTTTTTTAAATTTAATAATGAATCAATTTTATTTTTAATTTTAAAGATTTTTTATTATTTTATCATTTTTTTACTATTAATTGGCTGTTGGTAGGCCCTATATTATATTTTTATTTTTTTAATTATAAAATATATGAATTAGAGGATAAAAATGACTTTTTGAATAAAGTGAAGGACAAAAAAGAGTCTTAACTTAATAAAAAATATTAAAAAATAGTGAGCCTCACTAATGACTAACAAAACTTAAGTGTTTTTAATGTTAGATTGATAAAAAAAACTTTAAAATTAAAGGATGAAATTAATTTATAAGTAAATTTGAGGATATTTATTACTTTTTATGTATAATTTAAAGAAAAAAAATGATGCATAACCCAAAAAACAAATGTAATAATGAGCAATCGACAGATCATCTTTGGCGCTGGCCGGTCCATAACATAGCATCACTGAGAAAACTAGAAAAGCAAGAATTCGTCGCTTTGATTTTGAAAAGTTGTGTACACTGCTCGAACCAAGAGTCCGCCATTAGGTCAATGCGCAATAATTATCCAAAAGAATCGATATTAAAATAAATTCTTTTTTTTTTGCCAGTATATTAAAACAAACTCGAATAAATGATGTTATAACTTCTCCTTCAGTTTTACATATAAGTTATTTTTAATTATCTACTCAAGATCAAAATTATTGATATGCTTGAAAAAGATAGAATTTTTTTAATTTGTTATTTTTAAGTATATTTATTGTGTCATTTGATAACAAAAATGTTTATTATATCATATACAATAACATTTTTCTCCACTAGTAAAAAATTGTGAAAGAATAAAATTAAAACTCAGTTACTAATTATTTTTCATTCAAGGAGCTCATACAATATCAAATTCTTTTATATTGTGAATTGTTAATTTATTATATATATAGTATCAAAGAGATTAGTTGATGAACTAATTTTTTTCCCCTTCTTTTCGGTTCTACCCTTAATTAAGTCTCTGTGTTTTTCATTTTTAGGTTAAAGGACTACTCATTATTTTTATCACCTTCCAACTCTACCATCAATACAATTATTCCTATAATTTCGAGCATGCTCTCATAAAAAAGGAACAACATACTTCTCAAAAGATTCTCGTAAAAAAGGATGGAGGGAGTAATAATTGGGGGAGCCATACAATTTAAGAGAAATTCATATATGCATTTTATGTCATTTATGTTCTATTCAAAAAAAATATGTCACATTATATAACTATAATTTATAAATATAAAATTATTTTGCTGTTAATAATAATAGAGTATGAGTGGCGTGGTATATTAAATTCATGCAAGAATTTCTCTCCATTTACTCCCTCGTTGCTTATTATAAGAATCTATTAATTATTCTTTCTAGCTATACAAGGATCAAGAATTTAGTAAAACTAAGTAAATTTTTTAAAATTATAAAATCGGTTCTCAATAATATTTATTAATTAGACGATATTTTTGTTAGGAGTTTGTTCAACTAGTTAATCTGCAAATCAAGGGTAGAACATTTAGAAAAAAATAATTATTTAAACGTTCTATATTAAAGAGTGTGGAAAATGGTATTGCACCAAGTTTCCAATGAAAGTGGATTATAAACTGTGTATGTTACTGCACAAGACTCAAACTCATCATAAATAAATATGTATAATTAATTAATTATTGTTATTAGCACATCAAATTTTTCACGTTGGTGAGTTATTTTAATATTAGTTTCCCAAAGGAATATACTAATTTGATTTGACCAGCCGCTTCAGTAATTTAATTAAGATTGCAGATCTTTCTAACTACCAGTAATAGGCACGATTATATAGACTGAGAGATTATGAAGGCACCTTGAGGTTTTTTTTTTTTTTTTGGGGGGGGGGGCCCAAACAAGAAACCTTGAGGTACCAGCAGATAATCATGTGAAAGAGATCGAGAGCCTATTTGGCAATCTATTTTATAAATTTTTTTATTTTTTTAAATAAAAGAATAAAAAAATTTTTAATAACATATTTTTAAAAAATATTTTAAATAAAAAATAAAATATTATTTTAAAGAATAAAAAAATAAAAATAACTTTTAGGTATTTTAAAATTATTATTTTAGAGAATATAAGAGAATGATAAAAACACTCGTTATTTTTTTATTTTAAAACATATTTTATAAAATATTAATTTTTAAAATAATAAAAATAAAAATAATTTTAAACATGACCTAAATATTCTCCACACTCATGTTGCCAACAGATTAAACAGCATGTTAATAGAATTTACTAAATATATTTTATAATCTTACTTTATTAAAATAAAAATATCTAAAATATATTTAATTTAATACTTCATTTACAAAAAATATTAAACGAGAGAATATAATAAAAAATGTAATATTAAAAAAATTATCAATACAATTTATTTATTTTTATTAAATTATTTTATATTCTGAATGATAAATCTTTCTAAAAAAGGTCTAATAAATTAAGACAGAAACGGTAAAAAGTATGGAAGCGTTATGGAGCATCAGAGCACAATACCTCCAAAGATGAAAATGTATTATAATATGCTCTTAATTTATATTTCTATGTCTTTTTTTTATGCTAATGTTACATGAATAAAAAAATTAGTTAAAACAAATTAATTGTCTTAAAATTACCTTATATTTTCACAAATATCTTTAATAAAATAAAATTATTTGTCATCTCTATTCACTCTATAATTTTCATGCCCAGAGCATTATATATTAAAAATATTAATTAATTTTAAAAACTACAAAAAGACGTATAAACAGGAATATAAAAAACTTATAAGAAGTGGCTCATAAATAAGAATTGAAGAATGACCATTTAACTTGATACATTGTATGAAGTCTGATGACAAGTTACATTATATCTAAATAATGCAGTTCATTAATTTTTTAAAATATATGCTCAATGTTTAACTTTATAATATAGATTATTTTGTTTTAAAAAGTACACATATAATAATATAATAGACTACTATGATATGTTATCTTTCGGACTTTCTGATCAATTAATGACTTTCAATCACAAGCCAAAATAATATCCCTTCCATTTCAAAATATAATACACTGTTAACTACTGTATTTCATAAGAACTAATTAGTTAAACATGGTTTGTATCAATAAAATTGTATGAAAATATTATTATTTTATTAAATTACCTTCTAATTAAAATCAACATACCTTGATTATCTTTAATTTGTACCAGTATCTTGTTTAATTTCTCTCTTCACTACAATTAATAAAAGTGTTTGTAGAAAAGAAATTTTTAACACTATCGACTTTTTACAGTTATAAAATATTCTATATTTTAGATCAACATTGATTGGTAAAAAAATGTTTTTATATATTTTCATGCAAAAGATATTACGTTATCACCTTTTTTTTTTTTTTAATTTCCAATGCATCCAAACTCACTCGTTCTAAAAAGTAAACTTTAGCATCTCTTATCCTATCCTGTTCGGATCAGAGAAAGAAAAAGGCCATCTCCTCATAGTTTCAATCACATGCAAAATAATGATAACGTTATCGCATTTTATTTATTGATTTACTTTTTTTTTATGAACGTTATTTGTTTATTTACTACTCTATTTATTTATTCAGTTCCCAACCTCCAATCAGTCATGAAAGGACACTTTTATCCTCATTCCTTTTCTTCCTTTTTTTTTTTTAAAAAAAATTCAATCATCAACAAACATGATGCACGTGCCTTGAAAAGAACTTCTGAGTTTTGAGTTTTGATGACGGACGGTAACACTTTGTCCGTGTGAAAGGGTAAAAGACTGTTTCTTTCTTTCTTTCTTTCTCTTGGGGCCAAACGACCTTTCAAACCAACCTGTCCTTTTCTTTTGGTGCTTTCACTTTGGGAGAATTGCACTGCCCTAGAATAAATATATTTGCTAAAAGCTTAAGGGCTTGTTTTGCAATTTTTTTTTGGTAAAAAATAGAATTGTCTTTTGAAATACATAACGAAATATTCATAAGTAATATTTAAAATTCATTTATTTATAACATAACACCCATTTATTTGACATAGTTCACATGTTTTATAAATTAAAATTTATTTATTTTCAACAAAAGGTTCATTTATTCCACAAAGACACAATTTTATTTTTTTTTTTCACTAGAAAACCTTAACTTCAAGTGAGGCTTTTGAGCTTGTAAAATCATTTCAGATTCTATTGAGGCCTACAGTGCAATTCTCCCTTTTACTTTTGCCTTGTGAATAGAAATGTTTTATCTTTAATTTAACCATTAGAAATAACGATTCAACACATAATTAATTTGGATTTTTAAACCAAAAAATTATAAAACGTGTAAAATATCAAAAATTAGTAAAAAGCCAAATCATTTCACAAGTCATGAATAATGAGGTTTATTTGAAACTTTGAGCAAATCAGTAAAACGCAATCTCACAATCTTGATTTTAAAACGACAATTAAATAACAAAGATTAGGAACAACAAATACAGTTCATGCATATTTTTTACTTATTATGCTACCCTCTATTTTAGATATTATTACAAATCTAAATCTAAATATAGAGTAAATCATGTTCAGAAAACCTAATCTTCAATCTCCATAGATTTTGTACAAAAAGTTAGATTCATGCTAGCTTGAGGGTCAGATCTACTGATCCAAATAAGAATTGCAACATATGCGCTATCCATGCAGTATATTTTGGTAATAATATAGTCTCCCAATTAAGCATTTTTTGAAGAGTTGATTGATAAAAAATGTAAGGCATTTTTAATCTTTCAAGGCGTAATCATTGTTTTTTTTCAAAAGTGTTCTTATTGATAATGACTTTATATTTATTATAAGATATTTAATAGAAATAAATATGAAAAGATGAGGTTAATTTAAAAATAGGTCACTACTTTATTAGATGTGAGATTCGATTAAAAATGCCTTGCATTTTTAAACGGAGGGAGTAATTTTTAATTTTTAAATTTTTTCTCAATTATCAATTTTATTCTTGAATTTTCAGTTTGATAATTCAATACAACTCAATCCTTATATTTTATTAAATTAAGAAATTATAGAGATTGGGTTGTTTCAAGTCAAGAAATTATAAAAACTGAACTATTCTAAGTCAAAATTCAAAAACTAAAAGTTATATTTTATTATAAAATTTTAATCAAGCATTTAGCTTCTGTTTTCATATACATTAAATATTACATCATTACTGTGCCACCAAAAAAAAATATTATAACATTATCAAATTAAAGTTGGTTTCTGTTGATAAGGTTAAATTTTAAAGAAAACTAAAATAAAAGGAACTGTAGAACCGAGCATTATAATTATAATTATTTCTCAAATCTTCTCATCCTATCTATGAACATCTCTATAAATAGCCATGAAAGCTTCATCGCATCCTCACAAGCTTGTACAAGCAAAAGAAAAAGCATCACTTTCTTACTTACTTGTATAACATCCTCTTTGAGTGTGTGAGAAAGAGAGGGAAAGATGTTTCCGATTCTCAAGCCCTCCAATATTCCTGTGATTGGAAACATATTTGACAAGGGGAAGAAGATAAAAGGCACAGTGGTGCTGATGAGGAACAATGCGTTGAACATTGACCTCAACAGCACTGTTTCCACTGTCTTTGATGGATTCAGTGAGTTCCTCGGCCAAGGTGTCACTCTCCAATTGGTCAGTGCTGTTCATGCTGATCCCGGTATGCTCCTTTAACTTCCTCCTCATTCTGCTACATCAGTAGTATATCAGAAACAAGAAGGAAGTTTATCTGTGTGTCTGTGTATATGTATATTAAACTCTTACCTCAAACAAGGTTGTGTTCTGCTCTGCTGAAAATAAGCTTCTTTTATGGCTGTCCGTGGGGTTCAGATCACTTTCAGAGGAGAAAAACATTAAAACCAGAATTTAAGTTGGACCTTTTCTCGTTAAGTACATGAAAGAGTTGAGATTTGAATATAGTAACATTTGTCGTTAACTACTTATTCTTTAAATCTTTAAATAATCACTAGGATACATATCTGATGATATCTGTCCAGATCTGAGATTGTTTAATTTAGTTTGAGTCTCAGAGATAATAAAAGTAGACAAGACAAAATAAATAATACTTTCTCTTTTGCATATTAATTTATGCAGCAAATGGATCGAAAGGGAAAGTTGGGAAGCCTGCGACTCTAGAGAGTTGGCTTACCACATTGCCAACTTTGACATCAGGCCAAACTGCATTTACAGTTCATTTTGATTGGGAAGATGATATTGGGATTCCAGGAGCATTTATCATAAGGAATAATCATGCGACTGAGTTTTTCTTAGTGAGTTTGACTATTGAAGACTTCCCAAATCATGGTGACATTCACTTTCTCTGCAACTCCTGGGTTTACCCAGCAAGAAAATACAATAAAGATCGCATTTTCTTCTCAAACAAGGTAAAATAATGAATCAAACTTCTTATATTCAATGATGCTGCTTGGCTTTGGTTTATCTAGCTCAAATCTTGATAGTGATGGAAGTGGTTAAATGTTGCAGACTTATCTTCCTAGTGAAACACCAGCACCATTGGTGAAGTACAGAGAAGAAGAATTGGTGAGTCTGAGAGGAGATGGAACAGGAGAGCGCAAAGAATGGGAAAGGATATATGATTATGCTACCTACAATGATCTTGGAGATCCAAGTTCTGAAGAGACTCGTCGTCCTGTTCTTGGAGGTTCATCCACATACCCCTACCCTCGCCGGGGAAGAACCGGGAGATCACCGACGGAAAAAGGTTCAACTCTTTTTGCCTGTGTCATGATCAGTAGATTTTAGATTTAATGCTAGTTTTTTTGTCAACTTTAACGTACTTTATAATATCGTTTTGACAGATCCAAACACCGAGAGCAGACTGGATAAAGTAATGTCATTTACTATTTATGTTCCCAGAGATGAACAATTTGGACACTTGAAGATGTCAGACTTTCTCACTTATGGATTGAAGTCTGTATCTCAAAGTATTCAACCATCACTGAACTTTTTTGACAAGGAGTTTGATAGCTTTGAAGAAGTTCGTGATCTCTATGACAGAGGGATCAAGTTACCAGAAGGCATACTAAACAGTATCAGTGACAAGTTGTCTGGACAAATGCTAAAAGAAATTTTCAGAACAGATGGTGAACGACTCCTCAAATTTCCAACTCCTCAAGTAATTCGAGGTATATGTATATCTTGCATATCTCAATCAACTATTAGTGACCGTGGTTATCTCTGATAATGCTAATTCTTGATTTATTACTTGGAGCAGAAAACAAATCTGGATGGATGACTGATGAAGAATTTGCAAGAGAAATGCTTGCTGGCGTGAATCCTGGCCTAATTTGTCGCCTGGAGGTGAGTTTTAAGTCTATTTGCCTTGAAATATAAATCTTTCCATATTTTGATATATTGTTGATTATCTAATGAATTGCTTATCAGATTTTGACTTGCACACTTCATTGCAGGAGTTTCCGCCAAGAAGCAAACTTGACAGTCAAGTTTACGGTGATCAAACTAGTAAAATAACCAAACAACAACTAGAGATTAACATGGGTGGGCTCACGGTAGATAAGGTAATTATATCAGTTCCACAATTTATTTAATGAACTATGCCAAGAGCTACATGTTTGTTTATGATATAGACTATAAAAGTGACTATTTTTTAAAATGTATTTATAGGCCATCAAGAACAAGAAACTTTTCATATTGGATCACCATGATCCAATCATACCATATTTGAGGAGGATCAACTTAACTTCTACAAAGGCATATGCTAGCAGGACAATCCTTGTCTTGAAAGATGATGGAACTCTAAAACCATTGGCCATCGAATTGAGTAAACCTCATCCTAATGGAGACCAATTTGGTGTGGTCAGCGAAGTTTTCTTGCCTGCAGAACATGGTGTTGAGAGTACCATCTGGTTATTAGCCAAAGCTTATGTTGTTGTGAATGATTCTTGCTTTCACCAGCTTATCAGCCATTGGTATGATTTCTGATACAACTAAATTTAACAAATATGTATGTTCTTCATCAAACTTAGTTTGATGAATTTGTTCGTGTTTCACAGGTTGAACACTCATGCAGTAATTGAGCCATTCATCATTGCAACAAATAGGCAACTCAGTGTGCTTCATCCGGTTTATAAACTTCTCCTTCCTCACTACCGTGATACCATGAACATAAATGCACTTGCTCGTCAAGTCTTAATCAATGCAGGCGGCATCATAGAAGACACATTCTTGTGGGGAAGGTATTCTCTAGAGATGTCTTCCAAGATTTACAAAGATTGGAAGTTCTATGAGCAAGCACTTCCTGCTGATCTTCTCAAGAGGTAAATTTCACCACCTAAAACCAGACCAACAGTGAATAAAATAAACCATGTTACAACACAGAATTTAAACATGGGATTGTTTCTTTTTTGTTTGATCCAGGGGAATGGCAGAATCAGATCCAGCTTCTCCAAATGGAATTCGCCTGGTGATTGAAGATTACCCTTATGCTGTAGATGGACTGGAAATATATTTCGCAATCAGGACATGGGTCCAAGACTACATCTCCTTCTACTATAAGACTGATGATGCTGTTAAACGAGACTCTGAACTCCAGTCATGGTGGAAAGAAGCTGTGGAGGTAGGTCATGGGGACAAGAAAGATGACCCAACGTGGTTCAAGATGCAGAATCGTGAAGAGCTAATTGAAAGCTGCACAATAATCATCTGGGTATCTTCAGCACTCCATGCAGCAGTCAATTTCGGACAGTACCCATATGGAGGCTACATTCTGAATCGCCCAACTCTGAGCAGAAGATTCATGCCCGAGAAAGGAACTCCAGAGTATGATGAGCTAGCCAAGGATCCACACAAGGCTTTCCTGAAAACAATAACTCCAAAGGACAAAACCATCACTGATCTTTCAACAATAGAAATATTGTCAAGGCACACTTCTGATGAGTTCTATCTGGGGCAGAGGGACAGCCCTAATTGGACATCTGATACGACGCCATTGGAGGCGTTCAAGAAATTTGGGAAGAAATTGGAACAAATTGAGGGAAAGATCACTAGCAGGAACAAAGACTCAAAATTGAGAAACCGATATGGGCCAGTGAATATGCCTTACACTTTGCTTTATCCTACCAGTGAAGTTGGGCTCACTGGGAAGGGAATTCCAAATAGCATATCTATCTGAAGGATCTGTGTTTGTGTACTTTAGATTGTGCTTGTTGTTGGCTTCCTGTAAAAATAAGTGAGAAGGATTCTAAGTCCTTTCACTTGGCGATTATGTGTTTGCGTTACACTATCATAAGTGGATGTATTTGGATGTTTAGAAATAATATTCTTAATAACAATAATTATTATGTTTTTACAATTCTATCACTCTTCCTAAATGGAACTTGCCTGATAATTTATATAGTAATAATCTAGGTGGATTTCCTTCATTATGCTATGAAATTTAAATAATGAGGATTATTTATGGCTTGTAAATATTGTCATGTTACGCCACAAAAAATATTGTCACGTGCTATAAATTTTATAGTTTATAGTGATTATATGTGTTTAATAGTGCAATATTCAATGAAAAACAAAAGAGAAATTATATCTGCACATTCTTATTATTTCATTTAATTTTAAATTATGTTTCTAGTTTAGTTTATTTTAATTGAATTGTTATAGTATAATTGATTAAATTTTTTAATCCTGAAAGTTAAAAATTTTAAATTTTTTTTTAAAAAAATAAAAACTTTATAATTTTGTTAAATAATTATATAATTTTAAAATTAAATACATAATTTTATAACTCAAAATTTACATAATTAAGTTTTTTTATAAATTTTTATGAATATAAATTTTTTATAAAAATAATAAAAATATAAATAGTGTATGGAAAAATACCTTTGTGGGTCCTTATAATTTACCTTTTTTGAATCAGGTCCCTAACTTTCAATTGTTGTAATTGAACCCTTATATTTTTAATTGTTAAGCCCATTAGTCCTTTTCCATTTAACACTGTTAAAAGTTAACATATTTTGTAACTTTGTTAGTGTAAAATAATCAGAAGCCAAAGAGAAAAAAAATTGACACGCTAGATAGACACTGTGGACTAGGAGAAGTGAAACATGAAATAGGTTATTCACGTTGGTTCTCTGTGAACACCACTGTGGAGAACAAGAGACGTCGCGAGGGTGGCCATTGCCAAAGCTTTTTCGATTCTGCTTGATTGTCATTCTAATTCGTCTTTGGCTCGCTTGTGCTGGTGAAAGAGGTAAGCTTTTTCATTGTCGTGTTTTTCCATTCATCTTCGGTCACACTGGTGCTCTGTGAACATCACGATAGAGAACAAGAGAAAGAACACGTCGCTTTTGTGGCCAAAGCTTTTTCAGTTCTGCTTCATTATCATTCTGATTCGTCTTCGGTTTGCCTGTACTGGTGAAAGAGGTAAGCTTTTTCATTGTTGTGTTTTTCCATTCATCTTTGGTAGTGTGTTTTTGATTCTGCCTTGTTCCTTGCTATTAACGTCTTCTTTCTTCAAACATGAATATTCTATGCTTTGTATTACGTGTGTCAGACAGAGTGAGAATGAGAGTTTCGTTTATGTTACATTTCATCTTCGATTGTGAATTTTCAATTCTGCCCAGTTCCTTGCTATCAGCGTGCGTTAGACAGAGTAACCAAGTCTCATTTTTATTTGCTCTCTATTGTCGTGTTTATGTCATTTCCTTTAATGGTCATGTTTGGTTTATGTTTATATTTCAGCTTGCTTTCATTTTAATGAAACCCCAAGATGAAAAAGAAACAGGCCGTGGTGATGAAATAGAAAAGGAGAGTGAGAATAAGAGTTTGATGGATTAGGATGATAGTGTTTCAAGCATACAAGTTGAGGATAGTAATGAGGCAGAGTTAAATGATGATTACTTCCATCATTTTATTGATGTTGATATAGTTCAAAATATGGGATGAGAGAGTGGGAGTGTTTCTAATATAGCAAAATTTCATCCAATACAATCAAAGATTATTCCATTTGAGTTACCTAATGAAAACTTGTTGAATATGCTTTCTGACCCAGAGGATGCTGAGTTTTATGAAGAGTATGTAGTGGATGATGAGGGAGACCAACCAATAATAAGATATGAGAAATACAATCTTGCTGAGATGTGTAAGGTTTTTGAATTTAAGTTGGGAATGGAGTTTACTTCAATTAATTAATTTCGAGAGGTACTCAGGAAGTATTGTTTGATGCATAGGTATGATATTACATTCATAAAAAATGATAAGAATAGATGCCAAGCTACGTGCAAGAAGGAGTATGGTTGGTTGATATTTGTAAGCAAAGTTGGTGGCACAATGACCTTTCGAGTGAAAACAATTGGACCAAAGCATACTTGTGGGGTAACATTTAATTCACAATTGGCTTCATCAAAGTGGGTTTCAGACAAGATAGAAGATCATGTGAAGATGAACAAGAATTGAAAGTTAGGGGATGTGATTTCAATTGTCAAACAAGATTACATGGTTCAACCTTCAATCAACGAGGCATTTTAGGCTAGAAAGATTACAAAGAAGAAGATTGAGGGAGATCATAAAGAAGAATACAATAAGTTAATAGACTTTTGTAATGAATTAAAAAAGAGAAACCTAGAATCTATATTTTCTCTTGTCACTGATAATCCTTATGTAGATTGCCTATGTGTGTTTAAAAGATTGTATGTATGGTCGGAACCGATGAGAAGGGGTTTCAATAATGTATGTAGGTTAATTATTGGATTAGATGGTTGCATCCTCAAAGGCACGTCTAATGGTATTTTGTTGGTGGCCGTTGCCCGTGACCCCAATGATCAATATTTTCCTTTAGTCGTGGTAGTGATTGAAACTGAGAATAAAGATTCTTGGACATGGTCCTTAAAAAATTTATTTGATGATATTGGAAGTATGGCTGAAAAGAAATGGGTTTTTATCTTATATCAGCAAAAGAAATGTGTTTAATTTTTCTTTAATAGTTTCGAGTGTGTGAAATTAGTTTGAAATTAACAATTACTTTGATTGGTTATATAGGATTTAGTTCAAGCATTTGAAGAATTGCTTGAAAGAGTTGAGCACAGATTTTGTGTTAGACACTTGTATGCCAACATAAAGTCAAGGTTTGGTAGAGGAACGGTGGTTAGAGATTTAGTGATACGTGCAGCAAAAGCCACTTACCCCTAACTTGGAGAGAACTTATGAAACAATTACATAACGTGTCAAAGGAAACGCACAATCACTTAATGACATTTCCTCCATCATGTTGTACTAAGTCTTACTTTTCTAAGTATTCAACAAGTGATAGGATTATGAATCATATATTAGAGTCTTTCAATAGCCGGTTGTTAGAAGTAAGAGAACTTCCTATTGTTGGTCTCTTTGATTGGGTTTGAATGTATTGATGAATATATTTGTAGAGAATTGAATTAAAGTTGCAAAATATTGTGGCAAGGGTGCTGTATGCTTAAGACCCAGTAAGAGGCTTGACAAGGAGGTTGAAGAGTCTAGAAAATGGATATCGAGATGAGCTGGAGATGACAAGTTTGAAGTTTCAATATAACAGTCAAAGGTTTATTGTTGATTTAAGAAAAAGACTTGTGAGTGCCGGTGGTGGCAATTATTTGGAATCCCTTACAGGTAAATTAATGATATAACTTACTCCCCACTTTATGAAATTGAATTTATAATTTATTTTAGTGTTAATTGCAAGCATGCTGTTATTTGCATTTATGAGAAGTGTGAGGATCCTCAACAATATGTGAATGAATATCTTACCATGAAAAAAATATGAAGAGTGTTATGATCCAATTAGACAACCAATCAATATAAAAGAAATGTGGGATAGAATTGAAACAGAGCCTATTGATCCACCAATATTTCACAAACGTCCAGGTAGATTGAAAAAGCGACAGAATAAGGAGAAGGATGAACTACCACATCCACACAAAATGAGAAGAAAAAATGCAAGCGTTAAGTGTAAAGCTTATAGGAAGTATGGTCACAATTGAAGAACTTGCGGTCATAGGAGAAGAATCAAGCAGTCAAACTTAGTTAATTGTATTTCATTTTAGATAGTTAATATGTTTTGTTTGTAATTTTTTAGATATGGCTGTAAATGCCAAGACTATACATTGTTGTATTAGTTCTTATTATGCATTAGTGCAAGTTATGGCTATACATTAGTTTAAGACTTAGTTAATTATAATCTTTATTGTGCATTAGTTCAAGTTATGGCTATACATTGCTTCAAAGCTAATATAATTTATTGAAATTTCAGTCTGCAATCATGCCTCCACCCTTTTCACCCCTTGCTCTTTTGTTCATATCCCTTTTCCTTTGTTTCTATTTACTTAGTGGGATTTCATGACCTCCTGCTGTTTGCTTTTCTTTATTGATAGATAATTCTTTTATCATTTGAGAACAAAAATTGGAAAGAATTTATTGGTGTTTCTTTCTTTTGTGTTATAATGTATGTCTAGATAACTTTGTATTCTCAATGTATTTAGAGTTTGATAGTCTTATTCTTATTCATATAGCAAGAAGGTGTCCATGGCTGTAAAGTCAATCACTCAAGATTCAAGGAAACGAACATTGGAGGCATTGGAGAGAAGATTTGCTGTTGCTGATATAATTTGCGGATATAATTTGTAAAGCCTTAAGTTGTAAAGCTAATATAATTTGCTGCTAAGTCTTATTCTGCATTATAAGTTATAGAACTTATATAATTTGCTGCTAAGTCTTGCTATTGTTTTGTAGTAAAACTGACATATTTACTACAAAGCATCAGCATAAAAAATATGCTTGTGGCCCCTAAAGTTGTTGCATAAAAGATCAGAAATTAACAACAAAAATCACTTTTCATTCAATAATAATTGTTTGCACAAGTACAACATTTATAAGTAGAATATCCACCTACTAAATTTAAATCAATTACAACAAAAGAAAGAAAATAAATTTGTCAATCTGCCCACTTTGGTACATTCTAACAGTCTTAACTCCTACAATACTAAAAACCTAATAGCATTAAAGTTTATACAGCAAGTTATAGCCTTCAAGCTCATTCTCTTCCTTTTCTTGATCTCTATCTTCCATTTCCTCCATCATGTTGTAGCTAGTAGTGATGAAAGGAACTCTAACTATATGTCTAAAATTTGTTCCTCTATCATACTGCAGTAATATGCAATATACATATGATGTTTAATGAAAAGAATGCTTTGACAATATATAATAGGATGAAAATAGAGAGAATGTATTGCATATAACCATGAATTGGACAAGTATACTTACCGAACTGAATTGGCTAAGAAAGAAAGGACCATCAATTTGGAGAGAGCAGATTCAAAATAATCAAATGCAGTGCCTATAGCATTATGAGGTTTCATAATTATCAACCAGAGGAACACCAAAAAGAAAGAAATTGCCACATTACCTGCTTTTATCACATTTACATCTTTTTAAATGAAGAGACAATAGTCTTGCAAAAAGTGCAGTGTAAGATAGCAAATCTTTGGCAAACTCCCTCTTTGTAGAATCTTGTTTACCATAGAGAAACCTTTAATTTAAATTTGAATCTTGGATATGGAAATGTTATATTACTCTCTTACATATTTAAAATGCTGATATGGAAAATAATTGGCTGTATCAAAAATACATAACAGCATATTCGTGAAGATCAATTGATAGAGGTCGGAGACTAATTTAAACTAGAACTTTTAAACTCTAAGAACCAAATTAAAAATTAATTGAAATTCAAGAGACCAACAAAGTTATTTAGCCACCTAAAAATATATATCATAAGAATCAACAGAAAATAAGGACTTGATATTAAACAACTTTCAGCCTTCCAGGAGACACTAGAATTAGCAAGATGAAAAGTAAGGATTCTTACCATTGGATCTGGTGCATCATCTTCATTACACATCACCGAAGGGACTCCAATTCCCATTTCAACAACCATTTTTGCAACCCAAATCACATAATTATAGCCAACAGCTCCAAGTAACTTACTTTATGCTCCATACTCATTCTCAATTTGAAAAAATACATTTTGTATGTCTCATTATTTTAGCTAGATCTAGTTGAAGGAATTTGAAAAAGTAAGACTTGGTCACTCTATCTGACACACACTGATAGCAAGGAACAGGGCAGAATTGAAAACGCACGACTGTAGATGAAATATAGACATAAACCAAACTCTCATTCTCTCATTCTTACTCTGTCTGACGCATACAATACAAAGCATATAATATTCATGTTTGAAGAAAGAAGATGTTAATAGCAAGGAACAGGGCAGAACTAGAAATGCACGACCGCAGATGAATGGAAAAATACAACAATGAAAAAGCTTACCTCTTTCACCAGCACAGGCGAACTGAAGACGAATCAAATGATAATGAAGCATAACCAAAAAAGCTTTGGCCACAAAAGCGACGTGTTCTTTCTCTTGTTATCCACCATGACGTTCATAGAGCACCAGTGTGACCAAAGATGTATGAAAAAACACGACAATGAAAAAGCTTACCTCTTTCACCAGCACAGGTGAGCTGAAGACGAATCAGAATGACCATCAAGCAGAACCAAAAAAGCTTTGGCAATGGCCACCCTCGCGATATCTCTTGTTTTCCACAGTGGCATTCACAGAGAACCAGCGTGAATAACCTATTTCATGTTTCACTTCTCCTAGTCCATAGTGTCCGTCCAGCGTGTCAATTTTTTTTCTCTTTCTGGCTTCTAATTATTTTACACTAACAAAGTTAATAAATCTGTTAACTTTTAACAGTGTTAAATGGAAAAGGACCAATGGGCTTAACAGTTAAAAATATAAGGGTTTGATTACAACAATTGAAAGTATAGGGACCTATTTCAAAACTAAGGTAAACTATAAGAACCCACAAAGGTATTTTCCCATAATGTATTAAGAGATTAAAATTAAATCCTGTACAAAATTAAAGCACTAAAAATATATTTTAATTATTTATAAACTTTAAAAATTAACATGTGAATTATATAAAAATATTTATAAATGATAATAATATTAAATTATTAAACATTAAAATATTAATAAGATATTATTAAATAAATTAATATTTTTAATTACGTGCTAGTTATAATAATCAGATGTTAGTCAATCAATTTTTTGATTTGATTTTTTACCATAAATAGTAGACTATATTAGTCTATGATTATTTATTTGTAATTTTTAAAAATTAACCAATATTAGATTTTTAAAAGATATTTATTAAAAAATTATATAAAAATATATTTCTACGAAAATCCTTTTTGGCCAAATATTTCTACACGTACCCAAGAAACAAAAATAGGTGAGAGAGACTGAAACACAGCGGGAGGGAGACAGCAGACAAGCTTTTCTGTCTCTCATTGAACCGCAGAATCTTAAACGCAACGAAGTGTTTCAGTTCCAAAGGCTGAGGTGACACAGAGGAGTGTTATCAAGGGCGCAAGAAGAGTGAAGAGGGGAGAACCAATGGGAAATCAGAAGCAGAAATGGACGGCGGAGGAAGAAGAAGCATTACTCGCCGGAATTGCGAAGCACGGTCCCGGCAAGTGGAAGAACATTCTCAAGGATCCCGAGTTTGCGCCTTTTCTCACTCATCGTTCCAACATTGACCTCAAGGTTACTTACTCTTTCACTCCCTTTTCCTTGCCTTGCCTTGACTATTCTATTAAATTTATTACTTGGCACGATTTCTTAGGGTTCCTTATTCCCTATAGCTGCTGCTGGTAAATTATTTTCCCGATAATTTTGCTTACCTGAATATATAACATGTGGGTACGGTGATTACTGAGGTGACCATGTTGGCCTGACTTGGATTGGTTAGTAGCTATATTTTTGAATCTTTTATAACTAGGTACCAAAACAATATGGCGTTGTGTTATTTCAAGTGTTATGATCCTCTTTCAAGGCGTGTTTCTATTTTTGGCGAGAACTAAGCTCTTGACCGTCAAATCAACTATTTTTTACGGTTTAATGTGAGTGCATCTAGAAATAGAAGAAAGAGTATTCTTTGGAAGATTCTAATGAGATATTCAAACTTTGAGGATCAAATTGAGTCAAAGGTTATCTTTTGAGGTTTTCATTTTGTTGATTTTCATGGTAATTTCTTTTTGTCCTTTGTACTTTTAATATGCTTACGTTTAAGTATTTTTTACTGTTGAAGAAATAATTATTGTAAAATTCATCGGCAGATTTTGTAATTTCTATTTTATGAACCACAGGGTGATGATCACTTAACAAAGACAACTTCCTTTTATGATCAGTCTTTTATGAAGAACTGCGGAAACTTACATGGATGAATTCATAGAGTGCGTATATGCAATGCGTTTTGACACTCAAACCTACGGAAGTAAGGAACAAGAAAAACAAAATAAAAGAGAACTTTAACTATCATCAAACGGAATAGGAAAGGACTTTTCCCTGTTCCTCTGTTTTTGGCTTCATTAGAGCAAGAAATGTCTATCGAAAGTCCAAGATGTGCTTACTGTGTCTCTAACTATCTTTTTCTTTTCTTTTCTTTTTCTTTTTACGCACATCCATGTGAGTCTGATATATGTGACAATTTGTTAGAGCAGTTGCAATGTCAGACGACACACTTGACATCTATGCTTTATATTATCCTATACCATCTTCTTTTTCTGTATTTGGCAAATTTAAAATTATCCTCATGGGTGTATTTTTATTTTTAATGGTTCTGAATCCTGCGCAAAGTTAAATCTGCACATATATTTCATCATTCCTTTGTTTTTATCCTTTTGACCTGCTAGGATAAATGGAGGAACTTAAGTGTTAATACTGCTGCTCAAGGTTCTAAAGACAAAGCTAGGAATCCAAAGATTAAAGCTGTTATGCCTGCTCCAGCTGCTAGTTTTCAAAATGCCACTTCTGTTACTTCAGTTCGTCAAAGTGCATCTTCTGATGCTGTCATTGATGATGCTTCTCAAAAGGCACAGGATGTGAAAAATGCTCCACGGTATACTTTTGTGTCTCTTCCTAATTTTTACTCTTGTAAGCATTTAACAAATCTTAATTATATGAATGTTGACCCGTACAATATATTGCAATACTATTTACACTTTTCATTTTCCATACAGAATAGATTTGTTGTTGGAAAATAATGGCAGCTTAAAAATCTAGTGACTCTTCTTTTTTGTTATTTTATATGTAACTAGATATTTTTTTCACCGTGTGATGCATAGCAGAAATAATAACTTAAAAGGTTTTTTGATTGAACTCATCTTTTTAACATATCAACCCTAATAAAATATGTAGAGAAATGTTGACAGAATAAAAACAAAGTCACAGAGTCCCATAAAACATGTGGAGAAAATTAAAAGAATAAAAAGATTGCCTGAGCTCAAGAGGAGCTGCAATGCTATTGGCTAGATTTTATGCTTTATGTTAATTTTTATTGGAATGAATATGGTATAAAATGACGTTATAAGCAGTGTTTATTTTCCATTTGGAGGATGTCTTATTCTGCCATAGTGATTGTTCCATTCATTAACTCTGTTCATGCTTAAAAATATTTTTCTTCTATCAAAGGTTTGTTTTAAAATAATTAAATGAATTATTCTAAAATACAAATGAACAATTTCGACGCTAAACATTTGGCAAAGACCTTATCTGGTTTCAGTTTTGGCAATCAGTTCCTTCAACTTATGATAGTGGTGTTAATTCCTTGCTGTTCTACTTAACTTGCCCTTGTGATTATTATTTTACCACTTATTTAAAATCATATCCTAAGGGATTTGTGTCTCCTCCTCCTCCTTCTTCTTTGGTTTCTGCCAGGTATAATGGAATGGTTTTTGAAGCTCTGTCAACGATAAAAGATACTAATGGTTCTGACATAAATACCATTGTTAGTTTCATTGAGGTATGGTTAAGGTCTAATAGTTGCAATAACCTTCAACATTGTACAATACTATTCCAGTCAAAGTGCTGTTTTTTTTTTTTTTTGGGTAATATCTTTATTTGGTTGTTTTATTATGTCTCATCTGACTCTGGTTAATTACTCTTGTTATGACCATTTTGATTTACATTTAGTCAAACAGTTAGGTCTGTGTTACAGCTACTTTTTTGTTTATGCGGCTGCGTGAAGTAATAGGAAGTGTTTGTTGTCCTTAATTGTTTAGTCAAAATGAGTATTATCTAGTGTGCTTTCTATGCTTGAGTTCACTAAGGGCGATGACTGAGTATAATACTGCAGAAAAGGCATGAGGTTCCTCCAAATTTCAGAAGGGCATTAAGTACGAGGTTGAGGAGGCTTGTTGCTCAAGGGAAACTTGAGAAGGTATATTATTTTGCTTTGATATTCATAAAATAAAGATATAAAATTTTCTTCTTGCAGCTTTTGAGTGTTTTTCTTTAGATTCATGACAGTAAATCTTGATGATACTTTCTTTCTTTTCTGTGATGGTTGCTTGGAATAAATCATTTTTATTTTTGGGTGAATGGAATAAATAATTTTACTTCTACACAATATAAGAAACTTCTTTGTCCTGTTCAGCTTTTATCTTTCATGAAGCTTGTTGCTTGGGGACTTGACTTTGGTGCTTGCCATACAAATAATCATTGATTCCTTTTCTTTCTTTATGGAATATGTTTTCATACTTATCCCTCTTTAATGTTATTTCGTAGATTATCCCCAAATTTTATTGGAAGTTTCTCTCGATGAATGTGCTCTAAGACATTTTTGTTTTTGGATTTCACAATTCAGAAATAATATTGACGTTGTAGTGCAATCGTTAACTAAGATGACATTACCTGATAATTCTAACATGGTAGGGGCATGTGAGGCTGACTAATTTTGCCATGTCAGTAGCTCATCGTTACAATAACATCCTGCAATGGTGCTTGGGTTTTTTATGGGATTTGCTATTTTTGTGGTGATGACCTCATGGATTCATGCAAGGTTGGGATTCTGTTTCAGGGTAGCTTCACAGTGATACATTTCCTAGAACCTCTTGCAAATAGTTGTAAAATTCAATGACAGTCAATATCAATATATCTATTTGGCAATACATATAAAATCTAGAGGAAGCTGTGCTATTCCTTAGTCATGAATGGTGTGGCTTATTTTTTAGACCCCATGCATTAATAGTGGGCCTGCATCTAGTTTTGACTAATTTTAAGAAATAAAATTTTGGTAGTTTTACAGAGAGAGAAAAGCGGTATCCTCTAACATATCTGCGTTGAAACTTAAAAGCCTCAATCTTATAAGTTCATCACTATAGTTCTTAATGATCTTTCTGTTGAGTTGAAGGATTTAGACCTATCTTGGTCACAAGTGTTTGTCCAATCTCTTAGTATATTATCTGTCTGCGAAATTTCAAAGGGTACTATTTCCTCTGCTCAGAGTGCTTATTATTGGAGGAAGGAATGTCTCAGATGCAGTTTTGTGGCAATGACTCGACAGAGGACATTAGGTGCAGGAAGGGAAAAGAAGCTACTCTTAAATTCGCCTGTTGCTAGGCTGGGAGATTCTCTATCCCCTTTCTTGTTTTCAGCAATGTTGAAATCAACAAGACTTCTGGTTATTGCTAAAGGAAACGCTTTGTTGGACCTACGGCTTACCTACACACTTCACGTGATTTACCCTTGGCCCGTTAAACAAGAGCCCACTAGCCATAGGTACAACGTGTATCTGCCACACCGCTATTCAAAATGCCTTTTGCAATAAAGTATCTATGTATTTGGCAATGCCTCTCAAGCTAGCTGCTCCACGGCTTCCATCGGGCTACTACCTAACCTCTACTATGATATAGTCTGTGCACATAAGCAAACCTATAAATAAATTCAAGTTGCTATAATCTTGAAGCTTGATTTCCTGTTTATGCGGTGCTGATTTCTCAACTCTGCCCAACTCTGCAGATACAAAATTGTTACAAGATAAAGAAGGACGCCCCATCTGGTGCAAAAACACTTCCAATGAAAGAAAAGGACATCTGGCAACATCAACCACCAGCCTCTAGTTTGGTGCCGTCTTATGAGACCTTCAAGGATGCTGCTGATACTGCAGCCTACAGACTCGCAGAAGCTGAGAACAAATCATTTCTGGCTGCTGAGGCAGTCAAGGAGGCGGAAAGACTTGCAAAATTTGCTGAAGAAGCTGATGCAGTATTACAACTAGTGAAAGAGATTTATGAACAATGTACTAATAAACAGTTCTGTCTCCATTTTAATACCCTTTTTTTTTTTTTTTTTAATTACCAATAGCTTAACACAAATAACCTCGGTTCTTGTGGATTTGTTCATGCAGGTTCGCGTGGTGAAACTTTTCTCTTGGCTTAAAGTAGGTGAAATACAAGGTCGATCATAGATTATCATTGATTTTAATTTCTGCATCGGTTTTTTACCTTGTTTTCTGATAGATTTTTCTTTTTTCCCCTTCCTGCACATTTGTTTGTTATGGTTACACCATAAGTCATGTTTATATTAGGCCAATGTATTCTGTACCATATCCGTCTAGAGTTCCACGGTGGAAGCAGTAGATAAGATCTGATTAGGGATATTTTATCGCTTGGCAAGAGGGTGTCTCAGTCGTAGTTAAGCATTTGCTATATCTTAATCGTTCAAGTTTTGTCATCCTTAACCACGCTATACTTAAGAGTACAAAGAATAGAAGTGAATCTTATGTTATTGTTTGACACATGGCAAATTATGACAGAGATCTTACAGTATCATATTCCCTCCAGATCAAAATATAAGTAGTAAAAGAGAAAAAAAATTGCATACCAATAAAGTCATCATTTTTAAAAAATATATATATTGTTTTTCTTTTTTATTCTTGGTCTTAGCTACTAATGCACTCTATGATAAGTACGAGATACGTTTTATGCTAGTATCCAGATTAACAAATACAAAGAGTAAAATGAGATTTTTTTTTAAAGTATGTATTAGGTTGTTTATATTTTGAATTAAGAGTAGTTGAGAGGAAATTATATTTTTGATCAGAGGGAGTACGTCTCATGCTCTCTTGAGACTTGTGTCTTTAGTGTGTTCAATTACTTTAACCTATAAATTCATATACGTATAATCTAATGTACTCTTGCACGAGGTTGGTTATCTCTACAATCAAACAGCTGCTAGTTAGTTCGTCTCCGGTTGTGAACTTCTAGCTTTCATGAAAGCCTTTTTCGATTTTTTGAGAGAACAAAATTAGGGATTGTTCTTTTTTAAGACTGGGGAGGCCATTTTAAGATCTGAACAAATTCTTTTGACCGTGAATTCTCCATTTTGTGGTCAATTGGGATTGATCATGTTTAAGATTGTAGTAGAAACATATTTAACCATTTGAATAAATTCTGGAGAATTTTGGAATTTGCAAGTTCATTTTATTTTATCTTGTTCTGAATTTATGAAATAGGGGAAATGTATGATTAGTTGATTCTATGAAATAATATAACAATAATAACAGCAAGAAGAATTATCTCACCGGGTGACATTAGCTGTATGGATTGTATAATATTATTGTGTTTTATCATCAACCAAACAATATTCTAAAAAAGAACAAGTTAAAAAAAAAAAATTGGAATGAGCTGGTTTTCACATTGTCCTAAAAATTGGATTGAATTGGTTGGTTCGTCCAGTTGAATCAGGAACCAGTTTAGTGTTTGGTTCTGTTTTTTTGCCCCACCAGCGGTGTCCGGTTCAAATATGAAGAAAAATCAGGGACTAAAGAATCGGTTAAAGCATGTCACATCGACCTTAAAGTGATAAAACCTGGAAAATTGGTGGTTATATCAGTTGAATTGATATCATATTTTTTTTGAAAAAGAAATTAATTCATGTTTCAAATCAATGATTTATGCATATCTACACCTAATAAGCTGTACGAAAGGAAAAAATAATCCAAGAACAATGTATTTATATATTCTAAATATATTTTTTTATAAATTATAAAATTAATATATATCTTTTCTATAAATATGATGGAGTATTAATAGACATTTTCTTATTTTTACAATAGATTATTTCTCTTTGAATTTAAATATTTATTTTTATTATTATGAATAATTAATTTTTTTTTTTGGATACAACGGAAAAAACAAGAGAAAAAACTAAACTAAATAACAGCATTATTTTTATTTTAAGCATATATTATTTATAATATATTAATTTATCCATGATCTGTGAGCCAATATCTATCTAATTCAGTGAATGATTCAATTTTCTTAACATTAATTTTTAGTCCCTAAATAGCAACACATTTGTAGTGAAGGCAAAATTTGGCTTATTATTTTTACAATTTCGAACACCAATTATATGCATTAAAGAACCCATTTTGGATCGATAAGCTCTAGGCAAGCATATTTGAAAAACAAAAGGAAAAAGAGAAGGGATCGTTGCAAAATCAAACCTCGTTCTACCCCGAAGATTGCGGACATCTGCTTCATCTTTGGGTCATAGTACTCCTGACTGTTAACTTCATTCCAATTCTGGCTTGTGCATTTCCATCGTTCTTTTTTTTTAAAAAAAAAAACCTCATTCTACATTGGGCTGAGTAACATATTTAGAGAAAGTAACCCCATTCATTCATTACATGTAAATTTTTAGCACAGAATCATGACATAAACCTTGCTCAAAAGAGTTAGACGAGAAGCATTATAACATAAAAATGACATAGCAATCAGCATGACCAAAAGAATTGATACAAGAATTGTAGTTCCTTTAGTTCTGCCAAATGAAACATCAATGACACCTCAGAATTGCCATCAAGGAATCTGCTAAATTCATTTGTTTTCAAGGAAAAGTAAAATTTAAGGTCTAAAACCATACAAGGTTCATCACCAAAGCCAAAATCCACTTTCTAATCCATTGCATACTCAAATTCCTAAGTTTAAACTATAAGAGCACAAGACCAAGCTCAGAGGGCTTCAGTGAACGCCTTACACGGTAGTTGTAAAGATAATAGTGAAGTTTCCCATCCCCTGGTCCAAACTTCAGTTCCTTCAAGAATGATTCATTTTGCATGACATCCAATGCATTGAAAACATCATAGTCCTGTCTTTTGGCCACAATGAGAGCGTCATTCATCAGCTGAAGCAACGGGGTCTTTGTCGAAACATTGTAATAGGAATAAGCTGCTTTCAGGGTTGAATAATTTTGGTTTCCAAGGATTGTAGAAGGAAGTGTGTAAAAACTGCAAAAGTCAGTGATCTCATGAGTCTCAGGACTTTCAACCAGAAAACTATCAACAACATTCTCCTTTGGAAGAAGCCAATGCTCAACATCGTTTTCATCAAAATCAGGGGCAACAACAAAATCACTTAAATATTTCCTAAGAAGCCTTGTAACTGCAGGAACATCATGGATCTCCATCTTTCTGAATCCTGGGGTGACCGTTGATTCTGGTAACTTGTAAAGCTTAATTGTTCGACTCATTGTCATCCGTGCACCAAGCCGAGAGAAGCCAACATCAATTAGCTTCTTAGGATTCAGAGATCTGTGCCAGTATTGGCAAGTTGCTATTGGTGTAGGAAGAATCACTCCAGCAGTATAGGCTGCCTGCCAGATATTCTCCAAATGCACCCTCCTGGTCACCTCCTTGATCATGACAGGAGCAAGCCTCTTTGATCTAAGCTTTTTATGAACGCACAGGAAATTTATCTCTGCCATGTTAACAACTTCATCACGAACCCGGATTCTAGCTGGCACACCCGTAATAAATGCAACCAACTTCTTGGAACTTTTGACACGGACTCCAATGTGCCAACTCCTGAAAAAACCAGGAGGTTGCAAAGCCCAGCGTAGAAATTCCTTTGAGTAGTTAAATCTGAACATGTTCTCATCATCCTCAACATAATTGTTAGAAAGAAGGTTATAAACCTCTTGGCAAGTCTCCTCAGAGTTGATGTCACAAGTAACCCATTCATAGAGATTAGGAAGGTTGTATGGCTCTTGCTTGACCTCAGATAAGGGGGTTGGAGGTTCAATTGGACCTTCTGGCAAACTAGTGTCACCTATATCCTTGAACTGCCCAACAGGTTGGGTTTCCCAAAATTTATGTCTTTTTTCAAGAGAGAGAGACTCCTGAACTTTTTGTGTTATAGTTTCCAGCGCAAGATCACTTTCAGATGGTGCATTCCCATCTGGGTTGGGGTTTTGAGTCTCTTCAGGTAATTCAGAAGATATATTGCTATCAGCCATTTCCAGAAAGCTATCTGAAAGACAATACTACTATTTTTAAAATAAAGAAAAATGATGAAATGAAGCAAAGGTTTTTACACGAGATCAAATGGTTCTGAAGGGCATAGAAAAGAAAGTCTTCCATGCTAAAAGCCAAGCCAAAATGTGTCTACTGAATCTATAATTCACCAATCAGTTGTTCCCAGTCCCACATGACTCTCTTCATTTTTAGCATCCAGTGAAGTAAGAACATCTTTCATGACAATGCAACATGTTCTAAATTACTTGAGCACACAAATTTGATTGAAGAAAGCATTTTGAGGCAATATACTCAAACAACCGAGTTTCAATCTTTAAAGAAAATAATCACCGAAGTTGAGGAATCTTGTTGATTGCACAATATCAGGAGGAATAACACAATGCAAGGAAGGTGTATCATAATGATAAATTATAATAGAAACAAAAATAATTAGGTTTTAAGACAAGTTACAAAAAATAATATCTGACAACCTGGAAATATAAAAAAATTTACAGCTTCAACCCTTAAAAATTTGCATTATTTCATAGTTAAGCCACCAAACAGATAATATCACAAGAGAATTTCAATCCCACAATAAACTAATGATGAATTTTGCTTTTGCCAATCTGGCATTGAATCATTTATACCTTTAGGATGGTCAACATCATAATATTTAAAGGATACTTCTAGGCTGTAGATTAAATTGGGAAGAACTGAAGAAGTGAAATTGTGGCTCATGGAAAAGTTGATAAAATTAGTGAACTTGGGTGTTTAGTAGCAAGATGATTCCTGTTTGCAAAGACCAATAAGGGACTTCCTCTACATGCACCTAACAAGGCTATAGAAGTTTGACGGGAGAAACTCAGGCTGTTAGAACTGTCTAACAATAACTATCATCAACTTTCATTTATACTTACAAAATGTGTCAATTGCACTCATATTAAATTCTTAAAGCTTTACTCAACCTATGTGAAACAAAGATGTTTCCATGATAACCAATTTTGGCAGCTCTTCTAGTTATTTCAGGGGGAGAGATATTGGATATATAAGCTTTTTCTTATGTGAAGACTGAGGAGTTAGGAGTTTCTATTTGGTTCCTGTGCAACTTCCATGACACATTGACCGCTAGGAAATGATAGCATGTAACAGAAGATTTAGCATTCTCTATGAAGTTGATACCTCAAGGAAGGGGGAAGGATATAGACTTTTGATAGCAAATCACACAATAAAAGAAAATTTTCACCAACTCAGAATTGTTAGCTCCTAAAAGTTAAACTAAGTGGTGAGCCAATGCGTCATCTGTTCATTTGCTGCTCTTTCTCCAATACACTATGAATGGAGATAATATTTGTCTGTGTTTACACTGTGATGAGTAATTTTCCATAGTTTGAGTCATTGGGTTGGCTAGAAGAATAGAAATACGGGGAACATTAGCACAGAATTAAGTGGAAAGGAGCTCTTTAGTGCTTGATGCAGTATTTTGGAGTTGAGAATGAAAAGCACTAAAGCTAATTCAGATGTGAAGAAATCTTGAGTTATTTCTTCCTTGGACCAAATCACCAAACAAACATCCAAACAAAGTTCGAATGAATGAATATCTTCCATCTTGTTCTGTTATTATTGTTTATACTACTAGTGTGAAAGTGTTGTGCTGCCCCTTGAAACTTACTAAAGACATTTTCGTCAACCAGATAAGGTGTTAAGGGGTCCAAATAATGTGAGAAGAACAAACAACCATGTAATTTAAGAGGATTGACCGTATTAAAGCCCCGTAATAGTCAGTCATTAGAGACAGCAACAGGCGGAAGAAGAAATGATAACCCTTCTCATTCACATAAGCTAGAACCGTGAAAGGGGACAACTTTAGACAACTCACAAATACAGCAATAACAAGTATCCAAGATCTAAGCAACAAGAGCTCGTAGAGACAACACATAGACCCCTTTCTAAAAACATGATTTGTGTAGCCCTCGGACTGTGCCAAATCCAGCACATTAAAAAACCACGAAGCTTCAGAAGCTGCAATTGTTTATACGTTATATGACCCGTATCGATTTCCTTCGTCTTGAAAGCAACCAAATGGAAGGCTGATGCAAAAAATTGAACAAGGAAATGAAGAGTTAGCTTTTACCTCGAATTGCAGTTGGTACGAAGATTAATACATTCAGAGCAAACTGAAAGAGCTTCTTCTGGCTCGAATCGGTAAGATCTAATGATCCGTAATAGCAAAGCGAGGAAAAGAGGTAGAGAGAGAAAGAGGTGGGGAATAACTTAAGCGAGGACGAAAACCTTGGAATAACCGAATCGTCAAGGACGCTGAGAAGTGCGAGCCTGCAGCTGCAAGCTGCCGGAGGGTTTCATTTTTGGTAAAATATCATCTAAGAACCCTGTAATTTTTTATTATTAAAGAAAGAACTAAAGAACCAGAAATATCATTTCACCCCACGCATGTTGAAAATAAGATTTTGGGAGAAAAGACTTCACCCTGTAGCATTTTACAAATCTTGTTTTTGATATAAATAATAAAAGCATTCGGATATTAATAAATTATCATACATATACATAATTAATAAGTAATAATAGTTTTTAGTTAAATAATAGTTTGGTTTTACCATCGTTTTTTATTAAAAAAAGTGAATATTCATTCATAAATGAATTATAGAAATTAATATATCTTCCAGTATAAATAACAAAAGAAGAAGAACAACAACAACAACAATAAAACGAAGCAAGTACAATATGTTAGAGCTATTTATATACTGATTTCGAGTGGTTTGTGTCTTTTAAGGAGAGGGGTTTCTCCATGTTTTTGTCATCGTTTGTCCTCCATTTTCCAAATATAATTATTAATATTATTGCATTAAATGAATTTATTTCAATAATAGATTTGATAAATGGTCATAGTTAGAAATGGAGAGACAGTGAAGATAAAAAAATGAAGAGACCCCTATCAATAATTATTATTAACATTAATCGTTATTATTATTATTATTATAAATATGGATGCATGAATATTTTAAATATAATCTTTAATTTATATTACATATTGGCAACAAAAGATTATAATGTATAGATTATGCTACTATAAACATAAATGTCTCAAATGCTTGTGATGTGTTATTTGATCCTCAAAATTATTATTTATAAAATATAAATAATTGTGTTTGATATAATATAAAATGTCTAAAATAAAAATAATCACAGAACCTATAATTCAACATAATTTAAATTAAAAAATAATTAAATAAAAATTGAGTATAAAAACAAAAAAAAACTTTTATATTCTTATAAAATATGTAATGGAGGATTATTCAATTAACATCGTTCGCTCTTTTTTCCTTTCACGTATCCTATATGTTTTAAGTTTTTGCTAATCCAATCAGCAACTTATAAATACTTGTCTAAGAAGCATGCCTTCTGCTGAGATATTGTTGCTTCTATATCTCTTCATACAAAGCAAAATCATTATATTGGTTGATTTTTTTTTTTCTCCTGTCACCCATAAGTAAACATTTTATTGATGATAGATCATGATATGAATGAAATAATGACCAAAATCCAAACAAACCCTAATCTAAGAACCCAACACCCAACCCAAAATTCTTGATGTAACAATTAATAAAGGAGTAGAGGGGTATTTAATCTCGCGTGTTTAATTAATCTACTCGTTTATAATCAAATTAGTACAAGTAAATTTTATTTTTTAAATTTAAAATATTAACAAGTAGAAGGTAAATAATATATAAAAGTACATATGTTTTAATTTTATTACAAACAAGTTTATTAAATATATAAAATGATACGTACAAGTTTTTCTAATAATAAGAAAAACATAATTTTTAGTCCCTATAGTTCTATTGAATTTTTCTTTTAATTTTTATAATTTTTTTAATATTTGTAGTTTTTTTTAGAGATTAAAATCACCAAAAAATATTAAGTTATAGGAACTTAAAAACAAAGGCCACTTTATTTTTTTTGTAACTATAGAGATTAAAAATATTAAAAAAAATATTATAATTAAAAATAAAATTTGATGAAATTATAGGAATTAATGATTGTGTTTTGTCAATAAAAATGTTTGGTGTCATGCCTCTCTTATCATTAACCACGTGGTACGGGTATTTTGTTCATCAATAATTGACAAAGGATTCTACTAAAAAAAATTGAGTTATACTAAAATTCTTAATATTTTAATTTTAATTATATTACATTAATGCTTATTTTGTTTCAAAAATATAATCAAGACACCCACATATGTCTACATTTTATACATATTCAACTTTCAATAGACTGTTTTGTCAGAGTAAAGCGCGAGTACATGGGATTTTTTTTTTTAACCATGGTAAAACTTTTTTTTTCGTACGGACATGATAAACTTTTAATTATTATTTTTGCCTTTTTTTCATGATGATTGTTATATATTATTTTTCTTTTGTTTTTCAAGGTATACGATTTCCCACAATCCACAACCATAAGATTAATTTCTCGAAAAAATTAAGTGCAATTTAAATGGTTGTTTTCTCCTAAAAGAATATTCTTTATATACACCTCGAGGGATTGAACAATGCATCTTAATCAAACAATTGACTCGATTTATATCAAATCTACATAATTAATATTTTCTTTTTATAGAATTAATAATAAATTAATTTATCTCACAAATTCAATGATAATTGCTATCATAATTAAAAATTAATTAGTGCATAGAATAAAATGAAATAAAAACACGATGCAATTACCAAAAAACATGATACAATTAACATTAGGTATACAGGGGAAGACAGTACAATCTTGATCGTCAAGAAAAATAAAGCATCCCTCAGTGATGGAAGCTAATTTTGTCTGTGTAAGAAGTAAAACAAAAAACATAATGCATGTTTCTTTCAGTTACACACATATACCCCCACATGAAGCATATATTTCCATAGTCATAAGATTTATTTCTTGCCCATATTTATCACGAACATATTATAACAAAACTCATTACAAAACTTCTATTTACAAGCTTCTCTGTAAGCTTGATTCGAAAAACCTTATAATAAGGTAAAATCATGTCACTAGAGAAAGAACATGCCAACAACTTGGGTTTATTTGTTGTCAAAATATTTAATATCTTATCAATAAGGGTTGGGTCTTGTAGAAAAATACTAATTTCTTATAACATGACAACATAAGATTTAAATTTTTGTTGAAAGAAATACTTATATTTATTGTTAAACCGTATCTAGAATAGGATTGTGTAAGTAGTAAAAAAAAATTATATCTTCTTTCATTTGAATAAAAATAAATATTTTTTTATTTGAGCAAAATATTAAGGCCATCATTTATAGAAAAAAAATACAAATACATAGCTAATTAATATGGAAAAATTAATATTAATTGGTAACATAATTATTTGTTAACGTTATAGAATTTTTATTAACTAAATATCAGATATTGGAAGATTGGATTTGAACAAGTCATTAACTCATGATTTGAGATGAAGCTAATTTTGAACCATACTATATTTGGCTATTTGCAGTTGTGCAAATTCATGTGTTGTGACCTAAGGAGGGTAAAGGTGGAAGCCCAGGTTAATTTAATGTGTTTTTTTGGTTTTATCTTTTCCCTCTCCAGTCTCCCTCTTAGCTACAAAAACTAAACCTAACTTCATTCGCCTCCCTCCAACTCCACGGTTCGGATCCGAGGAGTTTGGGAAACCCTAGTTTCCCCATCGAATCTGCTCTCAAGTTTCAATTCTCCCTTCTCTGCTCTTTTGTCGTCTCTCTCTATCGCTGCTGTGCCAGCGAGAATTCAACATTTTTCCAGGTAGCATTTCTTCTGAACATTTTAGTGTTATGGGCATTGTCATTTTGCCGTTTGCTTGTTATCTTACCCCCCAAAGTTTGAATATTTGTTTGAGAACTCACTTGTCTGATTAGAAATGGGTGTTTCGTCTCTGCAATATTTGGTTGGTATATTTTTTAGTTTTTTTTTTTGTGCTTTGATATTCCTCATTTGATAGTTGTGATATGTTTCTTGCTTGAAAAAAATATATTTCAAAAGATGTGATTTTTCCAAAAAAAAAAAAAGTCTTAATGGCATGCATGCTACATCTCGATAGAGTGGCATGGAAGGTTGAATTGTTATGTTGAAATTTACGCGTTGCCCCTCGATTTTAGCTTCTTGGTGACCCATTTCATAGAGGAGTTATGTTATGCTGGATCCTGGAGGTGTGGGCAAAGCTGTTTCAGACACTGAAAATTGCTGATATACGCAGACCCTTTAATATTTCACCTCCAGATATTAAAATTGCAGAAGTTTAATACTTGTACTCCTGTGCAAGTGGATTGCAAGTTTGGCTCTTTTGCTATATACTTCTCATGAAAATTTCGATAAATGAATATATTGACCTAGAGATGTGTATGGACATCTTATTTTGGGGTGACCCTTTATTTCTGGCTGTCTGTGGACCCCCTTCATGAATTAGATCTGCTAAACCTTGGAGGAATGGGCAAAACAGTGTCTAACACTGACAGTTAATGTTCGTGATTGCTGATATCTGTTGGCCCTTTAAAATTTTACCTCCAGATACTATCTATGCAGAAGTTTAATGCTTGTACTCCTTACTAGGTGGATTGCAAGTTTGGCTCTTTTGTTACATATTTTATCATCATCAACTTATAATTTTGTCATGAGAACTTGTATTATCTTTACAAAGATGACTTACCATTTCAAAGCCTACTTTTTTAGTATGTTCTAGTCTGTTATAACTTTTAACCATTTTATCCTTCTCTTCCCCAAGTATCTATCTAATTCTAGCTATGAGGAGACACTTCTAGTTTTTAATAGGTGCCAACTTGTTACATTTGCAATCACAGAAAGTTTCTGGAAACATTCCTTTACATTTTCCTCATTACAGTTATGGCAGGTTTGGCTCCGGAAGGAACTCAATTTGATGCTCGTCAATATGATGCTAAAATGAATGAATTGTGAGTTAGTGTACTTCATATTCTAATTTTGGTATGCTTTAATTCATTGTTCTTTTGCCTTTTCTGGGATTTTGATTTATGGCTACACAATTGCTTAGGCTTTCTGCTGATGGACAAGACTTTTTCACCAACTATGATGAGGTTTATGATACTTTTGATGCAATGGGATTACAAGAAAATCTTTTGAGAGGCATCTATGCTTATGGTAATTTTTTTTTTTTTGCCTCTGCAGTTATCTTGAAATTATTTACACTTGCATGTTCTCATCTATACTGTTGAAATGTTCCCTCACTGCAGCCTTAGTGATGTTAAGCAGAGGCCATGGAATATTATTTTCCCAACTACATATGCTTGGATTGTGCGTTTATTTGTTCAGCTTGTTTCGCTCTATGTTTCTATGTTTTCCTGTTTTTTTTTTGGATGCTGCATATGGCGTTTGGATGAGTGTCAGTGATGTATTTTTCTAGAAAAAGATATTTTTTGTTCTTCTAGAATGTTGCTTAACTCTTTTACCAGATCATGTGTGTAATTTCTGATTCTTGTCCTGAAGGTTTTGAGAGGCCTTCTGCAATCCAACAGAGGGGAATTGTTCCTTTTTGCAAGGGTCTTGATGTCATTCAACAGGCTCAGTCTGGAACTGGCAAGACAGCAACATTCTGCTCAGGAATTTTGCAGCAACTTGATTATGGTTTAGTTCAGTGCCAGGCTTTGGTTTTAGCGCCAACAAGGGAGCTAGCACAGCAGATTGAGAAGGTTATGCGAGCTCTTGGTGATTACCTTGGTGTTAAGGTTCACGCTTGTGTAGGTGGCACAAGTGTTCGTGAAGATCAGCGCATTCTCCAAGCTGGTGTTCATGTCGTTGTTGGAACTCCTGGTCGTGTGTTTGACATGCTGCGGAGGCAGTCACTTCATCCAGATTACATAAAGATGTTTGTTTTGGATGAGGCTGATGAAATGCTTTCTCGAGGTTTCAAGGACCAGGTTTGTCAATTTTTCTTCATTCTCACTTGTTTGTCTTAACTCACCTGGCATCTTTTTCTTGATTTTCATATACATACTGGATATCATCATCTCAATTTGCATCCATAATCACCAGCACTCTTTGAATTTTGTAAGGTTAGAGATTTAATTTCATTCTTGACTAACATTTTAATTAGTATTGCAGATCTATGACATCTTCCAGCTACTGCCAGGCAAGATTCAGGTCGGAGTATTCTCTGCTACAATGCCTCCAGAAGCTCTTGATATTACCAGGAAGTTCATGAACAAGCCTGTGAGAATCTTGGTAAAGCGCGATGAGCTGACCCTTGAAGGTATCAAGCAATTTTATGTCAATGTTGATAAGGAGGAGTGGAAGCTAGAGACGCTATGTGATCTTTATGAAACACTGGCCATCACCCAGAGTGTCATTTTTGTCAACACAAGGCGCAAGGTGGACTGGCTCACTGATAAGATGCGAAGCAACGACCACACTGTATCGGCGACCCACGGTGACATGGACCAAAACACTCGGGATATTATCATGCGTGAATTTCGATCTGGTTCTTCTAGAGTTCTGATCACTACTGATCTCCTGGCTCGTGGTATTGACGTGCAGCAAGTATCTCTTGTCATCAACTATGATCTGCCAACCCAGCCTGAAAATTATCTTCATCGAATTGGTCGGAGTGGACGATTTGGAAGGAAAGGTGTAGCTATAAATTTTGTGACATTGGATGATTCAAGAATGCTGTCTGACATTCAGAAGTTCTATAACGTAACCATAGAGGAGTTGCCATCAAATGTTGCAGATCTGCTCTGATGAGTTAGCATTTTTGTTTTTTGGTTTTTAAAAGCTCTTCAGGGTTTTACTTTTTTGACTAGTATTATTATCTTAAGATTCTTTTTACACTGTTAGAGTTGAAATTCAAGGACATCTGACCGCATTCTTTTAATGATCTCAGAAATTTCTTAAAGCAGAGTTTGTTTTCTTCTCCGTTCTTCCTTCCCTTGGTATAATGAAACATTAGAAGCTCTACTAAGTAGTTCTAGGGGCATGCCTGCCATTCTAATTGTAAATGCAGAAATCTTAAGGTTTTCTCGTTTTTTTTTTTAAATTTTTATTGCAATATTTGGAGGAACACTAACATGCCAATCAGATCTAAAATTTTCCAGTGAGTGATGCAAAAGTGAAGTGTTTGAAAATGAAGAAAAATTTGAAATCATTTGAGAACTCTGACTTGGAAGGAGCTTTGTTAAAGGACTTGGATAATCTATTATTGAAGGAACTCTGAGTTGGAGTGAGATGGTTGAATAACTTAGGTCATCTAAGAATTATTTCTCCTGCTGTCTAGTTAGTGTTACTTACGCACTCACTCACACTGTTATGCTTAGTTCATGAGTCGTCCTATTCTTTCACCCTAAATATCTACTATTATCTTCTAAAAAAATATTATCATCATCACAAGTTTGCCACTAGAAGTGCAATAGAAACACAGAATATGCATTTATCAAGCCAAGGCTGATTAATGTTAAAAAAAGTAGTACCTGTGATGCATCTAGTCATCATCAATATATTTATCTATAACAAAATCATTCAAGCCAATACTTTTAACGACCACAATGCTCATTTTACAAATCACTGTTACATGAACAGTGCTGGCTTACCAACTTATTTATAGGCTCCGTGCAAAGATCTTCATATAGTGAGCTCATACAAAAAAAAAAAGGGGAGATATTTTTAAATTCTGAACCATTTTAAATTGTTATTTTTACATGCCTTTTTTTTTCCCTTGTAATTTCCCTTTTTAAACATCTACATAAGCTTTTTAAATTCAGTTCCTTTAATAATATGATTTAGATGCTTGTTGGTGGTTATGTAATTCTTATAATATTTATTTATAAAATTTTAAAATTGAGTACAACAGAAGTGTGGAGTAAATGTTAGTTAATTTAATATAAAAATATGCTGAATTAGTACTGTCAAATTATTGATCACCAATAAATGTGCCCTCTCGCGTGTATTCTTCGTTCTTCAGCGATTCGATAAATCATGGTATAGGTAGTTGCAGTGGTGCATTAATATACTCAAGAACGTCGAAGTTTAAAGTCGTAATCATGAAATAATTCACAGATAAAAATTCCCGAAATTACAAGATGCCATGTGGTAAACTTAAATATGATTTGTTTGCGTTTGTCAGCATTATAGAATTCACTTTAATTTCCATCAAATTTCAATTCAATGCATTTTAAGTGTCACATATATGCTACAGATAATTATCAGGAGTCCTTGCTAACAACAAAAGATTTCCACTAGGCAGTACTAAAAACCAAGGTATTAACTGTAGCATTAAAATCAAAGAAATGAATTAACTATAACTTTAAAACCAAGTTATAGTTTCCCAAAATCTTACCATGTCTATTTTTCAGCGTGGTTTATCACCAGGGAACAGTCTTAAAGCATGAGAAGTGACTAGACAATAAAGGGTATGAACACAAGCCTTTTTACTAGGCCAAAATATGAGTATAATCTTGGATTCAGGAAGCCACAAAAGTGTTTCTTTATTTTGTTCTTCATATAGTGACCACTCACACTTGTTGCAGCTTTCCTCCACAACAAAGCATAGACAACACCTCATTTGAAAGTATGAAACTCATCAGAATTTACAGAGACCAGAGATCACAAGGAGGCAGCCGCTAGTATTGTACCCTTTCGTCATTGAAATGAAGGCTCTCAATGCCTTTCAGAGTGGACTCAAAATTCTTGATGTTTGCCGGGCTCCTGCCAGATGACGTTCTGCTCTGCTCCACTGATACAAGAGGCGAACTTCTTTGAGCACCAGAGATTTTACGTAGTGCTCCTGGACTTGCATCAACAGCAAGAGCCCGAGGAGGCTCTTGCTCACTGCCAACAGTAGCTCCATCCCGGCCGCTAGAAACAGCAGCTCGCCTTGAAGATCCACTTGGACGGAAAAAATTAGAACCAGACAGCTGCAAAATAAAAAAACACACAGAAAATTGCAGTATGAGAAATTATAATATATAGTATGGGAAGTTCTAATATTAACCAGCAGGACTCCAAGTCTCCGACCAGCCAACAAATATCATAGGATAGATTAGTCATACTAAACATTAAACAAACTGCATTCATTTTCTGTGTCCAGTAAACAAGGACTACATTCACATTTTATCATATTCTCAAAAACCTACTGCAGCAGGTCCAAATATGCCAATTCCGCAGCATCAAACATATCTTGTCAAACAAAATGTTGAATTGTAAAGAGAACTATATCACTTGCACGTTTTGAGCTTCATCTGTGCACATCCACGCAATGATAAAACAGATATAATCTGTGTCATCACCAAAAACATAAAAGTTGCAACTTACACCTTCATATGTTTTTTTTTTAGGAAGATATCCACATTCCTAACAAATGCTCATTTTCTTCAATTTGATCCGTGCGTCAGTTGGAAAGCAATATCAATGAAAAGGAAGGAATTAAATAAATACAGAAAGAAACTACCATCATCCAAATTTCCAAAAAGACATGGAAAAAAGCTCTGAAGTCCACAATAAAATATACGCACCATTCCATCTTTTGATACATTCGAGTCACTTGGAACTGCAGCCTTTTGCCTAGATAAGATGACATCATTCGCAATAGGTCCTGAATGTCTCCTACGAGTAGGATCTGCTGAAGACCAACCAGTGTGTCTGCCGTCTTCCCCACCTGTAATTGAGTTTACCATATAAAATTCAAAAACACAATAAGTAATGACAAGAGGGCATGCAAAAGCTAAGCCATGTCAAAATAATCATTATGTAATTTGAGTCTACACTCACTCTGCTAATATTTTTAGTATTTTTTATTCACTTTCACAAAGTGCTTCATCTGAAAACATCTTTATCAAGATAGACGGATAGATAATACACAGGGGATGTAGAAAGAAAGGGTAGAAAATATATACCTGAATGTTTATCAGCATTTGCAACAGCTGGTGGCATGCCAGTACTTGGTCCAGCACCAGGAACCTGCAAATGTTATTTCTAATAAGACAGACTAACCTCAACATGAAAGAGACAACCAAACCAGATAGAAAAACATCACTTACAATAGCACGTCCAGGAGGAGTAGAAATATGGGATTGCTGATATTTCAAGATGGTCCAATCAAAGACATAGTCAAACTGAAATCCTGGAGTGAGGAAACAACCCAAAAAATAAAAAAGTATTACTAAAACGCAACCGTCTATTTCATAAAATGAAATGCAGTCATAAAAGGACTATTCGGCAATCAAATAAGATAGAAGATAGATGATAGAAAACAGTTGAGAATTACACCTTCACGAATAAACAGGTCACGGAAAAGTCTCTTCAGATAAGCATAATCTGGCTTATCATCAAAACGCAGAGACCGACAGTAATGGAAGTATGATGCAAATTCTGAGGGATATCCACGACAGAGAGACTAGCAAAAAATTAATTCAAATTCAGTATAATTTTCTTTTAAAAAAGTACATAATATGCATCAAATACTATCTTAACTAACAATTTTACCTCAATAGAAGTAGAAACTTTCTTCTCACTGATCTTCTCATACTTCTGCTTCTTATTACCTGCTTTCAGTCCCTGCCAAGGAAGACTACAAAAATAAAATGTCAAAACTAATTGCATGGTGGCAGGTGGCAGAAATTTAAGATTAACATGGGCACAAGAATCTCTACCTTCCCCTTAAAAAGTACATAAGAACATATCCAAGTGACTCTAAGTCATCCCTGCGACTTTGTTCTATTAAAGCATTAAGCAGATTCTAAAGATCAGAATAAATTACCACAATTTGGTGGGAAAAAAAGAAAAGAAAAGTGAAGAAATACATGCAGAAGGCTTACCAATTCCAAGATGAGTATTCATACTAGCATATCTAGCAGTTCCTGTCAAATTCTTATTCTCTCTGCATAGAATGACAAGCATGTTAAAATGCAACAACAACACAACTAAATTGCAAGCCAATGCTTGTTTTTTACCATAAGAAAACTATGGCGTGCAAAATCAAACAAGAAAACAATTAACTGAAAAACTAACCTGTAAGGAATATGCTGGTGGGTAGAAGTGTCCCTGTATTTCTTTGCAAGACCAAAGTCAATGATGTATACCTATCAATGAGGTAAATTTCAATATACATAACATATAATAGATGACAGAGTCTGAAAGGAGAAATAATTACAATAAAGCAAGCCTTAAACCAATACTTGGTTCGCACGCCTTCCTAAACCCATGAGGAAGTTGTCTGGCTTTATGTCCCGATGTAAAAATGATTTTGAATGAACAAATTCAACTCGATTTATCTGAAACAGTTTATGTCATTGCAAAGAAATGAGTGACTACAAGTTGTTAGAAAGATGTCCAAACAACACTGGAAATCCTACCATCTGATCAGCAAGCATAAGAACAGTTTTAAGTGACAATTTTCGGCCACAAAAATTGAATAAATCCTCAAGACTGGGCCCTAGCAAATCCATGACAAGCACATTGTAGTCTCCTTCAACACCAAACCATCTCACATTTGGGATTCCAGCTGTTACATAGAAGCCAAGCAGAAATAATTTGGGTTTAAAATTGGTAAGCAAATTCTACAAGAACAAAATATATAAAAGGCAGAAGGAAGTGATGGTGGTAATTACTTCCTCCTTGCAGTATTTTATACAGCTTCGATTCATACAACAGCTGAGGGTGTTTGGTCTTGACATTTTCCTGTTTTAAAAGGCAAAATAAAGAAAAAAATACTTAAGCCAACACATGTCCTCAAAACAGTTCTTTAAGAAGTCAATTATTATCAATGCCATTTCTACACACAAGAAGCAAAGCATAATTCCATGCCTGAGGAGCAAATTACAGCAATGGATGATCAATTCAAGAATTACAGGTACTGGATATGCAGGTTGTGAATATATTCAACTATCAACGAAAAAATACAAATAATTGAAACTTCAAACTTCCTGAACTACGTAAGACTGTACTAGACTTAAGGATGTTATGAGATATGTTTGATGCTCAAGCCATCTGAGTACAGAATCATTGAACCACAATGACATTAAATTTAATAAAATTAGAACATTTGGCATTCGAGGTTTTCTGGCTTCATCAGACTAAGTCATGCATAACCCAGGTGATCAGACCCTCCTATAAAAGTCTAATCATGTTTCATCAGGTTGCTGGAGTAGCTCAGTTAAGAAATTACAGCAGAGGAGCATCAGGCACAAGCAGATTCTAAAGAGATGCACAAAGAAGCGAGCACAAATATCTCTCATCAACATAATTAAATTTTTCCAACAAATAAAGCACACTAATCGCTTCAATTTTGCACATGCATCTATTTTTACGGTACGATACGATGCCATTTTTCACATTTCCCAGACACAAATGTAAGGAACAACAAAACTACATCCTAATTATTCCAAGGCACAACTACACTAACTACTGCCTATCAGCCAATTTGTGAAAAGCAAATTGCAACAAAATTACACTAACTATGGCAGAATACACTGCGGCAACGCGAATTGAAGGTTAAAGTACTCACGAGCTTAATTGCAACCTCTTCATTAGTCTGAATATTAGTACCTGGCAAAAGTATCGTAACAGGTCAGCAAAACTACACCAATTCACAACAAAAATGGGAAAACCAAAAAGCGGGAGGAAACACAGAGCACCGAGATAGATCTCTCCAAACGATCCGCTACCAATCTTCCGGCCAAGACGAAACTTGTTCCCTACTCGAGGCTCCATTCAACAAAATTTGATCGACGGCCAGGCCGAACCCTAGAACTAAATTACAACTTTACAACTAAGAAAGAAAAAGGTTTGAGGATCAAACACTAGAAAGAAAATTAAAATTGAAAAATGGAAAATCAAGGATTAGCAACAAGACTCAAGAGACGACTTCAAAGTGGCAGCTGCAGAAGGGAAATCAAAGGTATGGGGATAAGGAAAAGGATAGGAGTGGGAAAAGGGAAAGAGTGAAGGACAAAATTGGAAAAAATGAAAAGAACCTTTCTTTTCTATGTGAAGGATCGATGGGAAGAAATGGGGTCCTTCGTATTATTAAAAAAAAGAAAAAGAAAAAGGAAGGGAAAGAAGAAGGAAAAAGAGGGGAGAGATAGAAAGAGAACACAAAGAAGCAATCCTCAGTTCCTCGCGACGCGCAAACCCTCCTCGCGCTTCAATGCGGGGGCAAAATTTCTCGCTACTTTGAAGATGCAGTCAAGCAGATTTTTTCCTCTCTCCTATTCGTATTTTTGGGGTACCCACCGTTATCCCGTAAATGAAATTTAATGCAAGATTTTTTAAATTGTTATTATTGATAACAATTTTCAATATGCGTCCGCAGCATTATTCGATGTTTAGCTTTCAGGAGGACAGAATTTTCTTCCTTCGACTTTATTATTAATGGACTTTCCAAGTTTTTTCTTCATTCTACTGTAGTAATGGAATTTTCAAGTTGATTTATTTTGCCCTCTTCTTCGACGTGAGAGTGATATATCATAAGGCGTTTAATTTGTTTCTATGAGCTACTTTTAAAAGCGAATGTGCGCCGCTACATAACAAAATCAACTGTGTAAGATCACTTGAATTGAATCATAACCATCTGACTAGAGAATCAAATAAATCTGATGCATCAAGAATTTAACATAATGTCAACCTCTAACTAACATATACAACAACCCCCGTTGCTTCTCCATAATAACGAATGGAACTATCAGTCTGTAAACAAACTAGTATAAGCAGGATGATACATACAACAGCTCCCTATCAGATAACCTTTTTTATAAGCAAACCAAAACAAGCAGGGGAAAAATAAACAACAAGGAAGGCTACTAAGAGAGAGAGGGAAAAAATTGAGCAAGCCTAAAAATTTCCTACCCTATTAAAAATAATATTTATAAGTTTCTTGATGGTGACAAGGCACCTATGGCCGATTGCTTCTTCTGCAGCCTTCCCTTCAATTGCCTGATCTTGGCTTCCACTCTTGCTGTGAAACCAATCTTTGTCTCCTGTCTGGCCTTAGACCTTTCCCTAGTCCACATGTTTTGATCTTCAACGTCCTTCTTGTAGTACTTAATTTCTTGGATGATGTGATGGTCCATCGGATTAAAACATCTTTGGAAGGATATGTGGGTAAGATAAGGAAGATTGCAGGTGACTGTTACTAAAATGGTTGCTATCCAGTAAAGAGGTGCAGGACCAAGAGCTTCAACAAGTATTTGGTAGGCATTCTTGGAATAGTACGGAGAAATCATGCCATACAGCAAGAGAAATAGGTACCATGTGGTTACACTGCCCCAGACCAGTAGGTGTTGGATCCAGGTAAAGTGATTCATTGTCAGAGCAATCTGAAGATTTACAGCCCAAATGATGCAAGTGAACATTGTGGTGCCTACAGCAGCCATGTCAGCAGTCTGGCCATTGGCACGGAACGCTTGGTCATAGAAGATGATGACGTTAAGGAAGAAGATGATGAGAGAGGAATAAAGACCATTGCCCATCCATCCCAATATTCTATACCAGTCAAAAAACAGGTTTTTGGGTCCTTGCTGGTAAAGTGCGGGAAACTGCAAAAAGCAAGAAGTGAGTACTCTTAGAACGTAGGGTTACCAAAACCTTAGACGACATACAATGAGGGCATTTTAAGGGGGCAAACCTGCAAGCAAACTTCTGATGAAACATCTTGCTCAAAAACCCCGAGGGAGATGACAGGTAAAGACGTAAGAACAACGTTGAACGATAACATGTACCAGTCATCATAAACTGACTGCCCAGAGAAACCGGTAAAGGCCTCAAAATAGAATATGGTCAGGCCAAATGCTATATTTTTGTAGAAAAAGTAGCATATCTGCACGAACAACAGATCAATCAGGGGAAAAATGGGGATCAACTCATAACATGAACACACCAACTTTGGGGGGGGGGGACGATGAATAAACAATTAATACCATTTGTGCAATTCTCTTGTAACACCAGTGTCCATGGACTACCAGAAGACGCTCCAAAAACCTAAATTGGGCAATGGCAAAGTCGCTGGCCATCACCGCCTGAAAATAAGTTACAAATTTTAGTTTCACAGATTCCAAATGTGCGCATGCTTCCAAAAGAAAAACTTTTTATGTGCATTTTCCTACCAGGCAGGAAAAGATGAAAGTAAGAATTAAAGAGTACCCACGAGTGGGTCCTAAATTTGAACTACACTACTCTTACTCTAAATGAGACTATTAAGGTAACATTGAAAAATGCTTCCAGAAAAGCAAGCCAGTTCTCTTATGAAGGAAAACATACAACTTAATTTAAAAATTTGATCAGATGACACTTCATTTCAAAGCAAGAACAACAATTTTGAGTAAAAAGCATAAAGAGAAATTGCTTTTTCCATATATTTCTCATTATCAAATTTTAAACATTAGCTCACGGCCAGTCTGAATGTTTATTTACCAAATAAAGATAAAAATAGATCTTTCAATATTCCATGAGGGAGAAAAAATACATACGACCAAAAGTCGCTAATCAAGTCTTGACTGTTCATCACCGCACGAAAATAAGAAAAATACAAGAAAGCTAAATAATGTTCCTTCAAAACGTCCCGTTGTATAGCTAGGGGGCTTCACCTTTTCTTTGTTTTGCACAGCAAATTGATCTAAAAATAATTTGCAATGCAAAGAGATGTTACACTTCCCTACGGCATTGTTCATATTTGACCAGAAGATAACCAATTTGGCTTGATAATTTTAATAGTTTAACAAGATAACCAACAACAAGCCTTATCCCACTAGATAGAGTCAGCTATATGTATTATATGACGCCATTGTGCTCTATCATATATCAAGCTTTTAGAAATATTGTTAATTAAGATGTCTCAATCAACAACTTCCAAAAGTGTTCTTTTTGGCCTTCCTCTACCTCTCTTGACAGGGCTTAAAATTATTTGTTTCACTCTCTCATAGGTGCCTCTCGTGATCTTCTTTGTATATGTTCAAACCACCTCAAATGAAATTCTAATAGTTTTCTTTCAATAGGTGCAACACCCACTTTTTCCCATACACGCTTATTTCGAATTTTTCATCTTTGCTACTTCAACTTTATACTATTATTGTCCCGTTAAAGTCCAACATTTACTGTCATATAACATTGCTGGGTTTATAGCAGTTCAACAAAATTTTTCTTTAAGTTCATTAGGTGCCTTACAATCGCAAAAAACTCCTTTAACCTTTCTCCAATTTAACCACCCAACTTGTATCCTACAGCAATATCTCCATTAATTTCCCCATTATGTTAAATAATAACCCCTAAATATCTAAACTTTTTTATTTAATAATTTGCAATGTAAAGGAACATGACAAGTACCCTCTTTCCAATCCCATCTCTTATTAATGCCTAAAACCTATCTCTGGTTTGTTCAACTTACATATCCCAAACATGTAAACAAACATCATACATCGGTATTCTCTCTAACTAATTCGCATTTTAGAAAATACCAAGGGTAAAGCACAATATGTTGCAACAGTACCAGTAAGGTTTTACTCTTTTCGATCCAAAATACAAGCAGCTTTTAAAAAAAAATTCAAATATTAATAAAGTCCTCGTTCTCATAAAAATATATACTGTTTTTTTTTCTTTTTACCCCTAGACTTAATTATCAATGCACTTCATGCTGAGGGAAAGATAACTTTATACAAAAATTTAGGATAATAAATACAAGTTGTAAAATGAGGAAAAAAATTTACATTTACAAGATTGCTTATATTTTGAACCGGAGGGAGTATAATATCTAACATAAGATATAATACTAATAAATGTAATGAAAACTGCATGTGACATAATCATGTCAAAAGAGCCAGTCGAGTATGTCACTAACCTGCATACCTTCAACTCCACTAATACCAACACCAATATCTGCTTCTTGAATCATGCCAACATCATTTGCACCATCACCTATTGCTAGGGTGGTCTTCCCAGTTCCTTCCTTCACCAACCTTGTTACCTGAGCCAAAGGATTAATTAATTAGACATTGCAGTTGCAGCTCTGCACAACTGAACTCCTGAATCCACTTGATTTTTATTGGCCCTACTTTTTCCAGTTCATGATCTCAAATGGATCATTGGTGCAGCAGCAGTAGCAGTATTCATGTTAAGTATCAGCTATTCAAATGCTGAATATCCATGTGTCAGTGTATGTTATATGCTCGAGTGTAAAAGGAAAAATGATCCTACCAGTGCCTTTTGCTTGGGAGACACACGACAGCAGATGACAGATGCACATTCTACTGCCAATCCCAAAAAGTGGTGCTTCATATCATCTTCTAATGTGTATGTCAGAGTTTTACCATCTATAATTAATGCAAATGCAGCATGGGGATCTTTCTCCAGTTTGATCATTTGTGAGGCATTGGTGATTTGGTTCAAAATGTTCTCCTTGATGATCTAAGCAATAACAAGGAATAAGTTCAACTTCAGATGAATCTCAAGTCCATTAATTTAATCCTCTATTCTTTTTCAATGACAAATACCTCTTTTCCACCGTTGGTTAATGAATCTGAGTTCACAGTAGTTATACATATCTGCTTCATGCCCTGTCGAAGCAAACTACAAGCGAATCTGCACCATAGAGACAAAAAGTTAATTGTGCTTGTTTATAGAGGCAATTTTCATCAAGTTCAGAACAGAGATGTAGACGTATGATGTAATTAAATAATTTGTGATGGACTGACCCAATGTTGATTGCAGTTTCCATCTTATCTCCAGTTAACACCCAGATCTTAAGACCAGCTTGTGCAAGTTTGTCAATGCATTGGGGCACCTGACAAGGACAATAAAGAGAAAATTGGTTGAAGTAGACCAACAGTAATATATGCATATTGACTACAAAGAATGATAAAACCTACTCCTTTCTGCAGTTTGTCTTCAACAGCAGTAGCTCCGACAAGAATCAACTCTCTCTCAATTATATCTGATAATCGTTCAAGAGTTTCCTCTCTGTCAGACCCAACAGCAGCTTTGGCTTTCTGGAATTCAGTATTCCAAGCAGAGTGCTCTTGCTCATCAAGCTTTCTATAAGCCAAGGCTAGTGTTCGCAAACCAGATTCTCCGTATTCATTTATATGTCTGGTAGTAGCGTCCAGAAATGTTTTTCCATTCTTTGACAAACGATCAAATATGATACTACATAGCCAAGAAAGGGACAGACTATGAATGGCAAAGTTTGAAGTGACATGTTGAAAATCCGTGCAAGTGTGTGCGCGCATGTTTGTGAACTTCTCGTCAGGAAGTCAGGAGTTATTGTGATCAATCATGTAAACTGGTAGAAAGGAAAGCTTTTCCAAGCCTCAAGAGGATTCAAGCTTCCTCGATCATAATGTAAATGCTGATCGTATGCACTACTTGATTGGAAACATCATACATTCAGCTGTCAGAATCTAGAGCAGGAAACAGAGATTCCATAATCTAACCTGTCTGCACCCTTGCACATAAGAAGAATGTTGCCATCCTCATCACGTACAACCACAGACATTCGTTTTCTTTTACTAGTGAAGTCCAATAAATTCAGGATTTTGTACTCCCTGCATAATCCATCAAAAAAACCCCAAAAAAAGTTTAGAAAAATAGCGATACAACAATTAAAAAGTTGAAAAGGCCAAGAGCGTATATTGAACCCCTTTCCTGCAAACTCCCCCCCCCCCCGTTTTTTTTCTTTTTCTGGAGAAGAGCAGAGATAGAGAAGAAAGGATAGGCATAAAAGAGTTCACATATGACCAAGTAACCTTTCAACTGGTTGTCCAGAGGGAGACAGTCTTTCACGGATGAAAATACTAGACTGATTCCTTTTACAAAATTCAAAACCAAATTCTCTGGCTGCTGCAAGAAAAGCCCCCTCATCTGGTGACTCAGCTTCATATGTAAAACTGCCAGTCTCCTCATTCATCTCAGGAATGGCAGTATGGCAAACTGCTAATATTCGGAAAAACAACAAGTGAACATCAGAATTGGCCTCTTTCAACCAGTTGCAGTTCATGATCCTGCTGTCTTCAAAATTAAATCCCTTTATGGAAGGCCTTTTACTCTCATCACTCTTAGAAGTAACAACGGGCTCCATTTCAATTTCTTCACCACCTATTCTATTAGTTTCAGACAAACCTCGTGCTTTATTCTTAGGCAGGGGGAAATTAGAGAGATCTGGCTCCTGTTCCTCAAAATCAGAAGCCATCTGCTTTGCTGCAGCAAGTTCAACTTCACTGGAGTGCACTCCATACGCCATACCAGCAATGGAGCATTTCAAAAAATCCATCTGGTTGCAGGTTAAAGTGCCAGTTTTGTCAGAAAGGATAGTGTCTACCTGACCCAGCTCTTCGTTCAAATTTGACGTTCGTGCATCAGCTGGTGTCCCAGTTTCTTCATCAAACATCTGTAAGTCTTTGTTGATGAAGCTTGCTTGTAGAACCTTCACAAGTTCAATTGACACATAGAGTGATATGGGTATCAAATATCCATAAAGAATGAGTGCAGTTATAAGATGGCTCATCCCAGCCAAGGTAGCATTGTTGGGATTATACTGGTACTCGGCTTCCATGGGCTGTAAGTACCACCAGTCTGGGGTTTGAAACTTGGTTTTTATAGCAAATCCTATAGAACTTATCATAGATATTAAAATAAGGACGGTGAAAAGAAGATATATGATATAATCCATCTTCTTTTCTATTCTGCTCCTTTTTGAAGGGGAACTGGTAGAATTCTGCATCACTTTGCTGTCATGACCGGTGAAAATGACAACCCCATAGACATGATCAGTGTTTCTCAGCTTTGAATCTCGGAGGAGAATTTGGACAGGATCGATAGGATAAACCTGACGTTCATGATCAATGTTACCAACAAATGTGTAAAGATTGGGATTTGGGTCTTCACATTGTATTGTTCCTCTAAAATCCTTAAAAGCATCATCATTATCAAGAGGCAAGGTAACCTCCAAAGATCTCTTCACTTTCAAGTTCGTTTCACCGTCTAAATTCATAGTTTCCACATAGCATATACCATCATCATAACTTGATGACAACAGAAGCAAGTCGGCAGGGAAAAATTGATCCTTTTCTACTTTTACCACATCTCCAACCCTTATCTTCTGCCATGCCGTCAAATCAAAAACACCATTGCCTTTATGGACACTGACCTTCCGACGATTAACCTTGACATCCTGAAGAAACCTCCGCCAATCTTCCAGTGCCTCCTTTGCCATACTAAGCCCCACAACAAATGCCAAAGGAGCAATCATGCTCACTGGTGTGAAAGGTGAAATTGGAGAGGCTGAGAGGCATGCAGCCAAAAGAAAATATATATTGGCAACTCGTCGAAATTGCTCAAAGAGAGCCTTGGGCAAAAACGAGATAACGTTATATTTTGTAGTTGATATATTATTCTTGCAGTAATGTAGAGGTTTCTTTTCATGGAGATGAGGCTGGTTGCAATGAACAGTTCGCGAGAACCCAGGGCCTTCAAGGGAATGGGCACCGTCCTCGGTGGTTCTGGGTCGAAGGCAAGCAAATGTGTAAAGGTTGCTCCGCCTTATCCTTGCCCTTATTCTCCCACGAGCCATTTAGCTGGATTTCAGCTCAAGCAGTCGCTTAAAATCTTGCTTGCAACAAACAATTAATCGTGCCCCTTGTACCAATTTCTTCATCTATAACCTAAAAAACCACAAACATATCGATGTCATTAGCTTCGCACATAAATATTTCAAATTGCTGGAAACCACAATATGCCAAATTCAAGATACACATATGAAGAAATATAATTTCTAGTGACGGAACTGAAATAGGTCAGCTCAGATCAAAAGGCACCTATGGAAATTAGCATTCAATTCCACCTATAAAAACGAGAAATTACGAAGGATGATCTAGAAAGTTAAAAGAAAAATGATCAAAAAGAATCACGAAAATCTGACGAGCAAGAGCTAGCAATTACAGCTACTGCCACTGCCAAGATCGTAACGAAGATCAAAGGCCCCCAATTCCAAATCCTTTGATACCCATTTCCAGTTCTACAATTCGGGAGAAATCAAATTGGTGAGCTAATTCCTTTTGAAAAAAACAAAAGACAAAGACATGTCATTGTAACGCAACCAACTTTTAAAAAAAAAACAAACAAACAAAAGAAATAAAGAAAAGAAATCCAAATAAAGCAATTAATTGATCCTTAATGCAATATTAGATTCCCCGAACTCAAACGCTTCAAATTGGAAAAATAATAACATTGGACCAGAAAAAGGCTGCTCAAAGAACTTTGAATTTTGAAGATACAAAAATCATCCTCAAAATCATGAAAGTAAAGCGCACCGAAGTTCGGGGCCACCGTCCATCTCCAGGACGGACAAAGACGGAGCAATGTGGGAAGGGGGCAGGCAGCTGCGTAGAGTTACAGATCGAGGAAGAGGAAGGAGACAGACTAGAGAGAGAAAGTCTCGATGAACAGAAAGAGAGAGAGAGAGAGAGAGAGAGAGAATTACAGGGTTTTTTTTTTTTTTAAAAACAAAACAGGGTTTTAGCCTTTGGGCAGCTGAGGTCTTTTTCTGTATCTCACATCATTCTCTCTCTCCCTCTAGACCCTCCTTCCCTCGTTCAATTCCAAATTTCCACTCTTGGAAATTTCCGGGGCCTCCTTTTTACTATTTATTTATTTATTCAGAAAAATCCGTTTCATGTTCCACCATTTTACCTGATTTCTTTTGATTTTGTTTACTAAATTTAGGCACCAATGTTAGATATTTATTAGTATTTGAATTTTCATTTTTAGTAATAGTGAAAATTAAAAATATGAATATAATTTAAAGGAGTAGTAAATGGTGGAGAATGTGGTTTATTTTCAAATATTTTGTTGATAATAAATAAATTTATCAGAATTTTTGGACATCTTATTCGCCGCACTTAAGAATGACATATTCAGTATTTTATTATTTGATTCTCAGTAAGAATATATCAGATTTTTGAAACTACTTGTACTAAGAAAAAATATGCGTGGTGGATCCTAAAGTTATTATATTATCAACAAAACATTTGAAATGTTATTTGGAATCATTTTTTATTTTTATGATTGGGTGAAGAGTCTGGCAAAAGTGAAAAGAGAAGATGTCATGTCACACGTTTAGAGAGAAGGGCGGGTCCAACGATGTCCTACGTGGCGGATCCTAAAGTTAAGAGCTAGATCGCCAGCTCAGCTTCGCCACTAAGACAAAAAACAGTGGCTGCTGGCGGCAGCCTGCCGAAACTTACCCGGATAGGAATAGGAGTGTCTCCCTCTCTCTCCTGTTTATAAGGAAACTTTGGAAGTGCAGTTTTTGTTTCTTCATACAAAAAATAATAATAATTAATTTTCTCTGAAATTCTTATTTATAGCTCCTTTCCATCCTATCATTAAAAGATGCATTTGGTCATTTTTATTAATCATCCATACACTGATTAATCGGAGGATTAAATTAAATATTTTCTATATAAGTCGTATATGAGATACTGTGATGGAAGAGTAGGATTGTTTTAAAAAATTTACCAGACAATCAAAGTCGTTGAATTATTAATTGAATTTGTTAATGGTTCAATTTGAACTAAAAAATTATTTTTATAATTCAATTATATTTGACCAGAGTTGAGCCACCATTAAAAAATATTTAGAGATGGTACCATTAACTGTCCTTCCAATTCATAATATAGGATATTGGGTAACTATTTTTAAAAAAATAATTGAAAACTTAATTTATAGAAAATTATAATTTTTTTCACTTATACACCCATTAAAATGTCACATATATGTGTGTGCCACATCCCCTCAATAATGACAGTTAAAATTCTAATAAACCAATTTTTGAGTGGAATAATAAATGAAAACTTATAAGAACTAGTTAATGTTCTTTATTTTGAATACAAGACTTTCAAAAAATACTTTATAATATAAACAGGGGGTGTATATAATAGAGGTTTAGTGTAATTAATAAGGTGATGTCAAAAAATAGGGAAAATCACAGCTAAAGACTATTCAAATAAATTATTTACAGATAATAACTAATAACAAGTTTCATTAAAAAAAAGTTATATTTTTATTTTAATAACAATTCATTCTGTATTGATTATTATTATATGTGAATAATTTTTTCAAGTGATTCTTGAATTTGATTCTTTCTAAAAATTAATTTAATTTTATGACGGCTTTAATTCTTAGTAATATTCTAAAGCATGCATGAGTCTTATATTATTAGTATTGTTTCAAAAAGAGAAAAATTCTCAATTGTATCAAGACAATTCAAATCTTGCTATTTTAAATGAAGCACTCATATAGAATGTAGAATCCTCTTGGATTTGTAATAAAAAATGAAAAAATTCTTGATTTATCTTTGTTAAATGCGTCATTTTTTAAAACACATTTTCTATGTAACCCTTTATTTTAATAATAAAAAATTGCAGGTAAAATGGGAAGAAAATAATTAATAATTTTTATGTAAAGTGATTTATAAACAATGACTATCAATTTTATTTAGAATATGGCTTATATATAGGGATGAGAAATTACTTAACTATTTTTCCCACATGTGAATTAATTGGAGGCGACTAATAGTTAGAGGAAAAAAGTATAAATTTTTTTAACCATGTCATCACTAAAAAAACACCATCGCATTTTCATTAATTAAAAACAGTATAGTTTTTCAATTACTTCCATGTTAAAAACTATCTATTATACATTTAAGGATTAAAGGATAAAAATGTCTTAAAATTTTTTTTCCAGGAGTATTTAGTATCCTAAATTTTTTTTAAATTATTTTTTCCCAGAAGGTTAAAAAAAACCATTTTTACCCCACCGTTAAATATAAGGAATGTTGACCTTAACTAAAATTTGATCAAGACAATTTATAATTTTGCCCTCTTTCATTTCTGTATTTCTGTAGTCTTCTTTTTCATTTGTTAAAAAAAAGAAAAATTAGAGAATTCAATCGGAGAACAAAATAAAAGATTAAGCACAGAAAGAAGGAGGAAATATATAAAATTAACTTTTAGTCAAACTTCAATTTAATAGTCAACATTTTTTATTTTAAATGGTAGGGTAAAAATACTATATTTTTAAAACTTTCGAAGCAAAATAATTTAAAAAAGGTTTAGGATGACAAACATCCTTAAAAAAAAATTTCAGAATATTTTTATCATTTAATCCTATGTTTAAAACTCATAACTAAATTTACTTACTTTTTCTTACTGTTGAGGAAGTAGGTATTTATTTCTTATAAAAAAAATAGAGTCTTGGAGGTGGCAGTTTTGCGAATCACATTTTGTGTTTGTGTGATACTAAATTCACAGTCTTGTCAAATTGTACCGCGCTTCCAATTTTCAAATCACGACTAACTAACTAACAATTAATTAATACTCAATAATCTCTATTAATATTAAAGAATTAATGAACAAAAAATATTGAATGCATCATGTTATTTATAATCTATTTAATTAAAATATTTTAAATATTTTAAATAAAATTTTATATGATATTTTTTAATTGATTTCATTTTTATAACAGAATGCAATTTAATTTTTTTTACTTTTTATCTCTCTTGTATTACTAATGTCAGAATCAATATATATTTAATATCATTCAAATATCATGTTTTAATTAGATAGACCATAAATGATATGATATGTTCAATCTATCTAAGAATTTATAGCAATGAACATGATAAAATCTTACAAAGTATAGTGGAGACTTTAATTAATTAACTAATTCTACAAAGCAAGTGACTTTAATTTTAATTATTTTAGACCTAAGTGATAAGATAATTTTAGATAAAATCACACGTGTTGATAAAATTTATTAAATACACTTTATAATTTTATTTTTTTCAAAACAATATATATATATATATAAAAAGTATCCTTCATTTAATACTCTATTTATAAAAGAACATTAAAAAGAGAGAATTAAATGGGAATAATAATATTAAAAAATTATTATTAATGAAACTTTATGTTTATTAAAGTATCTTATATTCTACAACACAAAATCTTTTAAAAAATGTCCTATAATTTAGAATGGATGGAATATAATGTATCGATAATGATTATTCATCATTCATTGCATGAATTAACAAATGAAGACCTATTTTTCAAAATTTAGAAATTTCAAATTACACAATCAAGCAAATATTATCATAGGCATCAACTTAAAACACTACATAAACTATTTGAAGTTGGCTCAAACGACGAGAATATGGCAGGACATTCATGTTATTCAAGAGTCTAGATTCTCCTCATTCATGGGTATATATAATTTTTTTTGGGGTAACACATAAGTATGTGTGAACACCGTATTTTATCCAGGCATTTTTTTAAATTTAATAATAAATAATTAAAAAATATAAAAAATATAAAAATAAAATTTAATCCTTTTTTTAGCATTATATTTTCAAAAAAAAATCTTGCTTAAATTTTTTAAAAAATCTCTCTCAAATTATCCCAACCATTCAAAGATATTGGGAATCAATTTTTTGAGACTCAACTATTTTTAAATTTCTCTCCTTAAATCTTTTATTTTTCATTTAAAAATATGTATTTTAAAATTAGACTTTTCTTTCTCTCCCTCAATCTAATTAACAAAAAAAAGGGGTATTAAAGAATGGCTAAAAAAAAAAGAAATAGATTCATGCAACACCAGAACACACGTACACACACACTTTCGGCCATGCAGCAGAAAAAGAGGCACAAAACAGCAGTAAAGAAACATGCATGACACACGCAGAAACACAAAAAGCATAAGGCATACACACACACAAAAAAAGCAAAGACGACGTACGCAGAAAATGCACAGAAAGAAAGTAGGAACAGCACGCATGAAGCACAGACCATAGAGAAAAGCACAGAAACGCAGAAGAAAAATCAGACGCATGCACAAGGCAGAGCAGAGCGAGAAAGCACATAAACTCTCACCTTACACGCAAGCTCTTCCCGGTTTCTGCTTTAAAAGGGATGAAAGACTGAAAGAAGGGAAGATAGAGCATGAGAGACGGAGACGAGAAGGAGAGAGAGCTGAGACGAAAATGAAGAGAGAGTGAGTCCGAGAGGAGACAGAAAAGGAAGCAAAAACAGAGCATCGGGACGGAAAAAACACAGCAAAACAGAGACAGAGATTAGAAGCTGAAAGAGAGGCTGAGAGAGGAAGAGATTGAGACGAAGAGAGAGGAAAATGGAGGAAGGAGAGAAAAGGAAGAGAAGAAAAAACAAAGAAGAGAGAGACCAGATTTTTGTTGGGAGGAGGAGAAAAAAACAGAAAAAAAAACAGAGCACAAAAACGAGAGGAAGAAGAGAAAAAAAACTGGAGCATAGAGAGACGAGAAACACAGCAGAAAAAAAGAGCACCGGGACAGACGAGAAAAGAAGAAACATCGACGGAGAGAGCATCGAGGAGGGAAGCTTGAACGGATTCGAGAGGGAGAGAAAAATAGAGCACCAAAAAAGAGCCCGAGATGAAGAGAAGAGGAGAAACTGAGAGAGGGAAGCCTGAACAGAGGAAGAAACACGAGAAGTAAAGACGGAGAAGGAGAAAGGAGGAGCAGCTAAAAAAGGAACAGACGCAAGAACGAACAAGAGAGAGAGAATTGAGAAGAGTTTGGAGCAAGATTCAGGGATAACGATGCAGTCATGGAACTGATATTCTCTGGAGCGTTTACTGTAGGAAAGCTTAAAGGTGTGGTTTTTCTCCCAGTGCAATGCTTGAACATAATTCTTAATAATGCCCGGTAAGCCAACTTGTATTGATCTCCCTTCCTTTTGTTTGCTGAAAATTCAAGACTGAATGCCTATTCATGTATCACCTTACAATCTCATGTGAATGTGGGAAGTTTGGAAATGTGTTGATGTGCGTTAATATCAAGTACTGTCTTGAGAGTTTTACTGTAGTTTGTTGATTTTTTTTTATCTACATTTGCATGGTACTTGATATTTTGCTCAGATATTCCTTTTCCTATTTAGTTTAATCCCTAGAATTGTCATGATTTTGGAGCCTATTTACACAATCAAATATACTGGCTTTTAGTTTTTCTCTATCAGTTCGCTACAGCTTATAGCTTAATTGGTGATTTTTTTTTCTTTCCTATATAGAGGCATTCTTGAGCTAAAATTTTATATCCATATTTCTCTACATGTGCAATTTGATATATAAAACTTTAAATTATCATTCTTAAAATTCATTTATAAAGTGAAATACAATAATTTTTAAATGATAGATAGCAAAAGAGAGATATTTTTAAATAATCAATATCACAAGAGAAATTTAAAATCTCTATAGACACTTAAAATGATCATACCGTATAAATCAATAAGATTTCATATGTAGGAAGATCCAATTTGTATATATTAAAATGATCATCATTAAAATTCTCTTTTATAATCAATAAAATATTTAAGTTTCGTGAGAGATTTCAAGAATCTTCGTAGAGACTTAAATTAATCACATCATCGTGTGGAATAATAAGCCCTCGCAGATATAGTGATTCTCAATTTTTATAATAAATAAATAATTTTTACAAATATTCATATAACACAATTTAGAAAATTAATTAATCAAATTAATGAATTTAAATTGTAATCATATTCACCAATTATATCTTTTAGTCATGTGAGTTTTTTGAATCTTCGTAGACCTCTAAGATAATCGTATTATCGTATAAGTTAATAAGACTCTGCAGATATAACGATTAAGTTTTTAAAATATATATATATATATTATATATTATATTAATTAAATTAAAGACGTGTTTAAATTTAATTCCTTTATCGTGTAAGATTTTAGAATCTCCATAGATATTTAGGATAATCATATTACCATATAAGTCAATAAGGCTTTTGCAGGTATGATGATTAAAATTTTTTAAAAACATGTATCTACATGCTAAAAAATTATTATTAACACTTAAAAATATACATAATAATATAAATAAATAAATTAAATAGCCAAACTCTTTTATCGTGTGAGATTTCAGAATCTCCGTAGATATTTAAAGCAATTGCATTGCCGTATGAACCAATAAGATTTTACAGGTACTGCAATTAAATCCTCAATCATAAAATAAAAAATAATAATAATTTTAAACCCTTTCCTTTCTTTATTAAAAATTCAAAAATGAAGAAAATAATTAAAATTAAATTATCTTTTGCAATTTAAAACACACATATCAAAATTTTAGAAATTATTTTATTTGTAAAATGGTGAATTATTTCTAATTAATTTCTCTTCAAAAAATATTTTCACCAACAAACTTTTAAGTCCGAACTACGTGGACTTTGATCCCCATCACAGGGTACGTAGGCCTCAGAGTTAGATTCTAAGTCAAGTCCATCCTTCCTCATAAATAAATAAACATTTCTCACATAATTCTTATCATTTTTATCAAACACATGAATACAAAAGGGATAATTAAAATAATTATAAAATCATATTAAAAGAGCACAATAAATTTCAGGTAATCGTTCTAACGAACGGGTGTTGTGGAGTGCCTAACACTTTCCCCACACTCAACCGACTCCCGAACCTATTCTCTGATTACGCAGATCATCCTTATCCTCCATTTAATTGGTTTCTCGAGATTTACCTCAAAATCTTGGTGGCGACTCCTCGTTCGATCCGATTCTGCCACGAAGGCCGGGGACCTCCGCTCGCGTGCCGTCCGCGTCGCATTTTTCCGGGTGCGACAGTATGTATTTCTTTCAGATCACAACATGAGTCATAATTAATTAATTTATAGTTTATAAATAATATTAGTTAAAATTTTAAATTATTAAAAATATTTGCATTTTTTCATTTCTATATTTATTGAGTATCTTGTATAAAAGTCTCGATAACATTAATTAAAATTTTAATGCATGATTTTTTTTCAAAAAGAGTAATGAATAAAGTAGAGATATAGTTGGAAAAATAAATATAAAAATTATTTAATGTTCTATATATTGGATAAAGTAAATTTTCTAAAATATATCTTATATTGTGATGGAGAGTAAATATAATTTAATCAAATAGTAATATTTTATGTGTGATTGGGGTTAAGATATAATTTTGTTCCTAAACTATTTTAAGAAAAGTAATATTACCCTTAAACTACTCATCATAGCAATGTTACCCCTAAAATTAATTAAATCAAAGCAATGTTGTAATATCTTAAACTTCAATCTAAATAACTAGTTACTAATTAGAGGCAAATTAGTAATTAGTAAATTGATTATGGTTTTGGATAGTGGAATAATGTGTGGTATTTATTGATTAATGTGATCACAAGATTGAAAGGTAAAATTGTGATTCAAGACGTAACACACGAGTAGCAATGAAAGTTGTCTCACTGTGCCATGCACTGTGGCATGTGCTGCATACATAGTGATGCATGATAATGGATTTGGATAAGTACATGATTTGGCTTGTGAAATTAGAGGAGAAAAGGGAAATTGAGGCACACGAGAGCGGAAAAGAAGGCTTCTCTACTAGAGCATTAATTTGTAAGAGTATGTGAGCTTGCTCCAACTAGCGACTTGCTGGGTAAGCTTCATACCACCTTGTACTATATTTCTATCGTAATTTTTTTAAGTTTGGACGATAGAGAAATTGAATCAAAGAGTTTTAAGAGATTAAAGTCAAAGAAAAAAGTTAAAAGGGTTGTTGGGTGCGAAATTAAGGTTTTGTGACTAGTCTAGTGTTTAGTGGTTGAACTTTAAGGTCATATGCTCAAATTGGCTTAAAGAATTAGGTTAAAAAGGGGTGTAAATGTTGATTAAATGAGAAAAAAATGGTGTTTTGGTCGTTTAAATAATCTAAGGGCAAATGACTATAGAGAATGAGTTGAGTGAACCTAAAAGATATTGATGGAATTGTTTCATGTGCAAAGAAATTTGGCTTAACCAAGTTAATGCCTTGTGCTAAGTATTGGGAATTAATCACGGGGTGTTTCATTGTGTAGATTAAATATATTTTTAACAAAGTCGCGATCCCGCATTTTTAAAATAAATTAAGGGCTTATATCTTTAATTATTGTGTGTAGTTGTAAATTTATATGTGGATGTAAAAGTAAAGCTTGAGATGAAAAATAGGACTTTACAAATGTTGTCTCCTCAATTTCAACATTCATTAATTGTAGTTAATGGGACTCACTTTTCATAAGTTAAAGTCCAATTTTGCCCATAAATGATTTTCAAATGAGTAGTATCCCCCCTAAACTATTTTAATTCGAGCTATGTTGCCCTCATTGTTTAAAAATTATAAACGTCTGTTAACAAGAGAGAGATAATGAAAAGTACTTTTTATATTAATGTAATTCCATTCATATCATTTTTGACATCCAATATTCATGTGAAAGCATTTATGTATGTCATGATATTCTCCACTAATATTCTAACGAGTCATGAACTATATATAGAGAAGAAGCTCAGTTTTTGTACTAATTTTTTCCAATAACAAATATGATAATAGCTCAAGTATAAATTTACATCAACAATATTCCACTAGGAGCTCTTAATCCAACAAAAAGCATATAAACAATATTTTTGAATTAAAAAATGTTGCTTCTTAGATCAGTTTACAAAATTGACTATCTTAAATATATACTTTCCAACATGCATTATAAACTAAAAAGCTTATACATAAACCATCATAAAGTGGTTATCCGAAAACTAGTTTAGTAGCTAAAATGTCACAGTGTAATTAAAATCCTAACTTGATTCAATATTAACTAAAAAAAGCAAATGGAAAATGAGTCCTAATAATTACAGTTAATGAAAATTTATAATTTTGAAGTAGCGAGTGCAATATTACTCCTTTAAGAATAGTTTCAAGATAAAATTATACCTTAATTTATAAAAGGTGAGTATAACAATGGATGTTTGAGCAGCAGGGATAATTATATTTTAATACTGCTACTTCAAAAATAATTTAAGAATAAAATTATATTTTAATCCAATAATTCAATGTTTTGTCTTTGCGGGCAGGCTAGAGGCTGCGGGATATGCATGTGGGCCAATAATTTGCCACGTCGTACAAGAGCAAACACGTTACACCGTATGGATTTTGTGAAGCAACCGACGGAATATCCATAGACCATAATTTCATAAAACAAAATTATGGAGGTTTATTTAATTAATTGATGATTGATGCATGATAAACATGAGACAAGTCATAAAATTGATGTTTTATACGACCCGTGACATGGTAGTACGAGTGATCCCTTCTCCGTTTCTATACACCTCACTCTCAATTTAACTTCAGGATAAAATTTTTAAATCTTATTTAATTTTAAAATACTGGTTTTTTGGCCATAACCTTCAATACATGTTAAAGATGCGGTGATGATTAAAATTGTCTTTTTTCTAATATTGCACCGCCTTAATTGCATTAAATGGTAATTTTTAGGCATGGTTTACGATAGATTGTAGTTATTAATTTTAATGAATGACAAAATTATTGATATAATTAGAATAGGAGGGAGTAAGTTGCTTTTAATTACCGCACCATAACAAAAAAAAGTAGTTAAATTATTAACATTGTATGAAAAGAAAGATATTTTTATTCCTCCTTGTTATATGCATTATTTTTAAAGCATGTTCTCTCATACGTCACATCTTGTTTTACTTGCAAAAAATTATAAAATGGTAAAATTTAAAAAAAATAATTACTAATCCATTTATTCACGCAAAGTGACGGATAAAAAGTACCAGTAATTATCAATAGAAGTTGGTCCAATGAATAAGAATTTAATTTATAATTTATAAGATTTTAAATTCAAATCTCATTATTAATATAAAAATTTTATTAGAAAAGCAATATACAAGTACCCCGATAAATTATCTTTGAGCACAGAAATATTTTTTAGTCTTGGAGAATTATCGAAATCCAATTCGCCCAAACGTTTTTTTAAATAAAAAAAATGTCACTTTGAAAATCGACTTATACAGGAAACTCAAAGAATAGTATCTGTTTGAAATCAAAAAAAATGAAAAGAAAAACAAAGGAAAGAAATAAATACTTAGGAAATTACAAATCGCGTGAATGAACTAAAGAAAATAGAAAGGATGAATAATGGCGCGTGCATTTTCCATATGGAGATTATGTTGTGCCAGTAAAATGACAGAGCAGGGCCTGCAATGTTTTTAAGACTTCAGATTATTCTGATTGGACAGCGGAGATCTATGGGGCCCATCCCAGACAGACGTATCCCACTCGTTGACACGTGGCCACGTGGCCTGTCCTCCTCTAGGCTCCAGCTATATTTGACCTTCTTAGATAGGCCTGCAAGCAGAGATCTGACTCGGAGTTACGCGGGAAACTAAAAGTAGTCTCTTTTTAAAATTGTATTTTTTTAAGTATTAATTACTATTTAAATTTTGTAAATTGTTTTATGAATGGAAATACTCAACTCTTGTCAATTTTAGAGTAGGAGTGGGAGTGGCTTTTAGCTTTTGAATTTTAGTTTCCGGAATTTGGTCTAAAGAAATTAAATGACTTGAAAAAAAAAAATCTCAAGGAACTTTAAGTCAGTCTCGTGAAAACTCTGGCATTAAGAAAGGATGGAACGGGAAAAAAGAAAAAAGAAAAAAAAAACTTTGATATCTAAAAGCACTAAATAACCGAACCCTTTTGTCGGCCAATATCAAGCTTCTTCCAAATAATCCAATTACCACGTAGCCCACCAAGCAAAATCGCCTTCCGTCGTGCTCAGACTGTCATTTCTACTTTAATGTCATGAGCTCATTTGGTCACTTGCATTTAGTATTTATTTTTATGCCGTGATGATATTTAAATCCTGAAAAATAAATTAACCATGCTTATGTTCTTTGAAAAAATTAAATAAATTATTTTAAATATTAATTTAAATAATTATAAATTAAAATCTTGACCGCAAATTGAGAGTTATTCCCTCAGGACTACGATAGAGAGTATTAGTAATCATTTTACAGTTCTAAAAAAATTAGGTAAGATTTTAACTTCCTGAAAAAATAATACATCTTTTAATTATATCTTCATTAAGTACTTTATATAAGTGTTTCAATGATAATAACTGAAATTTCAAAATATCATATTTCAAAAATAATAATGAATGAAATATAGAAGTATAGTTGGAATAACAATTATATAAACTAACCAATGTCTCATTTTTGAACCCAACAAAATTTATAGAAGATTCTATTTATTGTGGTCAAAAAAAAGTGTTTAAAATTTAAATATTTTATTTTTAATAAAAATTTTTGAATTACCCATGTTTAGATTGATGTTTACAACTCATTTTCGAAAAAAAAAAATTTGTTGTGCCTAACTGTTATTAATTATCACTTTTGTGATCTACCTTTCATTAATCCTCCTTGTTTTTATATTTATCTTTTCTTGATTACAACGATTTAGTCTTTTTAGGTGAGATTTAATTGAATTTGGTACTTTATACATTCATATATTTTAAAGAAGAGTGTTATAAATGGGTTTATATATTAATATGTCTTATTATTATTTTCACCATTCCTTTTATCTATATTTCTTATCAAGTAATAAAATAATTAGTCAAAATTTTGTTGCTGTGCTGGGAATAGAATAAAAATGGATCAAAAAGCAATTTATTTTTCAAATATTAATTTTTGGACTCAATATAACTTTCTTTTCAATTAACTCACAATAAATGTTAGACCTTGGATATTATCTGAAGGGAATTGAGTTTAAGTAGCAATTGATTTTGTTTTGGCCACGACAGGCATGTTCGTGAGGGGCAGAGCGGCATAAAAGGATCGAGGAAGATCCTTAAAAACCTTGTTAACGTGTTAAGTGGATAATGGGTTCCACGTCATTATTAAAAAAAGACATCCAAACACGTCTTACGTGATAATCCTTATCTCTAGGTTTGGATTAGAGAGAGAGAGAGAGAGAGAGAGAGAGAGAGAGAGAGAGAGAGAGAGGAGGATTCAATTTTCAGGGAAAAAAATTAATTATTTCAAAAGAGAGGGGTCTATGTTCCTTTCACACTTGGTCTTATTGAAGGTAGCTTTTAAAGGATTGCATGTGCTTAGTTTGAAATTACTTAGCTTGTACAGGAATAAAGAATAATCAACTTTTTTTCCCCCTTAAATTATAAAAAAGTGTTATCCTCTTCGGTAATAAAGGAAGAAGAAACTCTTCCCCTCTAAAGTGAGACCATTGGAAATGAGGATAAATTATAAAAGAGGACTTGATAAGGGTGATGATTACAAGTCAAGACCAAAAGAGTGAAATTTATTTTTAATAATATAATTTAGGAGTACTTAAAAACTGGGTTAGCTACCAATCTAGTACCTAATCCTTATTTACCGTGACCGGGCTAACCTAGCATAAAAAGATCAGATTTTCATATTGTAGTAAAAGCAAATAAAATTAAAAATAAAATGACATATAAATTTTATATATTAAATATATGTCCATCTAAAATATTCCCTTGAAAAAATAATATCATAATAAAAAGTAATATTTTCAAAATTTTAAAAACTCAACAATATACATTGTTCTTACATAAAGTTAGGAAATCAAATTAAAATTTTAAATAAAATAATATGTTGACTTCAAGGTTTTCATAATAACCATAAAGTAATTTATCAGGTATGATCTACAAAGAAAATCTCGTAAAATCAATTAACATTGATAAAAATTTACAATAACACACACATAGCGGACCGGGCCATCCCTAGTTGAAAAATTTTAACTTGCAGAGCTGTGATTTAGTAAACATGTGCCAATTTTTTTTTTTTTTTGTAATCTTCATGTCACTAATACATTAATTAGACGGGTATTTTATTTTAGTCAAAAGCTAATTTATAATTGCACAGAAGGACCGTGGTCCTTAAATTTAATACCATCATTTTGTAACCCTAAAGTGTAATTGTCAGCCTTGCATCGTCTTTATTTGTGATCTTCTATTGAAATAAAGCATTTCATTGGCCTCAGGGATCTCGAGCAATGTTTACTGTTAAGAATCTTTTTATTATCAGAAGGCATAAAGTGATAAGATTGGATTAATATATATATAACTTTGGTATACTTTTAGGCTTATAATGCTCCTTAAGAACTAAGATACCGAATACAACTTTTTATGTTGCGATTTGCAAAGGAAAACGTGTGTAGGGATAAGAATATTAATGCTCCCTCCATCTCTAAGTGTTTTTCTTAAATTTATTTTGTCTTTGAATATAACGAGGGCCTTAATATTTTTAAGTAATTAGTTTGCTCGTCTTGAAAAATAAAAGAGACATTAATTTGTTTTTTGTATATACCACCATCATGATATTAATTATGCCATTATGAGTAAAATTAAAAATTTATTATAATTTTATATGACTTCAATTAAATAATAAATTTTTATTGATATATAAATATTTAATTAAAAATATTTTATAATATAAGGATGGAAGGAGCAGATTATTGAGAAAATGGGCAATGACATGCCATCAACCATATATGCAGTCTCTGCTATGGAATAATAATTTTAAAAATGTGTTGTTTTACATTAGGTAATCAATAATTAATTGAAAGAGATTTGAAAGCAAAAGTGCAGGCCCCGTGGTCCGCCGGCTAATTTCAAATTCCAAATATTGAACGTTGGCATTGTTTGGCATCAGTGCCACGTATCAAGTGTCAACTATCCATTGTGCCAATTTAAATGATTTCTTTTTTAAACATTTACTATCAATTTAAGAGTTTCTGGTCTTTTTAAGCAAATGATTAAAGTCTTAGAATTTTAGTACACACTTTATCCACAGCTTTTTACAAGAAATAAATAAATATTTCACCCTATCCTATTTATCTAAGGACAAAGTTAATAAAGTTTAAATTTTTTTTTAATTATAATAAAACATTTTGGGACTAATTTATAAATAGGATAAAGGCAGCATTTCAAATTTCAAAATCATGACTGAATAAAAACACTACTCATCCTTAAGAGGAAAACAAGACGTTGAAAGCGCGTAAGAATGAGAATGGAAGGATAGAATGATGCAATCAAGTGGGGAAAGAAGAGGAAATTAGAAGAAATTTAAGAAATGAGGCGAATCTTGAACGTCATGTAAAGAAAAAAGAGAAGAAGACGATGTAGAAAATGATGGCATTTTTCAGTTTTCAATTTCAGACACAAATTTTTCTAAGTTGTTAATTGTCTTTTATTTGCGATTAAGGCACATGGACCTCCCAAATTCAAACCTAAATCAACACGAACACCAACTAATCCTCTCTGGCTCCACTTCTTTACCAATAAAGTTCTCTTCTGAGCTGGTCAACCACTGGCCGTTGCATCATTTTCCTCACAACTGTTCCATTGTTATTAAAAAAAAAACCTAAAATTAATATGTCAACCTTATGACCTACACAACAAAATTATATTTTAAGAAACCAGACATGGATGGCCTGGGGAAAAAAAAAAAAAACAAGGATCCTCGCATTCCAAGACATAAATCAAAAGTATTATTCATGACTTATAAATAGAATGAATTTTAAAAAAAGAGCTAATCCATCAAAATGATAAATCACAAGATTTAAATATCTATTGAAAGATGTGCTTGTATTTAATATTAACTATATTTAAATAGAATTTTTCTTCAACAAGAAAAAACCTCATGCACAATTAAAAAAACAGTGACGAGTGAACAACTTTTAATATATAGAAAAAAGTGAAAAATAGATTAATAATGGACCATGATCAAGGCACGTCGCTCACACAAGCCTTTCTGCATGTTGGTCATCTCTGGGAACGAGTTGGGCCAAACTAAATGTTGAATTTATCTGTACGGCCCATTCATAAACCATATATCTGTTCCTGGTTTGCTGGTTGGTCGGATCCAGCAATTTTTTGGGGGGCTGTAGCTGAATCGTGTAGCTTGTTCACTTTGTTGTAATTTAAAACCCTAATTATTTTATAGGAGTTTCTTCCAATTAAATCTGACAGTGTTCAAATCTAACTTACTTAATTAGTCATATAAAAAAATAAAATCCTAATATAATATCTTTCCTTGTTGTCTATCTTTTCAGACCCTAAAGCATTGCATAATTTTACCCACAACAAATAATAATAATGAATGTTGCATAATGGATTATGTGTGTTTGATTTTCAATTTAGTAAAAATTCATTTGTCAAAAGTTTATTTATATCAGGATATATTTTTTAAAAATTAGTTTGCTAAATTAAAAGTTATTTAGATAATATATAAATCAGATGAAATTAGCTTCAATCCATATTTCAAATTCAAATGTGAAATTTTTTAAATCATCATCCAAACCAATGATTTTAAATACATAAATTTTAAATGTAAGATTTCAAATCTAAAATCCAAATCCATTAATATAAACTGTACCTCAGTATAAGCTGCATTTTCTATTTGGAAAAGTTATTTTAAGAAAACGAAAATGTAAGAAAAGTTTTTGTTTGTTTGTTGTGTTTGATGAACGACAAAATGGTTTTCTGGAAGCTTGTCATATAATTTGTAGAGGAGAGATTTCTCATTTTCATTTTATATTAATTAGTAAAATTGGATTGACTAGCAAATGTTTGTTTGGTCTACAGAATAGAATAGAATTAAAAAAATAATAATTTTGTATATGGAATTTCTTTATAATCTTTAGATTTAAAAAAAGATGGTAATGAAAACACGCCGGCTACAATTGACTAATAATAATAAGAATATCATAGGTGTCGCCGAATTAAATAGGACATGAGTTAGATATTGCAACAGTTTGTGAGAAATTTTTTTTACATCAGTTTGTGGCGTAAAAGATAACAGATTAACCTAATTACCAGGAAACATAGAAACATGCTAATACTAAACTTAAGTTCCAATAGGGAGTTACACCTTAATTGGTTATTTTGCATGCAAAGTTTCTTGCAAATGCTTGGCCCAAAAAAAAAAAAAAGAAAAGAAAGAAAGGAAGGAAGAGGTATGAAGCTCACACAGTCATAGTCGGGTAACGAAAGCTGTCACTAAAAGGCGAGGAAGTAAAATTGATGGTCCAAAGGTACGAAACTTTCTCATGGGAGCAAGTAAAAACATCATTTCAGAAGGGTTCTGGTCAAATGCTCTCTAGCTGTGGCCCAAGCTTGAGTTAACGTCTGCAATGCCAAAAATTCACAGTTACGTCTCAGATCCAAGAAACTTGTCTTCCGTCATCCTAACATTTTTATATTACCATAATGAAGTAATCTAGCGACTTCTGGTTTACGAGGCAAATTTGCATCATTGTCATGTAAAATCAGCGGACAACACTAACATGAAGTTATTCTATTTTTTTTTAATTAAGTTCTCCAATAATAAAACATTGGACATGAACTTCATTTTTATATGTCAGTATCATACAATTGACTCTTTTGAAACATTCTTTATGGATCATTATTTTATTGATTAACGAGAGAGTATTTGATGAAGCTTAAACTGATAGGATTTTGGGGTACCTGATCAGACAGAGGTGCATCAGCATCCAAGCTATGGGAAGTTACTTTTTCAGCAATAAGTGATCCGCTTGTTTCAAGTATCATCCTTAAATTAGAGGGGAAAAAATATCAGACTTTCTTCAGAATTAAGATGAAACAAAAAAGAATTGTGAAGAAGAAATATTGAAGCAAAGAAACAAATGCATACCCCCCATCAACAATCTCATCAAGACATAAAAGAACAAGATCCAAGTTCTCTAGGGCCTCTCTTTTGTCAACGTTGTTCCTGCGGAAGTGACAGAGGGGAATACAAAAAGAAGAAGCATGAGACAATGGAAAATGGCAGCACCATCAAGACTAGATAGCAAAATATGGCAAGGAAAAAAAAAAAAAACCTTAATAGCAGGGCGATTGCGTCAGAGAAACCCTGAAGAACTGAAGCTAAAATGAGCTCATTTTCATCATCACCTCCAGTGACAAAGAAATGCAGATCTTGTACAAATTTGTAGATAATTATGTTGTTCTCAAGTAAAGTTCTCAGCTGCAGACATTAATTGTAAACTATACACCAGCATGAAAAACCATAATAAACAAGACCAACCTATATCCAGATCCATAAATTCTTTCAACAGGTAAATGTCAAAATGTTGCCGGAATCATCTTTAATGAAAAGAACTTGATTCTTTCGACCCTGACAATTGTAACAGATAACAGCACTACTTTGGTACGTTGCCCACGTGGGAATCAGGATTGGTGAATAATCATAAACCTTAGGTTGACGCTAAGTAAATGCGAATTACAAAGGAAGGTTTTGTTAAAGATCATTTCGTCCAATAATTTAAGCTGAAAAGCCAAGTTCTATCAATTTCTCTAACAGCATTGAAGACCTTCAGGCGTTATGTGTACAGAAATCATGACTAGTTATAATGTGTGCCTGCTAAAATGTGAAAGACTCTTGTGTGGCATACCTTCTGCTCGAGCATTTGTCTTTATAGTCTTATTAAACACATACTTCTCAAATGCTATCTTGGAGCTGTTGGTTGGCCAGTCATCTGTATAGTACTTGACTGCTACACGCTTTCCTTCTGCGTCTAGAAGAAGAATGTTCTTGATGATTGGACCCGTTCCCTATAGATGAAAATATACACCAGTTCATGTAAAATAATAAAAAATGGTAAGCATGAAGGGAACATCCGATGAAGTCACAATGTCTGCTCATCAGCAGAAGCGACAAATGGATTGTTCATTAGATCCAAGATGATACACAGAAGAACCTGACATTATTTCATATTAATGTCAGAAACCTAGCTCTAACTAGAAGACTTTAGTTTGCATTAAAGAGAAGAATGGATCTCTCTCTCTTTGTCTAATTCTCTTATTACCTAGTCCCATGCTTCCAGTTTGCGCATTTTGATGAAAACCAGATACAATTTGTTAATCGGTCAGTTGAAGAGCCTATTCTTTATAATCGAACACTGAATAAAAATACTTGTCATGTGATAATGTCTTTATAGGGTCTGAATTCTGAAATGCCAAGACTCAAACATTTCAAATTAAACCCCATTCACAGATATCTTAATTCAACTTCTTAATCAAGTCAAGATCCAACCTGGTGTTAGGTGATTAAGACTGGAAAAAACCATAACACAATCAAAATTACGAGGAATTCCTAACTCATGGGGACAAACTGAACGCGCCATTGTATTAAAGGATAGATTCTAATATAAAAAACTTGAAATTTTCATTACTTTGTTTAATGGAACTTGGCATGAAATAGCAGACGCATCTCACAATCTGCTCGTATTGATTAATGTGCAGATCATGATATGAAATATGGCTTGAAACATATGAAAATGATCAGAACTTGAATAGGATTTTGTGGAGAGATAAATGTACACTTACATGGGACGCCATTTCTGGGAGCAGAAGAGTTACGGTTCCGTGTCACAGGAGATCCGTTATGGTGATCGAATTGGGGAATTGTTACGTGTAAGAGAAGGAGGGCAATTCGGCAAATGCAAAATTGCTGCTCTAGAATAGTATATTGGTCTAATTTTCACCTTGAAAATAGCCCACAGGGATCAATGGTAACTCAACCCAAACCAGTTTACACAAAATAAGAAAAAAATAAATAATACATTTTGCTACAAAATGTCTAATATAATAAGCACACAAATTGTTTAGTTTTACTTTTCAAGTATGTTTTTATGATTTTTTTTTAAATGATACTTGTCACCTCAACATTTTTATAAAATAATTATAATTAATTTTGTTATAACTTTAGTTGGCCTACCGGAAAAAAGATACTTGAGTAACTTAAGAAGTATGGACCATGGTTATTAGAATTAGACTGGACTGACTAGTTCATTTGGTTTGATTGAAAATCGGTCCGAAAATGATACAAAACTTGGGAGGAGGAACCGCCCTCGTACTACTTGAATTAGAGGTGAACTGGACAGAATCGGGTGAATCACTGGTTCGAGTAGTTTCCTTATATTTTTTCTGCTCCTCAAAATTGCAAAACAATGTCGTTTTGCCTATTTTTGTTGTTGTTGTTGTTGTTGTTGTGCTGACAGACTCAAACACAAATGGTCACACAGATCCTAAATAGGAAATGCCCGATTGCCTAAGGGCTGTTTGGTTTGCTCACGTTTTACATTTAAAAAATAAAATTTTACTTTTAAGATGCTGTTTGGATAAAATATTTTATAAAAAAACATATTCTAAAAGCACATTTAAACAGTGGCTGAAAGTGAATTTCTAAAATGTAACTATTTAAAATTTTTAAAAAGTGAATTTAAAATTAGAATATTATTTGACCATATTATTACAAGTTTAATTTCTTATTCTTTTATTTAAAAAATAGTTAATTCATTAAAAATATAATTATTATTTTAATAATAATAATTAAGTTTCAAATTTTTAGCATTATAAATTGAATAATTAATAATGTTAACTTTTAGCATTAATGCATAATAAAAATTACAAATAATTATCACATTTTCTAAAATTATAAATTAAAAAAGTTACAAATAACTAGATATTAAATTTTTAGCATTATAAATTAAATTTTATAATATTTAAAATCTTTATCATATTTTTTAAATATTTTAAATATATTATATTTGTATAATAAAAATTATAAATTATTATAAATTAATATATTTTTTTGATAATTATATATTCAAAAGTACATCTTACTATTATAAATTAAATAACTTTCAATATATTAAATTAATTTTTAAAAAAATATATTTAAATATAAATTTTATTATAACAATTAATTTTTATTAAATTAATTTTTATCAAATAAATAAAGTTTTAGCAAATTTAAAATCAAACACACCGAACCTAAACTCTAACGTTGAGGCAGAACCAAAACGGCAGAGCCCTAGGGCATGTCAGCATCTTCCTGTCCTCTGTTTCTCAATCTCGCACTCGATCTCTTCGGCCGTGATTGATGAAGTGGCAGAGTGAAGAAAACGGATCCTAAAGTCCTCCAATTGTTCGTGAATCTTTTGGCCTCTTCATGCTCAACAGTTGACTACTCATGAATCTCTTCAGCCTCTTCGTGCTCGACAGCTCTTAACTTCACGTTTGACGGCTGCTCGAGTTTCTTGGCCTCTTCATGCTCGACTGCTCATGATTTCATCCCCTCCTCTGTAAGTGACTGCTACACTTCCAGCCTGCATCTAGTCTTAGTCATCTGCCATCGTCAATCTTCATTAACAGGTCGGAGCTTGTACAAAATGCTTATTTTGATTCTTCATAATTCATAAATAAAATCTATTATTTAATGGTTTTGTGAGTTTGGGTGCTGACTTTGCTTAAGCTTAGTAGTTTTTATGGATATGGAAGCTCCTGCTCTTGCTTTCGATGCCAATCTGCAAGCTAGTAATATTGGTTTATTTGATTTATAATTTATCCATTTATTATTTATATATTAATATTATTTTTTTTTTTGAATATGTATATAGATGTTGTCAAGGTGTGAATATTTTGTAATCTTTTTTTTAAATTTATCAAATGTTATAAAAGTTGAAGGAGATGTTTATTATTTTTAATATAATTTTAAAGAATTTAATTTAAAAAATGTGAATGGTAATTGAATGTTAAATATTGTAGGATTATTATTTTATTAGTTATACATTTTTTTTACTTTATCACTTTTTTTATAATTTTTAAATATATATTTAAAATATATTAATTTAATTACAGATGATTTGACCTTGATCCTAATCCAACTTCACCATCAATTATTAATAATCTGTTCAATATTCAATTCAATTTTAATAATATTGGCATGATCAGTGTCTCCAATAAAATTACTTTTAATAAAAAGTTATATATGAATAATAAAAAAATTATTGAGCAAATATTTATCCCAGCCCCAGGAATTTTATAAATAAAAAATTTGGGGTTAATTAATCTTGTTATTTGAGAAATTATCTTCGACTCCTTCCTAATTCTGTAATTCTCCCAGATATAACCCGACAACGCACACAATCTCGTACTACTAGTGGCTAGTGAGAAGCGCACCGTTTCTCTTCGTCGACGAACAAGCATTTCACACTACGCCGTCCACCGTTGTCATCGCTGCGCGTTCTCGAGCAAGTAGTGAAGAAGGTTCGAACTTAGGGCTTTCCCAAAATCCGGTGAAATTGATTTGTTCAATCTGGCTTTGAATCTAGATTTGAATTTGTTGCCCGCATCATCTGTTCCCTGCGCACGCTTGTTCTTGCTTTGTTTTAAATTTTTCACTTTGCTTTGGCCTTGAATCTGTTTGTGTAACCATTTCAATATTGACGCTTTTGAAATTGGGAATATTTACAGGTTGACTTTAATTTCTTTTTTATTATTGTTATTTTTTCTTGAATGGTGTGTAATTGGCTATTATACTTCTGACCTCTTCATTTTGATTACTAGCGACTTGTATGCTTTGGATTGTGTTGTTTTGCAATGTTGGATTTGCTGTGTATCGATATCCTGTCTATTAATCTCTTTATATTATCATCAATTTAGAAAATTCTCAAGGTATTTGTGACATTGTTAATGACCTGGCTCGAGTTGCGTACACCCGCCCCTGAAATATAGGTCCGCCTCTGATGATGAATGCATATAGTGTTTTTCTTGTTAGTGAATATCAGATGTTGTTTAACAGACTTCGCTAAAGAATTAATTGTTGGATTCAGAGAACGTTAGCATATGACATTATTTTTAATACAGGTGGGATATTCTGCCTGCTACAGTAATGTGAGGACAGAGTGGGATGGGCCTTGGATCAGTTTATTTTCATTAGGAAATAGCTATTATGAAGTCATGATATTGCACGGTTTCATTGTAACTTGCATGTTCAATTGTTCATTCCCTGATATGGACTGTGGCGCATAGCTGACAGTTTTAATTTAGCACAAAACTACCTGAGTTTTGCCCCTATCCATCATTCCATCTTGTAAGAAAGTAGGACTTTAGATTCTGAGCAAGTGTAGTCATAGAAAAGTTACTTTTGGCAGATGAGATGAATTCAAAGTTTGGTTCATTTGTTCTGAGTTGTATTAGTGTTTAACCAATTTTATCCGTGCATCATTCTTCCTTTGGAATTTTTAATTAGATAAATAATGTTGCAGAGATGGATAGAGTCATGGCAATGAACCATGCCAGGTTTGTAAGTGGCATCCTTGTTAGCAAGGAGGCTGTTGGAGTTGCTTGCCACCGAACATTTGCTACAGGTAAGGCAAAGAAAGGATCTAAAGGGGGCGCCGCATCTGATGCACCGAAAGCGTCCACTCTTAGCAAAGAAGTCAAGTCAACTACTGTAGTTGGTGCCAACATCCTCAAGGACGGAGCGGATCCAAAGATACTGCCTGATTCTGAATACCCTGATTGGTTGTGGCACCAGCTTGATAAACGCCCCGCGCTAAGTGAATTGAGAAGGAAGAATATTGAAACGCTCCATTATGCAGATCTAAAACGCTTCGTTAAGCTGGACAATCGAGCAAGAATTAAGGAGAACAACTCTGTCAAGGCCAAGAACTGATTTTACGATAGAAAAAACAGAAGAGGGTAAGGGATGTTATTTCTTCAAGTACTGTGAATTTGTCTTCTAAGAATTTTCATTAATGAACTTTCATTTATGGAGATTGTAATGTGAAAAACATACGATGAAGACATGCTTTAACAATTTCTGTAGCTTTCTTTTCTATTCTCAATCTCATTTTTTCTGGGATGTTTTACAAGATTACAAGACAAGCTTTGCTGATCGAAAAGATATGTTTAAAACAGCATAATGCAGAAATTAAATATCTTTCGCTTCATGCTTGTGAGGTTTGTATCTGACCGTTAATATCCTGTCTCTTGGTCCGCAATTGACTATCGATTGATTTTGCAGTTGTCATTTGTTAGTGATGGCCGCCACCAATTCAGTGGCAGGGTTTGATTTATAAATGATAATTTTATGTGAACTCTGATAGCAGGCTTATAATTATTGACCAGATTTATATACTTTTGTAAGGCTTTTACTTAATGCATGTTTTTTTTTTTTTTTGGTTGCATTTGAAGTCAAGAGCTAAAAGGCTTACAAGAAAGAAACTCAAGAAGAAATCTCTTTGTCATCATCCATCACCTTCAAATAAAAAAGTGAGGGTTGATCAAAAGATTGAAACATACCTATTTTATCTAAAGCAAATTTGGCAAAAAAATGAACATAATAATTGGCTTCTCTAAATATACAGAAACATCACATTCTCTATTAAAAAGGATTGTGCTTGATTAATAATATTCACAAACGGGTGATATTTTTGGTTGAAATTAAGGAGGAGGTTTATTGCATTTGCACGATTAGTAAATACTTTGACCTTCCGCAATCCCATATCCCAACATAGTTGAAGACCATATATAATTATCAACAACTTAGTTATAACAACACGTAATTACCAACACAGACATTGAGTGTTTAAAATTGAGACTTGTGTTATATGAATGTGATAGGACAAAAATGGGTAGAGAGAAATAAAAAAAAAAATTTATTAAAATATGAAATCGAAATTTAATTTCATAAATTAATAAAGGTAAAGGAAAATTTTTAATAAAAGATGAGCAAGAATTTTAAATTCATACAACTAATAAAATTAAAGGAGAATCTTCATTAATATAACAAAATAATAATCAAATTTCTAGATGATTTTTACATGTTGAGTTTTAGTATTTATAGATAGAAAAATGACTAATTATTCCTGAAACAGTCCCATTAATTCATAGCTCTGATATTGGAAGATTACTACCTAAAATATAAATAAAAAAATTATAATTATTGACTTAATCTGCAAGGGGAGAGGATTTTCTTCTCTTCTTTCCCTTCTCTTCTTAATTTATAACTATTAAATCAAGATTTTAAATAATTTACATTAGATCTCCTTATTTTCACTGCATTTTTAAATTGTTGTTATTAAATTTTAGTTGTTTGAATTTTATTATTTATATTTTTATAATTTAATATTTTAATAATAATTTTGTAGAAAATCAAATTTAAACCGTTTAAATGTTAATCTAACGGCTAAAAAGGAAAACTAATGAAAGATCTATAGCCACCTACAAATATTCACTATTCTTAAATTTAAATACCATTCAACGAACCTTACAAAACAGAAAATAATTTAAATATTAAATTAAAAATAACTTCAAATAATATTTATTCTTAATATATCACTAACCTTTCAAATTATTCATTTCTCCACCATAATTAGTAGTTTAGTACTCTGTCAATGCTCCCCTTGAAAATTTGCTATGGTCCTCAATGCAAGGGTATCTGGGGGTTGAGATAGGAGTAATAAGTAAATAATAGGGTCGAACAAGAAGCTGCAGCCTGCATGGAAACTTGAGGGATGAAGTTGCAGGGAGACTACTATCCATCAACGGCAGGACCTGGCATTCAAAGAAGCTCCCTTAAAGCTTCATTGCAGATATGTTGTTACTACACACAGAAATTTCAGCACTTTCAGGTTCAAGATCTTCAATTTCAGCATCTTCAAGAGGCGGAGCAATTTCTTCACCTTCTCTGTGATTTCCACCAACGAAAAAGAACTTTTGCAGTGATGCCCAGGCCAGAACGTGTCCCCACAGCAAAAACACAAGCCCTTCTCTGTCCTCCTCATGATGGAGTTTCTGGACAGCCTTGAAGTCGCCGGCCTGAGCACGGAGGAAGACGACGCAGATGGTTTGTACTTTGCGCGCCATCGATGAAAACGCTGTCGCAGTGTTTTTTGTTTTTTTTTTTCCTGGTCACGTGCGAGAGGGGCAGACGCAAAATTGGACCTGTTTTCGGTCTGGAAATAATTGGGCTCGGGCCCATTCACACTTAACTTGCTTTCATGTTCTGGGGCAAGATTTGCAGCCTTACAGTGTTAGGCTTCTGTATGCGGGCAAAAGTTCTTAACTTCTCCTTCAAGCAGCCGAGAAGACAGTGCCCTGGTCAGTGGGATACTTGAGTGACGCATTTTGCAAATTCTTGCCTGTACTCATGGACTGAATCAGTTTGCCTATACTGCACAAGAACTTATCATAGAGAATTGTATGTTTCATGTTAATGGAAGTAAAGAAATCACGTGCATCTTACCTCAATTCTATCAACTTTGTAGTCTTTAAAGGTGTGATAATATTAAAAACAATTTTCAACCTCTAAGATCCATGGGGATCTCCACCATCATACTTGAGAAAATGCCTTCTAGAAGATGGATGATAATAGGATGGGATGGATGGTGAAAATGTAGGTTTGTGAAGGAGTGTGAGATGGGTGGGAACCATCTTTGGATGGAATGACTTTGATGCCAGACAATAGGATTTTGAAAAGCCTAAGTCATGTCCAGCCATTTATAGAAACTAATGAGCAGTTATGAGTGCAGGTCATTCTAATCCAAAGAAGCATAGAATTGCAACTAAACCAAGTGAATGACTATAAACAAGTTAAATTCAAAAGGTAATTCAAAGAGTTTGAGGGGTTAAGATATTTACAATTTTCACATTTAATGCTAGCAATAAAAGGAAAAATGTGTAAAAGTATTCAAAGTAACTTTTCAAGGTTAGATTCTACAACTACTATCCTTGCCTTTACTTATATTCACATTACAATTCACACATATTCTCTCTCTCACTTATCTAAAATTTTTAACACCACTTTTGTTTGAATTTTCTCTCATTTTTCTCCCATTTTCCAAATTTGTAGAGAAAAATAAGAAAGATAAATCTTTATTTTTTTATCATCAAAAGATAAATCTTTATTAAAATATAAAATCAAAATCTAACTTCATAAATCAATAAAGATAAAGGAAGTTTTCTATGGATAAATTGGCCCACTGGCTAAAAAAAAATTTTTATGTCTAAAAATTTGGGAGTATGACTGATTCACATTAACATACAAAGAGTTTATCATTGATATACAAGAGGTTTATTATTAAAAATTTAAAAATTTATAAGGAATTTATCATTGACAAAATAATAAATCGGTCATAATACAAAATATAATAAATATTAGTTTGTTTGTTTGGTTCGATTTTATAACATGGGTTATATCTATAAAAGCCCCAAGATGAGTAAGAATTTTAAGCTCATAGACAACTAATAAAACTAAAGGAGGATCTCCATTAATATAAAAAATAATGATTATATTTTCACATGATTTCTACATGTTGTACCTTAATCCATTAATCCATAACTTAGATAACGAAACATAATTGCCTAAAATATAAATAACTAAATATAATTATTGACTTCATTTACAAGTACCCACTACTCCTAAATTTTAGGGCCACTTAACAAACCTTACAAAATAGAAAATAGATAAATATTAAATTGAAAATACTTCAAATAATATTTATTTCTAATATATCTCTAACTTCCCAAATTATTCATTATCCCACTATAATAGATAAAGTACTAAAAACTGGACCGATTATTGAATCGATTAAGCTATTGGGTTACAGGTTAATGGTTCAACTGGCATTGAACCAGGGGTCTACCCAAAGGGCAAATCAATCATGATCAAAATAATACAATCTAAATAAAAAAACATTAATCATGAAAATATTTAACCAAATTCAAAATTATTCTTTAATACAAGATACAAATATAATAATAATTATAGAATTACAACAACTCAAAAGTCTAATAATAATAAAATATAACTTTTTAAATATTTATTCTTACAATTATAATTTACAACCCTTCAATCATTAAAAAGTCTAAAATTAATAATCACTAATACTAAAATCATCAATAATGACAATCATAAATCATAAATGCTAAGCAGCAATTAAACAAATGAATAGGAGCAAATAATGAAAGATTAAAATAATGAAGAATATTAAATATTTTAAATTCAAACTTACAATTAAGGCTCTCTATTTAAAATTTAAATCACAAATAGTGAAATTTAATTTAATTGCCTTACCTTTTGTTGCCTCGCTTTTTGAATTTTCAAGTTGATTTTTCTACTTTTTATTTAGTTTTTACAACTTAAGAAAAAAATAAAAATTAAAAAAGTGACTCAGTTGATCCAACAACTTGGCCGGGTTATCCTGGGCTGATCCCAGGTTAGTCGGGTCACATTAAATCAGTGATTGACTGGTTAAGGTAGAAACTCAAATCAGATCATTGATTCATAAGCTGAATTAGCCAGTTCGGTCCGAGTTTCCATACAATGATAATGGATACTCTATCAGAATTATAGCTAAACTCACCCAGCATAAATGTAACCCCCTCTTCCCATAAAACCCCCGGGGGTGGGGGATTACATCGTGCAGAGATTACTAGTATTTTCTTCTTACTTGAAAGAGCCGCTAATTTTGTTTTTTAAATTTCACTTACGGTTATGGACTTACGGGGTGCCTTGGTTTTGACAGAAGCTAGCTTCTGGCTAACATTGGACGCTTTTGTTTAGTTTAAGAATGTTTTGGTTGACACTTGCGGTAAAAGAATGTTTTTGGTGCATCGACTGGTTTCTCTCTCTTATCAATGAAGTTAAGCTCATTCGAGCTATAACGAATTGGTGTTCAAGTGGGCAAAGATTCGAAACCTTCAGCTCATCCCCCAAGAAACTTTCTTCTTAATCAAAGATGTACTAACTGAAGCCTATTTAAAAATATAGGTCAGATCTTATCAATGTAGTGACTTCGATTTTGCAATATAGATGGTGATGCAATATACATACATATATATATATATATATATATATGTTTGCTGTTCACCTTTAAAGCTTATATAAATATTTAAGGACAACTATTTTCACTTGTATATAAAATTCGAAACCCAATATAATAAAATGATCGAGAATAACCAGTTCAAAATATTAATCAGTATAAGTTTTTAACTTTTAGTTGTTTATTGCTACAATATAATCTCCAACAATATGAATAATGATCGTTACCCATAACTCTTAAGGGTAACGTAAAAAGATTTCCTTTCTGTTTTTTGTCTTTTGTCTTGTCAGTTCTGTTAGAAGTTCTGATTTGGTTAATGAAACTTGAAAGTACAATGACAGATATCAGCAGTCTTTTCCTTTCACATTCAGACCCATCCAGAGAAAGAATGTATGAAACGCAGAAATGCAAATTGAATAAACCTTGTCAAGTATCGCAGATCAAGATTTCTTCCTTATTTTTCTTTTAAATCATTTTCAGACCTGTCATATCCATCGATATCAATGCATGTCTTGTTAATCAGTTAGTATTTGTTAATGCATATCATCTGCATTTAGCTCTATCTCAAGAATTTGAGTGTTTGAACGACAAGCGCATTATTAAATGGCAACTGGCAAGTCTAAAGCCTAAAACCAGTTAGTGAATAGGCACTGATAATGTACTGACAGTTCAAATGATGAGTTTCTCAACTTGGTTTGGATTACTTTAAACTCTAGGTTTGTACAAAGGCCATAGGGACAATAAGTATGAAGCCCAAAGAAGAGGGTGTGTGTGTGTATGAACAAAATGTTCAAGGGCTGTAGAAGGAAGGGCCACACTTGCATTTCCAGCTCTCTGGTTCATAATTTGCATATTGGATTCCCATATGGTTGTGTTGCCTGCTGGTGCTGGGCACTTGAATGGCTTCACATGGTGTGCATCCATTACACTTGTGCTCGCAAATTGGTGGGGTTGACCCAATTTTGCTAACCCCCGTGTTATATTTTTCTCTCATGGCTTCTGACATTATTTCCTGCAACATAGTGAAAACAGATATTCAGTATAGGTTTATTAAAAGGACAAGCCTGATATTTCTGCTCCAAGAAATTCAATACTCCACCTAAGTGGTTGAAGATTTCTTGCTCTTGACAGAGCCATACCTGTTTTGGTTCTAGAGTATATGGAGAAGATTGTGGAGCCTGTTCTGGACCTGCTAAAGGATATATTTGATCATGAACAAATCCACAAGTGTAACAAGAGAGAAGAAGTGAATCTTGAAAACGTTGTTCAAGTGATGACTAACCTGGAACAGAAGGTATTGTTCTAGCTGTAGAAACCCAACTCAGAAGTTGCAGAGCTAGCATGAAACAACAAAATCTTGATCTTCCCTTCATGTTTCTTGGTTGTTTCTTTTCAAATGGGCTAATGATAAAAGTGATGAAGAAGAAGAAGAAGAAGAAGAAGCTATACGTGATAATGATAGCGATGGTGAAGGTAACTCACAATGAGAGGCTAGGGGATGACACCTAGAGTGACATTATTGGGGTCAATTTATAAGAAGAGGAAAGAAAGGAATGAAGGCTAGCAGCAGAAGAGCTTACGATTCCCAAAGACTGAAGGACTTGATTGCGTTACTCTTATTACAATCTTTGGATTGGAGAAGGGAGATTTTTGATGTACAAGCAAGTGAATCTTTCTGGTTTCTTGTGGCACTGTTAAAAAGCTCACCAGCAAGTTTCACCATCATTTGACAGCTCGCCAAAGTAAGAGAAAACAGTGACTCCTCATTGGAGCCCCTCTCCCTCTCCCCCTGCTTCCACTGACATTCGCTTGCTTAGCTTTCAATACAAGCCACACACAAGTCAGTCTCTCTCTTTCGTTCTGTTTTTTTTTTTAAAAATACACACACACTCTCTCTCTCAATTAGTCAATTTCATTCTCTTATTAAATCAAAATCTAAAAAGCAAGAGGGAAAAAAGTACGACAATTTGGTGGTCTGCAGAGTCCAGAATAACAGCAATCTTTTTGGGTCTGAAACACCTGCCACACTTTATTGGTGAGTTTTTATATGGCACCAAATAAGTAATTTGAAAGTTAGAATTAATTATTCATTTTCATTTAGTGTGTGCGTGTTTCTCTTTGTGCAGCAACGTTAGTTAAGTCTTGAGAGTGGGCCTTTCGAGTGGGTTTATTATTATGATGATGATGATTGAAGAAAAGCTATTTGTTGTTTACACAGTTGAAATACGAGCAACTATATGCTGTTGGCAATAAGTGGTTAATTATTGATATTCTGCTTTATCTCACTATTACTCATTTTGTAAGAAGGCATTGATAATATCAATGGCAGCTGATTTTTTTCGTTTTTTAACTACCTCATATTCTAAAATTATATTGAGTATGGTTAATGCTAAAAAAAACCTAAGACCTTAAGATATCAAAGTTCCCAAGATAAATTTTTGATGTTATTGTATATCCAAAATTTGAACCTAACACTACTAGTTAAACTAGCATATTAATCTACTCATTAAGCTATCTATTGGTAACGGTAGGTTGAATCTAATAGAAGGGATATGATTTGATTTGCCATGGTAAAATTGAGATTTTAAACTTCATGAATGAAAAAAAATTATATTAGACATACTACACTTAATTAGTACTTCATTTGTTAAAAAATATATAATATTTTTAATTAAATTACATTCTCAATTAATTAATTAATTATTTTTAACCTTATATTATCTTTTTATATTTATCCTTATTTAATAGTATTATATATTAAATTTGACCAAATAGTATTAGATATCAAATAATTGTATAAAAGAAGGTCTTGGTCAAGGTTTTTTTTTTAAGTTTTTTTTTCATAATTTATAATTATAAAGTATTTCTAATAATTGTATAAAAGAAGGTCTTGGTCAAGATTTTTTTTTAAGTTTTTTTTTCATAATTTATAATTATAAAGTATTTCTTGAAAGACATGAATACATACAGAAAATTGAAGTGTAAAGAAGAGGCAGTGCAAGTACAAATTTGAAATCTGGAAAGAGATCTGTGGAAAGCATAGAGGAGGGGGGGACGATGTGGGACCCCTAGAGCACAGAGCCTTGATTGGTTATTGGCTTTGTTGAGGGAGAGAGCAGAGAAGGAATCATGAATGAGGAAGACAGCCATGAAAGGAAATGGTGAGAGGGAATCAGTGTTTGGGTAAAAGCGAATAAATTTGAAAGGACAAACGAGTTAGTTAGTTACCACTCCATAAATGAGCCTTCCCTCCTGTTTGGTAACAACTAAAGCTCTCATCTCTCTTTCCCAATCTCCTCCCTCCATTTATTGCTCTCTTTCATTTTGATTCCCTACTGTTATAAGATACTACTCCCTTTGTTTTTTTTTAATATTGACAAATTTTAACCGGCTCATATAATTTTAAAAAAATTAATTGATCATGATAATTATTAAAATGTTTGGATTGAAATGTTCTTGTAATTAATATTTACTTTTTTTTTTGTCTTCTAATTTCATGATGCTATCAATTTATGAGAGACAATTTTAAAAAAATGTAATTAATGTTTCTTGAAATTTGTAGTTTTACTTATAATAGAAAACAAAGAAACATAGAGTAATTTTTCTTATATTTGAAAATGGAGCAGTATTTCTTGTCACCCAATAATAAAATCACATTATTAAATAGTAGTAATGCAATTGTAGTAGTAATCATAAGTAATAACATTACAACACACTAAGTTCATAAATGCATTCATAACGCATAAATTCATGAGTTTAAACTTCATTATTGATGTGAGGATATCATTGATAAGCTTTTGTTGAATTTGGAAACATGTCTTGACTTTAGAAACTATAAGGGATATTCAAGAGAGTTGGGAAATTCAAATTATAGGTTACGATTTCTGGATAATGGAAAAAGATGAACAGCAGATTACATGGAGGAAAGCTGCATTTGGAGAGGAGAAGGCTTTAGTCTGACGCTTCTCTTGTTACATCCTAAATGCAGCCTATCATTCGCCCCTTTCCCAAATAACATTTTCTTCATTCTTTAAATTCCACTTCTCAATATAATTTGAATGACTTAATCCCTTTCCTATAATCCCAGTTAAAAATTAAAACCTATCAGTAGTTTTAATTTTTTTTATCCTAATATTTCTACTAAAAGATTCAAACTCTCTTACAGGGGGTTATACTTATTCTAGTTAATTTGTATATTTTAACTCGTAGTGATAATTTTTTTTGTATCATGACATTTGAACTTTTGATCTTACTCTGTTGTAACTTCTAACCTTATCATTTGAGTTGACTCTAAATAATTATAATTTTTTACTTACAAATAAAAAAACTTCACATTTAATCAAAATTAATTACAAAAGGTTACATGCTCCTCAAATGAGATTTTATTTCCGTATAATCCAACTAGTTTATCAAAATTTATTAAAGCAATAGAAAGGAAAAAGACACCCAGTTTTGATTTTCCCCCCGCAATTAAACTCTTATATCTACTTTTTATGTAGGTACTCAAGTCAAAAAACTGTATAGTTGGATTAAATAATACTATGTTCAAAATAAAATATTACCTATAGAAATACAATAAAATTTATAAGAAATTTGTAAGATTTATTTTAAAATTTAAAATAAAAAAATAATCTGTTATATTTCAAAATATACAGAACAATTTTGCAATCAAATCATAATTTGCTGGAGAAGAGATGGCAGCAGGGCATAACAGAAGGAAAGCTAGTTGACTTGACAATGTACAGACGCCAGCTACATTACTCTGAGAGTGACTGCTAAACTTTCTGGGGGCCTTAAAAAGCTAGGATTCTCGTAATCTATTAGCAGATTAACACTACAAATTATGAGCTGGTCACTCCGACATTTTATATCTTGCCAACATGACATGAATTGTTGGTTCCTGAGAATGCTCCTAAAAACTAAGCATTATACAGCCTGGAAATCGAACTAAACAGAGGAGTTGAGCTATATCTGTGATTCACTGTAAGCCAAATGATTAATTGTTTGTGACATGATGAATAGAAAATGATCGATAGAGTTTCTTCTAATGTGAGCAGAGTGCTCCTCCAAAGCCAAAAGCCCAAAAACCTGTTGAAATTTTGAAAGTGGCTAATTAATCATGAGAAATAAACAACTATTTCCATATGCATTACTATAACTGCCAAGCAAGGCAGTGTGTTAACAAAGGAATTCCAATAGGCATTTAGCACATGTTCAGATCAAAACTAAAAAAGAAACTTGACAAAATGAGTGCAGTCTTGAATCCTGGACTCTTTGTTAGGGAGGAGATCTGATTCTGATTCTGCCATTTTCCAAATGTCTATGATTGACTTGTACTGATAGTCTTAAATAATGTCATGAACACTGAAATGTCTGTTACCAATTTTCTTTTTCCTGTGATATATCAGTGTTTGATTAGAAAAACACAGGAATCAGTAGAAACTAGAAAGCAGCTATCTACAAGAGACACAAGATCCCAGTTATATTTTGCATTTAAGCATGCGTAACAAAGGCGTATGAAACATTTTATATCTTAACTTCTATGCAATAAAAGAAGTTTTTCCCCCCTCTCATGAAGGATAACAAAAGAGACCTTGTTAGATCAAAGAATCTTTTAGGTTATTTATGTGAAGCTCTAGATTAGCCTTTTCACCTGTACATGCATTTTGGGATTCCAACCTCTTGAGAGATAGAGCTACAAGTAGAATTACCCGAAAGAAACCCTACCAGTTTATGATCATTTACAATTTTCCAACGATCAATTTGCAGCATTCAAATAGTGTAAAAAATACATAATCATCTCCTTTCCATTTTTAAATTAGAACAACAAAAGTATTGAAATGAAAAAAAAAAAAAAAAGTCCTGATGTCTAATAACATCAAGACAAATCCGCACAAGCTTGGTTATATATAACTTACAACGCCGAGGCAAATCCACCCCTCACTTTGATGAGTCATGGCTGTCAGATTCTTTCTTAGGATGAATTGTCTCAACTACTGCCTCGATCTCTTCCTTGACCCGTTCAAACACTCCAGGAGCTTTCACTTCATCAACATCAGTTTTCTCATCAATGTCATCACTCCTCCCGTGAGTTTCCTTGTCATGGCGAGGTGTTTTATCATGGTGAAACACAGCCTCAACCTCCTCCTTCACTCGCTCAAGAATGTTTGGGGATTTCACTTCTTTTTCTTGCACGATGCAGAATTAAAACTCAGAAATCCATTCAAACAAAATTCTATTGTCACACACACACACACACACACACACACAAATGAAACTTGAGTGAATAATCACCTCATGTTCTAGCAATGCAAAAGATCCATCAGAAAGTGGGTAACCTAAACAGGACAATCTCAGAACAAATCCCAATAGTAATTAATACAATGATGGGCGGTAGCGATGAAGATCAATGGATGGTTTTTCCTCTAGAGGACAAAGGCAATATTGGCTTTTTATCGGTGTAATCGAAATTGCTATTCGTCCGAGAAAATGATGACAATGGTACAGAAAATCGAAGACAAATGCAAATGAACTGTGTAGTAGATCAAAGGGTAATAGATGAATACAGAGATACTTAACATAACATAGACACAACCACAAATAAGGTATATACTACGCACACAAGATATCTGAAAAACTATAAAGATGACACTTCCATGACGATACCTGAGAGCGAGTCTTCTTTAGGCTTCTTCGGATCCATAGCTGCCTTTGAAAATCTGTGACGCACTCGAGAGCGGAAAAGCAATGCGCTGAGTTTTTCTTTGTTTTTGGGCAACGAGTTTTTCATTATGAGCAAGAGTTTTATCGGGCCTCTAAGGCCCACTAAATAGTTATATTGTGGCCTAAAAATTTAAATGGCCTTTTTATAATCTCTCTTGGGCTACCAAATATATGTTGGGTTGAGCCCACTACAAAACCAACATATATAACATTTAAAAAAAAGCCCAAAAACGAAGGGATGGAGTTTTCAGCCATTGAAGACATGTTTTGAGCAAGATTACTCGGAAGGAAAAATTCTAATGAATGACAACAGGTAATGAATCTAGAAGGAGGGACCAGTTCTTTACAATTTGATGAATTAAAAATTGAATTTTTGCTAAAAAATATGTCCATATTTAGTGTTAGACTACATCTTGAATAAGATTATCTTTAATAAAAAGATATTTATGACTAATAAAAAAATTCAAACAAATGACGATTTTGTTGCTCACATAATTTTTACCAAAGAAGTTGTGCTGAAGTTTCACACAAGTAACTTATTACTAAGTACTAATAGTTCCTTTGAATTGAGTTAGCACTCATAGTCTTCAAGAGCATTGGGACTTCGGAGTAACTACGAGTGAAAAAAATGTGAAATTACTTAAACAACCTTTAATCACATTGACCCTCCCCCTCGATCGATTTGATTGCGGATTGTTCCAACAAATTGTCGAACCACCATTGCTAGCAGCGGTCCGATGAGCTCCAATGTCCAAAGAATTACACAAATTTTTGAAGTTCCTCCCAACTCTCTTGAAACTTGTTAGCAATAACTCAATTTCAAAAGACTATTTTTTCCTTTATTTTAAAAAATGACCGGGATTTTCTTTTATTTGCCTTTCATTATAACTTCTTTGGGCTATTATAAGAAAAATAAAACGTCCACACTGGATATAATTCGAACATTTCAAAATAAGGTGCATCCACACATGGGGTTTCTTTTGTCTCATGGCGAGAGCACACAAATCTCTCCATTTGTGTGAATGAATGAAACCGAGAGCGAAAAATAAACCGAAGTGTGAATAAGAGAAATAAACAAAGAAGAATAATGAGGAGGAATGAAGGAAAGAGTAACTAGTGCTGTGCAAAAGTTTTTCAATCTTATTTAACCTCATTTGACTCGAGATGGTTCAGTCTGTATAAATATTGATTCTTTAGGAACAAAAAAACTGAATAGATCAGATTATTTTTTTAGGGTGGATTGGATAGGAGACTAGGCATTTAAACCATTTAATCCTATTAATTTATTTAATATAATTATAATTAATTTATTTTTGACAAATGCTTTAACTATAATTTTAACTAAAATATTTATTTCTTCTTTTTAAAAATTATTATGAATTTATTATGATTATAAGTATTTTTATCATCTTAATTGAATTTATTAGATTGGAATGTATTATTGTCTCTCATACAGAAAAAAAAATTAAGTGAATATTGAACTAATAGGATCAGTCTTTCAATCTTATAAATTACATTCAGCCCTGTTAAATTTTAAATTATTATTGGATAAGACAGAATTATAAATTGCCTAACCTAATTTTTTTTATAAAAGAAATCGAACTCGAAGTCCAATGTCCTTCTATTTCATGCAGCCTTAGGAGTAAGCATACATACGTGCTAGTACAGCACTTGGATCACATGGAAACGAGCAAGGGACTCAGGAGCTGCGTCAAGGCGCCAACAAGACTACAGAGTCATAGATCGATGATTCACGAATCACGATGGCGGAACGGACCAGTCGGTGGTCTTGTCCCTTTCATGTTTCGTCTCTCGCCTCCGTTCATTATCTTTTTCTTTTTACAATAAATCATCCTTGGAAAGCCAATAACTCCGAGTACTTGTTATTGTTATTATGCCCCACGGCCGAAATGTGTTCCTTTCTTCCAAACACTCTTCAACTTGGATTACTTAACGAGGAATGTAGGTGTATCAATGGGAAATTCATGTGGCTTTGACTTTTGAAGCTCCAGGTCTGAAGTTGATCAAGTACTCATTCAACGTTGCTCAAACGCGTTGGAGAATTGAAGATTTTTAACACTTAAATTCCCTTCAACCAGGGGCAACATCATAGTCATCATTCTCTGATACATACTCTCTTCGTTTTTATATATAAAAGAAAAAAAATTGTATTACACAATTTAAAAAAATTAATTAACTATAATAATTATATATAAAAATAAAAAAATTGAATTAAAATATCTTATGTTAATCAATATAAATATATTAATTGTTTTTCGTTAATGTAAATTATGAAGAGTGGTTTAAAAAATACATAATAAATATTTATTAAAATATGTAATTTTATTATATAAAAAAATAAATAAAAAGTGATAATATTTTTTTTTTAAATAAAAACGGAGCAGCACCTCTCTGCGTGAGCTAGCGTGTTTACGTGTGTTTCAATTTCAATTTCTCAATCCCATGTGTTCATCGCACGGTTCTATCTGCTCGCTTGCTTCTGTCCCGGGACACACTCTTGGGCTTGGTCATCGTTTCACCCTTTCTTCACTCTCCTCTGTTTCCTTCCTTCTCAAGTTTTTTCTTTTTCTTTTTTATCAATTTCATTTACACCATTTTCCTTCTAATTTAATGCAATTGTCGAATATCCCCTATTATATATGAGTTGGATTCGAGTGTTATATTGTCATTGTCATTATCATCAAACACAATGATGGCAGTTCTCTTGATTAATATTCTCTCCATTTTATATATAAATCAAGGTATTAAAAATTGGATTGATGGTTGAACTGACTAAAGCACTAATTTAAAAGTTAACAACTTAAATCGTTCTCAAATTGTAATCAAGCATTTTGTAAATAAAGTATTTTATTAAATCGGTCGAGATATTTGTTTAAAAGTTTTCTGGTTTCAACTGATGGGTGAGCTGATTGAGTTTTCATGCTATATATGATATAAATCACTTCTAAAAATCTCACTAAAAATAAAGAGATGTAGTTCTATGTATGTGTTGTTTGGAAAAGAAAAAAAACTCTAAATTTACTTAATTTAAATGTGTCATCTTTCAAAACATTTTCTCTTTGATATGCAATATTTTTACTCTAGATGGGTGCATGATAGATAATTGTAAAAGTATAAAATTAAAAAAATTAATTAATAATCTATTTTTTATATACAAAATAACCTATAAAAAAAACCATCGATTCTTTTAATTTAAATATTCTAAAGTTAAGATTATGTACAATTTCATGAATTTCACCTTTTCATGGAAAATAGAAAAGATTTTAAGGAAAATAACAATCATGGACCTTGCAAATTAAATACATTAATGATAATTAAAGATTTAAAATATTGAAATGCCAGAAAAAAATCATGGTTTTTTTTGTAACTAAAAAATATTTTTTTAAAATAATCAATGGAAACAAAAGACTATGGTTATTTCATAGTATTTTAATAATAGGAGGTCTTCAATTGTTATTAATGCCGTAACAAGGTTTGTTAATGTCATTTTTCAAATATTTCGTATGCATATTGAGTTATATTATTGTTTAATGATAATGACAGCGAGTTCCTCGACTTCTTTTTTTTTTTAAGTTAGCATTGTAATTGTAAGTAGATATTTTCGTTTAATGATAATGACACTGATTTAATGAAACTTGAAAATGAGCTATATGCATATTGTACCCTATAACGTGATCAAGCATCCGTGCACGTGTTTCTTGGACGTGTCTTGAACGATTTGCTTTGACAGTGATCTCTTCCATTACCAACAATAATTCAATTATAAATGTTTTCTAATTTAGATTTTGACTATTTATGGACTGTTTTAACTTTAAACATTATTCCCCTCCTCTAACTAATAAAATAACGTGTGTATGAGAGTGTGAGAGAGAGAAAGAGAGAGTTCATTTAATTTCTCATTTTATGATAACTAGCTAAATAACGGCTGAAACATGCTATATTTTCACTGTCCCTAATAATAGATCAGCGCGTATGCAAATACAAATCTCTTATTTATGTTACAAAGGAGACTTGGTTTATTAAAAATTTGAAGAATGAGGAGGAATGGGGAAGAATTTTTGCTGTCACGTGTTGGTGGTTGCACCATTGGAGGAATAAAGTGATGTTTGAGGAGGATTATGTATGTTTTAGCTCTTAATCCTGAAAGGGTGATTATGCATTAAGTATGGGAAATTATGAATCTTGCAGGCACATCTAATGGCAAGCATGTTATCAAGAGAAGGGTTGAAGTGGAGGCCCCCTCTAGACGGATGGGTGAAGCTAAATTTTGATTATGCATTTCGTTCATGATTTTGATTTTGTTTATTTTACTAATCCTCTTGAAGGTATATATTTTGTCAGTTGATGTATAGTGATATGGTGGGTGCTGCATCCACTGGAGTTGTTTCTGATTTAGTTGAATAAAGGTGATCCGTTTTTTACCCAAAAAAAAAAATTTAATAGTTTTGAACAAGGGTCTATTTAATTTCTGTTCCTATTTCTCGTTTTGAAAAATTATTTTATAATACAGTTTTTAGAGTTATTTTTTAAAACAAAACAAAATAAAAATCTCTTTCATTGTGTTAATTTAAAAATAATTTTAAAATTAAAAAATAGGATAATAGTGATGATTTACGATAGAAATTATTCAAGCTAACTATATTTTTTAATAATCAAATGTAGTTTTTTTAAAAAGAAGAAAAATAAAATAAAAATAAATTTAATAAATTTTTGCTATTTTTATTTGTAAAAAAAATTAATAATTATCTAAATAATTTTTTTAAATTTTTTTATTTTTAAAAGTAGAAAAAATTTTTGAAAATAAAAACAAAATAGGCCTTTAATTTTCATTTATTTTATTTTCATTATAATCAATTCTCCAAATCAAATCTCAATAGTCATTTTTTATCATAAATATCCATTATATTTTAACAAGCTATATAATTGGGTAAATGCACAAATTTAGTCATAAATTATTTTTGAGCAACATATGATATCTTTTACTATAGAATGGTGTAAAATAAATTATCAACTAAGAAAAACAGAGCGTCCAACACCTTCCATTAACTTTGAACCAACATTCTTTACCCTATTCTGAGTTGTGGGTCTCACATTTCTTTACATCTTCTTTGACCCTCTCCTCCGTGTTCACTTTGCCTACTCTTTCCTTAGTTTCTTCTTCACTCATTGGTCACCACCAACTCACTAAAGCCATGGCTAGAAATTAAGACAAGCATATCAAACTTGAATCTCAAAAATAAGAACCATAAGGAACACAACATATCATTGCACATCCAGCTAGACCTATCCATAGAGAGGAAGTATGATGCTGGTGAACAACCCATACCCATTGATTGAAACTTGCACAACCCATACTTGTCGCTTTAGATCTGTCGATCTCTTTATCAGTAATGGTGATGGAGGTCAATATGGCATTAGAGATAGGGAATTGGTGACTGTGTTGTCGTCGCCACCTTTCTTGAGTCTCTCACTAAAACTATTAAAGGGAAAAAGGGTCCCATGCTCATAGAGATTGAACTCATTCAATCAAATTCAATGGAACTTTACTTGCAAGGGGGTGTGAATCGTCCATATTCTATACAAACTAATGCCAAATTTTTAGGTTTAGAGGAATAGGAAAGTTTACCATATGAGACCTTGTGTGACTTCCTAAAGCTCTATCGTTAGAGAAGTTTCTCAAGTAAAGCTTGCACTTGTGCTTCTCCATAATAAGATCTTGCTTTAGATTAATCGCCATGTCTTTAGACTACTTCAAATTAGGGAAAGAATGGGTAGAACGGATGTGGAAGAGAGGGTTAAAGAAGATGTAAAGAAATGTGAAACCCACAACTTAAAACAAAGTAACGAATGTTTGTTTAAATTTAATAGGAGGTGCTCATTGCTCCATTTTTCTTAGTTGATAATTTATTGTGCACTACCCCATAGTATATGATATTAAATGCTTATTAGTATATGATATTAAATGCTTATTGAAAAGTAGCCTATGACTAAATTTACACCTTTGCCCTATATAATTTAATAAATGTTGTTATTTAAGCCTCTCTTCCATGTTTTGTCTATTTTATTAGGATGTCTCAATCCCATCTCAATACCAAATGAGAAGGGATAGGATGGGACATAGGATAGAAATTTAGTCTCATTTAATATTTAGGATGGGACATGGGGTATGCCAGGATTGTCTCGGTCTTGTCTTACGAACACCCTTGTCATAAGTGCTTATGGAAAATAAAAATGAATGTTCAGAGAAACTCACACTTGGATTTACAATGTTCAAATATTATGCAATAGTATTGAATATCATACACTATATGTTCATATTTAGTATATGCTCGTGCTTTAAATAAAATTGTTTGTAATAGTTGTGCATTAACAAAATCATTTCTAAGCTTTGGATGGTTAAACTTAAGGCAAAGAATATAACTTTAACTATATATGCTCTTATAATTATTGGTCATTTGAGTAATTGTCAATTATAGGGGATTGTTCTAAAAAGTGATTTTATGAAAGTCACTGAAGGGCCTAGAGCTTCTTGGTATTGGTCAAGCATCCTTGAAGGGAGAGACCTTTTGGAGAGAGGACAATATTGAAGAATTGGGAGAGGATGTAAGGTGAAAGTATGGACTAATAGGTGGATTGTTAGTACGAAAGAGGGTAAATTACTGTCACCTTATGATTTTGAGTTTGATTTTGCTTTAATAGTGGCTAGTTTAATTAAGGGGGGGTTAAAATTTGAGTCTTATTATAAATATCATTCCTAAGGAGAGTTGATTTTGCAAATTTGACTGTGATAATTCTTTGGTTTGGAATTTTACTAATGATGGTTCCTATATGGTAAAATCTGGATATAGGCTTGCTAAAAGTCTGAATACGTTGTGTATAAAGAATGATCCTAGCCTTTTACTTCAAGTTTCACGGCAATTATGGAGAAGTGTATGGGATTTGAAGATTATGCCTGAGGTAAAACATTTTGTTTGGAGGATTTTACATGGTGTACTAGCTACAACTAAAGCTCCTTTTAAGAGAAAATGTTCTAATTCACCATTATGTTTGGTGTCTAATGAGGACGTGAAATCTTTAGATAATTTTCTCTTTTATTGTCCTTAGACTTCTACTTGCTAGTTTAGTTGTCCTTTGAATCTGTATTTTGATTGAAGTAGGAGTGGGAATATTTTATTGTGGTTTGAAATGATGATGGCATGGGATGGTGGTTTATCTGGTGAAGACAAGTTACTCATTGCAGCTTTGTGTTAGGAAATCTAGAAAAGTATATGTGATTTTATCTATAATGGGATTAAAGTAGATCTTGGGAAGACTATTAAGTATGTTGTTAGGTTGTTAAATGAGTTTTTTAATGCTCAAAATATGCTTGAAAAGAATGGTCACAGGATGTGTTAGGAAGATGTGGTCAGAAATCTAGTTTGGAAAGCACATAAGTTTGGTTCAGTAAAAATAAATTGTGATGGTACTTTTAAAAGTAAAAGCAACTTCAATTGAGTAGGTATGGTTTGTAAGGACTATAAAGGATGCTTCCTTGGTGGCTTTTACAAATCAGTAAATGTTGCTTCGGGTTGCATGGCTGAATGTATTGCTATTAAGGAAGCATTATTGGCAAGCAGAAGATTTAGGGAGTATCAGGTATGCATTGAGGTAGACTATAAACCTTTATTTATTTTTTTGATTTCAGGTTCCATAAATGGTTGTGATTGGCATTGTTGTAATGTGCTAACTCTCAAGAAGTCAGTAGGTTGTGCGGTTTTTACTTAGGTTGCTTGTAAAGGTAATAGTACCGTGAATCATCTTATAGCTTGTGAAGCCAAGAGGATGGATCTATAAGGATGGCTTTCAGTGGCACCATCCTTGTTACCGGTGTTTCTTCATGTGTGTTTGATTTTTAATTTGTCAAAATTTTATTTGATAAAAGTTAGTTTAGTAAAATTATAACATTATAAAAATTTAAATCTGATTAACCAAGTTTAATGAGGATAACTAAGTGAATTAATATGGTGTGTGTTAGAAAGGTCTAATTTCTATAATTGATTATGATTTCAGCCTTAAATATAGATCCAAAGTAAAATTAAGCCATTCAGGCATTTAAAGGTGGGAAAGAATTGAAGAAGGGTCATCTGTGCCACATGCTACAGCGTGAGGAACATCCTCTGTGGTACATAGAGGCAACCAATGAAGGGTAGGCCTTTCTATGTCATGCGCCGTGGCGTGGGCTGCACAACGCATGGCCAAAATCCTACTTAAACTACTTCGTGTCTATTCAAAAAATTAGAAGAGAAGAGAGGGAGGAACAAAAAGAACACCCATTGCTCTGCTGGGCATGGATTTGAGGACTATTGGAGACATTTTGGAGCTTCATAACTCACAACGTAAATACATTATATCTTCCTCTTCCCCTTTCTTTCCATTTTCATGAAGGTTAAAGTTAGAGTTTGTCTTAGGAGAGTATTTTTGATCCTTATAAGCTATGAGTCCAAACTCATTGGCTAAAATAAATATAAGAGGAATTTTTTTTGGTATTTAAACCCTATATTTATGGTTTTATAAGTTATTAGTTGTTGAAGGTTAGTAATATTTGAAAATGGCAATAAATATGTTGCTAGGAATATTGGTGGCCATTAATGGTAGTTTAATGGCTTAGTAATGACAATGTGAGTTATTGAAACCTAGTAAATTCATTGATTATTATTAGGAGTGAGTTTATAGCTTTGATAAAAGGCAGAATGTAAAGTTATGATATTAGAAATTACCTAAAAAGGAGATGATAATGTTATCCTTGTGATATGATTGTAGATTAACCCACTTAACACCATTCAAACTTGAGAAGAAACTTTGAAAGTTGGTATTATGAAGGGTAAACCTTTACCTCTTAAAGGTTTGAGGTAACCGAGAGAAAATATTATTTATATAGTTATATGTTAATTATTTTTTAGTTAAAATAAATCATTTAAAAAATTTTATTTGGGTCATTGAGAATCCATGGATGCAAATGTTGCAATGTGATGTATCGTGATGTGAATTCTGTATAGAAATGTGAAGAAATAATAGGCACATTTATACATTTGTGACTAATGTTGATGTTTAAGAATAAATCTTTACAAAAACAATAAATATGTAATGATTGGCATGTGGAGTATAATGGAGAAAGGAATTTGTGAATATGATGCGATGTGATTAATTGTGTTAAATGATATTATGTGTAATTTGTGTATAGTATGATTATTAGCGGGAGTTCACTTAAAAAGAGGAGTAAATTGGTAAATTTAAGTGGTAATGGCGGCTTATCGTTGGAATTGAAAGCTTGCTTTGGTATTGACTATTGGAATCAAGATGTAGCCATTATCCCATAATTGATTCGGGATTATTCTACTTATTCTTTGAGGAACTCGAACCTAACTAGTCTCTATCGGTTTTATGAAGAGATTAGATTAGAGATACGACACCCTAAAATTGTTAATATTGGAAAAAATCGTGATATACAAATAAGTGAGTTAACCCTTGCCCGGTAGCTCCTCACAAGTGGAAGGCAGGGTTAGTTCGAGTTGTGGACGTAGCCACTTAATAGCTATCAGTTTTATATTGGAGGTATTAGGAGGGTATAAAGTTGGCATTGATAATGCATTAATAGTTTCGACCATAAGGTTACTATTATTATGGGTTAGAGTGTTTTAGGGATATATAGTTGTTATTTTTGCGACCTCAAGATGTATTTATCTGTGATAAAACACATGACATGTGTTGCATGCCCAGTCACATGGTTATTATTATTGTGGCCGAGATTATATTTGTTATATATGTATGATATTTGAATTTATTACTATTTGCATTCATTTTTAATTGATATGCAACTATATAGGCAAGGTTGACCTTAGTTATTGAGTGGTTGTACTCACTCCTCATTCTTCAATATTTTTAGGGCTTAGTTTATCATATCAGGATTGGAAAAAATGACTGAAGGCATAGGATTTTGAGTAAATTCTACTCATAGGCCTCGTAGTTTTAATTATGTGTATTAAAAATTGTTAATTTGCAAACTAGGATTTCATTCTATTACTTTGTCTACTTACATTATAATTGAGAATGTTTTTTGTGTATTTCATGCCCTAAACTGGTGATATGTGGTTGTAAACCTTAGATAGAGTTAAAATACTAGTGCAAGTAGGGTAAAATGTAATTGGGTTACTTTTGGATGGATATTAATATTTTTATATAAATTATCTCCCCTTTCTTGTTTATTAAATCAAGGGGTCGAGTAGTGAGTTTATGGAATATGTGTATTTGATTGGCTATAGTGTGTTACAGGAGTCCAAAATAGTCTATTGAATGTGATTTAAAAGTTGATGTGCCCTTTTAATACATTGGCTGGAGTTGGGACACCCTAATGCAAGTTAATGTGAAAAAAGAGTGAGATTTATATTTGGGTGTTTAACTTTTTATAGAAAAATAATTTAATTATGAAATTTATGTCATTACCTAAAGTTAGGAGAAAGTTTTCTATAGACACTTAGACTACCTCAATCGGACGTCAGATGAAGAAATGGAATGTGTTGGAAGTTTATCTCGAGTGCTGTCATTTGACAACAAAATTTGTTGCGGCGCACTTGCAGAGAGCTGCAGCATATATAATGTTTTTTTGTACAGTTCATTGTTTTGAAGTTTTTATACAAAAGTTTGATTCTTTCTTCAATTCTCATGCTTCCGTGCATGTGTTTAAACTTTGATTTGGATACATTGAAAGTGTATGGGAGTATTTTAAATATTAAAAACTTAAAATTTCATTTGTATTATTTTTCATACTAGGTAACTACAGTGGTTTTGGGAGATTAGGGTGGATTAGTAAGGATAACCTTACTTGTCCGCTGCATATTTTACAGAAATTCAATTGTTGTAACAAAATTTATATTTGGATACATTTTTTAAAAAGTTAGTTTGATACACTAAAAATTATTTGAATTATGATAGTGAATTGTGCTTTTGAATGTACAATTATCAAAAAAAAATTGAATTATGATAATTTGTAATTTTGGCTATACAAATGTAATATATTAGAAATGTTATAAAATTGTGATGGAATAAAATGTATTTAACAAGTTTTGAACTTTATCCCTGTTAAATATTCAAACTTAAAAATAAAATATTATAACATTTGATAATGTTCCCAACATTTAATAAGATAAAAAGGTAAAGATGGATATAATAATTATTGAAATGACCTATAAATAAAATTAAAATAAATACTTTTTATCTTATAAATAAGATCAAAACTCTATAAATAAGTTGGAAATGACTCTTGAAAAGTTATCAAATTGCATGTTCTGAAATTCACTTCTTAGTCAGTTACCAAAATCCTTTTGCAATGTCAATTTACACCTATTATAATTATCCAAACAACATTTGACATTTGAAAAGTTAAAAAGAGCTTTTGAAAAATGAGAAATAACAAATCCAAAGGCATCCTTAAAGTTGACTCTTTTAATGCTAACATTGTTTCTTCTGATATGTTTGATAGAACTAGTGTTGGTTGATTTTTTGTCGAATATTGTTCTTAGACTGTTGCTGTTTTGTTTTTCTATCTTTATTTATGTTTTTTTTTTGGTTGATTTAGTTGTGTGTTAGTTTGTACTGTTAGGTTTTTTTAGGGTATTTTGGGCTTCAACTATTAGTGTTTGTACTCTTTTTTTTTATTAATAAAACTGACTTTGTTTTTGGCCAGAAAAAAAATTATAGCGGATTGGTAGAAAATTTGTCTCCACATTAAAAATACACAAACAATTGGAAAAGGAATTGTGCAAATTCATTATCTTTTTTAATTTCATTTCTCTTTGAATTTATCCTGTTGTTAAATTTTACTGTTAAAAAAAATGCATGTTTTGTTATATGATTTTGGGGAAAAATCAAATTGATTAGAGGAACTTTCATAATTTTTATTTGATTTATTTAGTTTAACATTAGTAGGTGATGATATGTATAAGATCAAAGGTGTTTTACTTAGAAAGTTACAAAAAATGTTATAAAAAAACTTTATTATCAATTTGACATATTGTTTAAAACTGGATGATTGAATTGGTTTTTTTTATTATATATTTTTATTTACCGAGGAGATGTCGTACACAAAAAAAGTTAAAAAATGATTTTTTTAAGTATTCCTTTTAAAATAAAAATTCTCAATATTTCTTGGGCATAATTAATTAAAAACAACCCAAGGTGTGAGTAATCTGGACGCACTAAGAGGTCCACCTAAACGCATCCGAAGGTCAAGTCTAACTATAGCTTTCCACAAACAAATATTATTTTTTTTAAAAAAAAGATATTTGACCATCAATCTTTGTCTCAAACATATACTGTTCTATTTTATAATAAATGCATTAAGAATATCAGCAATTAATTGGAGTACATTTCACGGCCGGACTTGAATGTGAAGAATTTCTCAACGCGCAATTAAATTGGAAATTAAAGTGTTTTTTCCTCCCTATTTAGCCCCTTCATTGGTTTGAGTATTTTATACAAGTTTGAAAAATATCGTAAGTACTATTTATATTTTTTAATAAAGTAACTGAAACGAAGCAGCCTTTGTATCTTTACTGTGGTTTTTGGTTAACCAAAGTATGGATCATTGGGTCTCAAACCAGGTCGCGTGTGCAAAGTATCGAGGCATTTGGCAGGATTATTTATTATAGAAGTCTAGTACCATGTAATATAACTCATAAATTTGCATTTTTGTTTCATATCTGTGAGCTGTAAAATTATTTATCAATATTTTATGATAAAATAATTATAACATTTTACCATTAATAAGAAATACACTTAATTCATTCAATTTATAATGCAATATAATTTATTTTTTATAGAATTAATACAATTTAAAAATTTAAAAATTATTTAAATACTAAAGATTATTAATTACATCATCAATGATATTCAATTAAAAAAATCTTTGAACAAATGTGTGATTTATAACTAAAATTTTATTAAAACATTTTTATTTATTTCTCATTTACTTTTCATTAATTGTATAATCTGCATATGTTTTAATAGCTATTTTGTAGAGAAACAAATTCATTTTTCATATAATTTATCTTTAAATTTTATAATATTATATAAAGTAAAATTCAATAATTATAACCTAAATGAAATCTATAATTTATGTGAGGCTTTAGATGATGTCTAACGGATAGCCACAACCCTGTCTCAAAATATTATACTTATGTTAAACAGAGTAATAAATAGTGAAATATGATAGTAATTTATCATACACACACACTGTGGAGGAGATGGGGATTGATAACAAATAAATGATCAAGATTATTTAAATGTTTCAATAAATTAGATTTGTTTTTACTTTACTAAATCAAAATATAGACGTGTAAATATAACATTAAAACTTGATCGAAAGGTGCAACACGATAAATGCATTAGTACATTTTGGGTCCTTATTTTATTAGCTAACAACTATCACTTTACCTGATTTAGAAAAAAGTTAAACACCCTAAGTGTGTCAAATTATTTATGTTATTTTTTTACATCACTTAAATAGAACAAATTTATAAAATTGAATTGCACCTTGACACATTTTATCTTGAGTTGTAAAAAAGAACTAATCAGTCTTTATAAACTTAATTTTTATAAGCCTGACCTTTAAGAATTCAAGCTCACAAGCTTACATGTCTTAAATTGATCATATTTTTAAGTTTAACCTTTATTAATAAGACTCAAGTTGTATCTAAAAATTCACACAATGTTTTTTTTAAGATGGCCTCAAAAAGTACAGGGCCTAAATGATAGTTTGAAGGGTTTGATTCTTATTGACAGCCTTAATTTCATTAACCATCTCACCCTCTATTTGCACATAATAATAATAATAATAACAACAACAACAATCACATGAAGACATAGCTCAATCGTATTTTGAAAATTATTATTTTTAATGAAGAGACATTTGTGCGCAATATCAAAATAAGGCCATGCTAATTTAAGTGTTGGTTTTATATTTCATTTTGACCTAATTTAAATTACTTGATATCTAAAGTGACTACAGGTGGTTTGATTAAAATGAAACCTCACCTACAACTACAATTGATTAATAGAACGTGATAATATTTAGATAGTATTTGTTTTGTTTAAAATTGATTTGCCAAATGGAGAAAAAATTAGCTTATATAAAATGAAATTTCAAGAACCAAATGGAGTTTAAAAAGACTGGATATGCTTGGTTATCTTGTACAAAAATAGAATTTCTGGAACCAAATGAAGTTTGAAAAATATGAGATTGCATTTGGATAGGTGAATTTAAGTTGAAAATTTGAATTTAAAATCTTACATTTGAAATCTTACATTTGAAATTCATAAATTCTAAATTCTTTATTTAGATGATGTAAAAATTTTTAAATTATAATACTAAAATTCTTTATTTGAATTTAAAGTAAAATTCTAATTTTAAATTTCATATTTAAATTTAAAAGAAATTTGAATGACTGGTCAAAGTTGACAGTTCACATGGCCAATTTATTGGGATTAGATAGTCAAAACTAATTGGGATAGTAACACTGGCGACGATCAGGACCGGACGACTGACTTTGATGAGGACTAGATCGACGACAATGATAGGGACCGAATGACCAACTTCCAATGGGACTTGACTGACAGCAATAGGACGATCGACTTCTAGCAGGATCGGACCTACAGTGACGATAGGAATCGAACGACCGACTTCCACCAGGACCAAACCCGATGGTTGACTTCCACTTAGACCAAACCTACAGTGACCATCAGGATAAGATGACTGACTTTCACTAGGATCAAATGACAAACTTCCATCGAGACCAAACCCGGTGGAAGTCAACTATCGGGTCTTGGTGGAAGTCGGCCTTTCGATTCATATTGTCGTTGTTGTTCTTGTCCTGGTGGAAGTCGGTTGTTCAGTCTTTGTCATCATTGTTGGTTTAGTCCTGGTGGAAGTCAACTGTTTGATCCTGTCAATGGTGGCAGCTTGTTTCTGTCAACTCTGGCGGTCCGATCTAATTACTGTTGGCTGCCATCAAGCCTCCGTGAATTTGGATCAAATCCAAATCCATACATTTTTAATTACCCAAACAATAAATTTAGCTCAAATCCAAATATATATATATATATAGATGTATCTAAATATAGCATGAGAGTATTATAACTTTTTCTAAAATGATAGTTTTGGATTTCATATTTTTTTTAATAAAAGGCCATGAAAAAACCATGCAAATAAACAAATTAAGTCATATCAGTGTACGAAAAGTTTCTACAACCAAAAGATGGACTATCAAAAATTTAAATAATTGAGTTGTTGGGAAAGGCTTGGTGGGTCATCCAATCTACACATTTGTTAGCCTCTCTGAAAACATGATCAAAACTGATTGGCCAATCATGCATAAGAAGATCTCTAGTTTTATTAATAGTTGCAAAAAGCAAATGAATATTAGAAAACTCATTGCGTATGAGCATAATTGCTTTAGTAGAATCAGAGTAGACATTGACTCTGTTAAACTTTTCTGCTCAACTAATATTGAGTCCTTCAAGAATGCCCATGACTTTAGTTGCTGTGTTGGGATGGTAACCAAAAAATTTAATAAAGCCTTTGATCCATCTACCTTGATTATTTCGAATGAGTCTATCGCAAGAAACAGTCTTTTAATTGTTGATAGAGCCATCTGGGGAGTATTCAATTATGCGACCTATGTTATATTTGGAATGTTAAAATTCATTTGTTATTCATAAATTATTCTCAAAACTGAAACTTTGGTCAGGGGAGCAGGACGCTCCAGTTGATAGATGAGAAGTGGTACGTGCTCAAATTGTAGATCTCAGATCTCTCACACTTACCGTCGTCATTATTAGTCTCCTTCATACCTTTAAATGCTTGTGAAAAATCGGCGAATAGTACGCAGCGAGCCAAATTTTTCTTTCGACTCTTTCTCTTTCTTCGGCAGTTCCGCTTTACCGCGTTACCTATTTCTCATTCCTCAAGAAAGGAACATAACATAACCATCAATGCGCGCCCGCGCACGTATGTATACATGTGTGTGTGTATACATGTTCATGCCCCAATTTGAACTCTTCAACTGAATTCAATTCAAAACCCTCGTGGCTTCTGCGAGTCTCCCAGTTCCTAATTTTCTATTCAACATAACCCAATTCACAATTATTTCAAACCAAAACGGGTTTCCAAGAGGAGGACTCGATTTTCTGCACTTTTTGTCTTCTACGTGTTCCAAGAATTACATTCAGTAAACTTCCATATATATACGTTTCATGATTTTCCAGTCCTTTTCCTCTATAAAAGGTGCACGCTAGCTTCCCATTTGGGAGCGTACTCAGGTTCTTTCTTCTACCACACAAGGTGAGTGACCTCACATCTCTTTCTCAATCCCCTGTTTCTTCAGCTTTTCCTTAGCTAAGCTTTAGTTCATGTCTCCTTAGTCCCTACCTCTAGAGCCTTGTAGTTGCAGTGTAGTGTAGGTGTCTACTTATACGCCTCTGTTCTGTCTGCACTTAAGTTTATCAGACATCAGATAGAAAAAAGAAGGCTCAACTTGTCTTGCAACCTTCATGTGTGTCCCTGATGAAGTAGTTTATTACCTTTCGTTCTGTTTGTAATTTTGAGACGTTGCGGTATTTTATCAGAATCAGAATTCAGATACAAAGACCCAAATTTTAAAATGATGTCTCTGTTCTCAGAATTGCTTGCACGTGATTTGAATGTTCTGCAACCTGCATTTGTATATAAGAATGTTAAGTCCGCCATTAAATGGTCAAAGCTAATAATCAACGGGGAATGGTCTTTGTCTTGAATTTTCACCACTGAAGAGAATTCTAAACTGATGTGTTTCTTTCTTTTTTGCAGAGGAATGGAAACAGTGGCTATCAGACCAATGGACTTCGAGTCCAAGGAAGGAGAGATCACACTGAGAACAAGCAGTTGCAAGAAGCGAAGTTGCAGCGATTTCTATAAACCTGATAAGCTTGATGAAGTTATTGCCAAAGAATCTACATGTCCAAATAAAAGGAAGGCAGCGAATCTGAAGCTCCAAACCACGTTCTCATTCAAATATCTAATCCCTCAGAATTCCCATTTGGAGGAAAAACTCGAGGACACGTACTTGTTCAACAAACAAAACTCCACAGTCCTGCTAGCAAAACCAGAAACAACATGGTTCTCTCCGAAGTCCATTGGAGAGCTTGAGGTAGCTGCAATTAAGGTGCAGAAAGTTTACAGGAGTTATAGGACACGAAGGAATCTAGCAGATTGTGCAGTTGTTTGTGAGGAACTCTGGTATGTTAGCTCTATACCAAACTTATGCATCTTTCTCTGATTTTCTTTGAAAAATGTTATGATTGTTAAATACGTGATGTGTTGTTGGGGCCAATCCACGTCGACCAACTTGACAAAAAATGATATCCAGGGACATGAGTTGCTGGTCAACTCTGTCAGCATTAATGTGGAGCGTTCATTGGATAATAAATTTGATTCGAAGAATTTGAAAATTTATCAGTAATGAACAAATCTTAGAGACAAGCGCGTATCGTTTTATATGCTCATTATAATTTCATGCTGTAGCATTAACTACTTCAAGTTCATGATTGAAATACTAAGTGGGTATAATTTTTATTAAACTCTTGCAGGTGGAAAGCTATAGACTTTGTAACACTGAACCGATGCTCTGTATCATATTTTGACTCTGATAAATCAGAACCAGCTCTTTCAAAATGGGCGAGAGCAAGGACCATGGCTGCTAAGGTATCTCTTTTCATGTTGGAACTAAAGTTACAATTTTTTTTTTTTCGACTTTGACTAAGTTGCCGAGACTGGAATGTCTTTTTGACGTCATTCAAAATAATGCATATGTTCTTTAAGCCATATTTTTTCGTTGCCTCAAACATAATTAAACTTAAACTACATATCATCTAGCTTTCTGGTTAGATCTTTGACTAAGACTATTGGGAGAGACAAATTCCAAGTTTTCATTTTCTTCTTAAGAGTCCAGAATTTCTTTTTGAATCCGGTCGAACGCCTATGAATTTTTTTTTTTTTTTTTTTCTGTTTGGTAGGTGGGAAAAGGTTTGTCCAAAGATGAGATGGCCCAGAAATTAGCGCTAAGGCACTGGCTTGAAGCTGTAAGTTAATTCAAATGAGGGGATATGTTGACCATTATCTGATTCTTAAGCTCACGTTTGCTAAAATTTCTTCATAGGGATGGATCAAGGGCTAAGACTTTTCTTGGTGTTATTATATGCAGATTGATCCTCGTCATCGATATGGCCACAACCTTCACATCTACTATGATGTCTGGTTTCATAGCCAGAGCTCTCAACCTTTTTTCTACTGGTAAATTTCGGCAACACAAGCTTTCCTACGACAATTCTTTCACATAACCATAATATATAAATGTTTTTTATAAGATAGTAACACACTATTTATAATTCATTTGTTTTAAAAAATTCATCTCTATGACATAATCAAGTATTAAGTCTAATATAACCAAAGTTTAGATGGTAAACTTAAACATACACACATTCACGTGATTGTACATATACACACAACTAGGTGAATTCGTTGAATTTAAGGAATAGATCACATAGATCATGGCTTGTAAATAATAGCACTTGCCTTATATTTACATTGAATTGATGTATTCTAAGATTACATACGTCAGCGAACATTTAATCGCCTACCGATGAAAATTTTAAAATTTATATTTTATTTTAATATACACACGCAGCATATCATATATACAAATTTGGTTTGACCTCGAATTTCTCCTGCACAGATTCTTTTAGATGTAAAATGAATAAAATTACTATTTATCAATTTGAACAATAATTCGAGTCACTAAGATTAAAATTGATAAAACTTGAGTCTTTTTTCTTTGAAAACTCTGATTTTTATTTCCTTTTCTGATCTGTAGTCTGTAATTTGGTTTGTATTTCAGGTTGGATGTTGGAGATGGGAAAGAAGTAAATCTGGAGGAGTGCCCAAGAAGCAAATTAATAAAGCAGTGCATAAAGTACCTGGGACCTGTAAGTCTCTTCTCACCTCACATACACAGTATACAGATCGTTTGGACTTCAAGTTTCATTTTTTCTTTCTCCTTTGTGTTGCTTTGATTTTGCCATATATCAATTATATAATTGGCATTCCTATTAATTTAATGGATGATGATCAGATTTTCGATTTCAAACTTTTGTCAAAAAAGCAGCTAAGTCGGTTGGTTTGAATAATTGTTATTGCAGAAAGAGAGAAAGGCATATGAAGTGAGTTTGAAGTGTGGGAGGCTTGTTTATACACAAAGCCAACAACTTGTACACACTCATGAGGGATCCAAGTGGATTTTTGTCCTAAGTACGTCCAGAACTCTGTACATTGGCGAGAAGAAGAAAGGCCAATTTCAACACTCTAGCTTCCTTGCTGGAGGCGCCACCATTGCTTCTGGAAGACTGGTTGCCCTCCATGGTGTTCTTCATGTGAGACTCAATAATCTTGCTTCACACTTCACATACGCGCATATGTAGATAACCAGTAGATACACTGCTTCCGAACCTTTGTTATAAGGACTTCCTACATGTTTCTTAATGTAACATGCTTTTTCTGAGGCATTAATTTTTTCCACGTTGTATTAATTCTTGATTAAATAAATAAATTCCTCAAACTAATGACTTTTAATGAGGGTAATTTTAAAATTTTACAAGAAATAATTAATCTTGATAATTGAGGAAAAAATCAATATATTGATGTCAGTTCATTTGCCTATGTTGTTGATCAGGCTATATGGCCCTATAGCGGTCATTACTGCCCAACCAAGAAGAACTTCAAGGAATTTCTTGGCTTCTTGCAAGAGCACAATGTGGACTTGACAAATGTAAAGGTAAAAAACCAGAATCTGATCAAGCTGCCTTTTTCCGTACGACGCCTTCATAGTATTTGGATAGTAACATATTCATCTGAACCCTGTCCAAAAAGGTATAGTCATAGAAACTATATTAAGCATTGGATTTAGGCATTTAGCCGACCAATCATAGGGAAGGATAGATAATTTAAAAATATCTTGGAGAAACCATGCATACTTGTTTTTTTAATATTTAAACCTTGTTAAAATGTATATATGATGAATTAAAACAGAACAGCTGCTATTTTTATTTATATAAAAGGCTCATAAACTGACGTGGATCTTTTTCTTTCCAAATTTCCCAAGTAGGGCCATCCTGATCAACCCTCTTCCAAATTTTGACCTGCAACTCCAAGCGATAACTCTTTTTGAAATGGGTTTTTGCAGACATATGCTGTAGATGAAGACGTGCCTCCTCCTGAACCAGTAGATGACAAGCATCTGGGCCAGCAATGCCTGTCTACGGCGGAAGCTAATGTGGGTCCCAGCGAGGCAGCCATTAGCACAGCAGAAGTGGTGGGTCACCACCACCACGGGACCACCACCACAACCAAGGTGGCCGTGGAATCTTCTTCTTCTTCATCTTCTTCTCAACAAAAAATCGCTGACAGGTCTATGTCAAGCAGCAGCAAATGGACCACTGGAGCTGGTCCTCGTATTGGTTGTGTCAGAGATTACCCAACAAACCTCCGAGTTCAAGCCCTTCAACAGCTAAATCTCTCTCCCAGACTCACTCATAGTCATCATCACTCTAACCCTAATTTCATGAAGCTGCCTATTCCCTCTCCAAGACCTTCTTCTCAATTCCTCTTATCGCCCAGACTTGTTCATCTGAGTCTTCCTCAACCTCCTACCCCACTTAGGTAGTGTTTGGATGGACGTGAAGGGGGGGGGATTTTAAAAATCTTTCCCACTCTCTTCTCCAAAACGTCCCTCCCAATTTGAAAGATGTCCCCTCCCCTCTCCCCTAAACCAAACAGGGCTTTAATGATGATGACACTCTTTCAAATCAATAAAAAGAAAAAAAAAATAACATTGACGATACCCTCATTAGGTCTCTCTCTCTCTCTCTCATCAAATAAATTAATAATGATATTAATTAGTACCCTTGGGCCTGTGAATGAGTGAGGTTATTATCATGGTTCAATGTTTTGACGGGGTTAGGTGTATAGGCACTCATTGGTCACCCCAACTTTTTATGTTTGGACCATTTATTTACTTGAGTTTGGAGGAGGACAAAGGGACACAAAGTAGAAGCTAACCCAATATTTGTTGTTGTTGTTGTTGTTATTTTTTTTTTTTTAACTTCACATTTTTTCTTTCTTTGGTTAATTTCTCTTGGCCTAATCTTTTTGTCATTTACTATCATTTGCTGAATAATATTCTCCCTCTCTCCTTCGGATGTTACCCAATAGTTTTTTGGGGTCCGGTCAAGATCCCATTCTTGTAATTCAAATAATGCTAATGATATAGTATTTTTTTTTTTCCTTTTCCTTTTCCTTTTCTTTTCAATTTAACTTTCCACCTGTGACATTTTTTTCTCTTTCTGCAAAATTAAATTTGCCAAGCGATGATTCCGACCCACATCAGCATGCTCAACATACAGATAATTTGGACATAAATAAGCTAGCATGATGTCTTCAACCCACTAATTAAGGAGTTTTCTTTGGCCATGACATAAGAAGTTCAAATTTTCGTCATTTTTATGATATCATTCAAATACATTGGATACCGATTGATTTGAGTAAAAAGTAATCTTTCTTGAGGTATTGAGGATAAATAGTATATCATTTTGATCTAAATTTATTCCACACATAAAGACTATGAACTTGAAACTGTCAAAATCTAATGCAAAGTCTACAAACTTGAACTAGTCAAAATCTAATGCAAATTTTGAAGGTTGACATATTTAGATAAGAATATTGAACATCAAATTATCAAAATAATTTTTCCCTTTTTTTTCTAACCAATATCCAAGATGTCATTCAAAAAGCGACAAATCTACGGTTGATAGTTTTGAAAATAGAATAGAATGCTTTGATTGGTAAGAGTGATGAGGCGGGGCATTTGATATTGGTTGTGGAATTTCTAAGTCAAGATATGGTTTGGTTATAGAGAGAACAAGGTTAAATGCATAGGAGGATGCGATGGTTTAAAACTTAAGATTGACCAAAATTCTTAAAAAAGTGAGGCATTGAATATTTGACTTGGAGTCCAAACTCCTATTCATTTGACTCGGACTCTTGACACAATGTTACAGTAATTTACCTTGTACAGCTCTATATATTCTTCAATCTTCATCATGATCATTAAGTGGTGAGATCTTAGTGACAATAAGCCAGACACATGAATTAAGAACAAAGAAAATCCACCCATCTCTCTCATTCCTTCCTTTTTCTTCATTTTTTTTACTGCATTAGTAAATTCAAAAACTTGGCCGAAGAAAAAAAAATTAATGCAATAAAAATGGGAACTAAACTCTTTAGGCAATTGATTATATATTCTCGGAACGTGTAAATAAGGCAAGAAATGGGGTGGGAGTCGGGAGGCGTCGGAAGTATTTGTAGCCCAAAATTTACTAATATAATAAAAAAGTTATTTTAGATGATTTGGAATTTATCTATTTAATTATTCTTAAAATGAAGTTTTTAAATTGTATTTTACCCCAAAATTGAGATGTGTCGCAATTTCAAATTTAATTACTCCAAGATTATTATTCATACACACTATATATTATTTTCATTGCAAAAGCCTCAACAAAACTAAAAGTTATAGGGTTGAAAATTTAATATATCACAATCTCATTGCCTCATCCCTGATAAGGGATGTGCACGTTGCTTGAAAGACAGTCAGCTCGGGCATTTTCTGAGCCATTGGGCCGTACATTAAGTGAGGGTCAAGTTTCAGCATCTTCCCTTGCTCAACCCGACCCGAACATATTGCATTTTTTCCCCTTCAATATTTTTGTAAAAAATATTTATTTTAAAGTACTATTTTTTGTTGAGAATTGTCATTTTCTATATTTTTTTATGATTTTTTGAACATTCCTTATCATTACAATTTTTTTAATCTTTTTCAAAATTTAAAATTTATTGTTAACTTAATATCATTTAAAAATAATTGACAGTTGATCAAATGTAATTTTAAAAATAATTATTTTTATTCTAATATTAATTTCATAAAAAAATTATAAATGATAATAATAATTTTAAAAATAACATTTATTTTAAAAAAAAAATTTGTCAAGTCAAATTTAGCTTGAACATTTAGGTATCGAGTTGGTCCAAATTGTACATCAAGCTAGGCACAAGATAAAGATGATTCCTAACCTGGCCCAAGCGCCCCCCTAATATTAACCTACAATGGGCTATGGTTTGTCTTTTGAATTAGAGTCAAATTTTGTTTTAAAAAGAAAAAGGAAGAAAGAAACTCTTAATTATTTTGTGGATGTATTTGAAAAACCACAACTTGAGATCTATTAAAGCAAAAAAATGGAGAAAAGGGAAAAAAATTTAAAATTAATGACTTGATTGATGATAAACTTGTATGAAAATTAAAGGATTGATTTTAAATCAACTTCATAGAACAAAATAATAAGAAAAAAATTCAATAAAGACCCCTTGATTATATTTAATAAAAAAGAGAACTCCATAAATTTTAAAATTTCACAACAATCTAAGGGTACTGTAGTAAAATTAAAATGCTAAGAAAATTACCTACCTATCCCAACTGAAAGATAGTTGTTTGTCCGTTACTTTAAGTTGTATATTTTCATGCATGTACTATTATTTATTATCTTATATTAAGTTGTTCATTGCCTTGCTATCTATTGTTTATTCATTAATTTAGTTAATAATCAACTTTTTCCCTTGCTTTTGGACATTTGTAATGGATAAACAATAGCTGGCAGGACAATAAAAAACTTAATTATGATAATGAATAATAGTATATAAAAAAACGAACAATTAATGTTAGCATGATAACAACATTTGAAATAAAATTAATTGAAAGTAATGGATAAATAACAAACAATAAGGGCAATGAATAACTTAATGTAGGGTAATAAATAATTATGTGTAGAAAAATGAATAGCTCATAATAGCATAATAACAACACTTAGAATGAAATCAACTAAAAGTAATGGACGAACAATAAATAGCATGGCAATGAAAACTTAATGTAGGATAATGAATAATAGTATGTAAATAAACGGACAACTAATGTTTTTAAGATGATAACATTTGGAATAATATCAATTGAAAGTAATAGATAAATAACAGATAATAAAGCAATGGACAATTTAATATACAGTAATGAATAATATTATGTGGGGAAACAAATAACTTGAATTAGTTTGACGATAACACTTGAAATTAATTCAATTAAAAATAATGGACAAACAATATACAATAGGATAATAAACAAATAGACAATAAGAAAATGAACAAATTGTGTTTACATTCTTCGGGTATGTTTTGTGGAGATGATTAATTTTATCATTTCTCTCAGCCTTTTAATTTCCTTGTAGTACTTTTAAATTGCAGTGAAATTTCAGAATTTTTAAGGTTTTCTTTTTTTATTAACTATGATCAAAGGGTGTTTATTAAAATTTTTTCAAATAATAAACCAACTTGATCGTCGGAGCGGGATAGCGCTTACTGGGTTAACTAATTTATTTGAATGTCTTTATTTACAACAAGTCAACAACTATAATATTTACAAGTCATAAATAATGTGATTTATTACTGACATTCTCTTTGATTCACCAGAAATGTTAGTGTATCAGTATTAATATACATTATGGGCTTTTATTGAGGAGGTTTTTGTCTTCTTGGCCTATGTTGTTCTGTTGGTTCAACCAAAAACTGGCCTTTTACAAAATAATTCGTAAGGTTAAAAAAAATATCATTAAAAAATTGGGACCAAGAGTCTCTTCACTTCTCTTTGTTTTTCTCATCTTAACCATTTATATTATTTTATTAAATAAATTTTTTAAAATTAAAAATAATATAAATAATTGAAATGAGAGAAATAGAGAAAAATGGGGAGAAAAAAATTGTAAAGTTTCTCTTCCAAAAAACTTGTGCCCTCAATGGAAAGCACGGCCCGCGTTATTTCTTCAGAAACGGCGTCGTTTGGTTGCTGTTTGCGACGGTCGTATTTATGACTTGTCAACACCAGAGCAGGAAAAAGAAAAAGAAAAAGTCAATTTGTATCCGTTATGTTCTGTGTCATTTATTCTCTTTGCGTCACAAGTTTCAAATTTCAAAACTCTGCTCCCCCCCCCCTCTCTCTATAACTTTCATTATTTGCCTAATGCCTTAATTAAGGCAGCAGAAGAAGCAGACCACTGAACCTCGTGATAACAAAAACCTAACCTAGGAAACCCACAATTTTGCATAATACCTTGATCTGCTCTTCTGCTCTGCGAAAAGGAGTTAATTTCCGATTTCTCCAATGGGAGGTTCCGGAAAGTGGTTGAAATCACTCATTTCTTCGAAAAAGTCCTCCCCAAATGATCGAGTAAGTAACTTTGCTTATTAAACGTTGCAATATGGTTTATGATGTTATTTAATATCTTTCTGTTGCTGTTTTTTCCCTCAGGAAAAGACAGGTTCTGAGAAGAGCAAGAAGAAATGGAGGCTATGGAGGAATACTGCTGAAGGGATGGGATCATCCACGAGAGGCATGACGAAGAAGAGAAACGAGGTAGTGTCAGACAAGTCGGACACTGTGTCGAAAGATGCATTTACTGCCGCCGTGGCTGCTGTGGTCCGGGCTCCACCCAAAGGTTTCTTGTTGATCAAGCAGGAATGGGCTGCCATTCGTATTCAGGCCCTGTTTCGAGGATTCTTGGTATGTAGTCTCATATTCAAATGCAAATTGTTTATACTCTGCGTTATTCTAAGCCTGTACTCTAGAATTATGCTTGTATCATTCTTGGGGCCTAAGATTTCACATTCCAGCCCAACCGTGAGAAATGTTAGTCTATGAGATCACACGAAGTTGGAGATTAGTTCTAGTAGCATATTCCGAGTTCAATATATCTCCTAACCTTTTGCTGAAGACACAATACTATGTGGACTAGTACTTCTGTTTCTCTAATCTGAAATGAATTCAATCATAGTGAAACTTCAATATGTGAGAGGTAAGTTTTTCCCGAGCGAGTGAATTTGATATCTACTGAGAAAATTATGGGGAGTACGCTTCTTTCCCTTTTATTTGAGTTTAGCTAGATCAGCTAATTGCAATAGTTATATCATTAAGCTTCCATTCTAGAGGAATGCAATTTAGATTAGAGCTCTTAAAACTGCATCAATCCTCACTGATATTATCCCTTTTTAAATGCTATAGCTCTGTAAATTTACTAGGGAGATAGCCAATGATTTTTTGCCCCCTTGTTTCAGAATTTGATTAACAAACATGTTAACTAATTGATTATGATAAATTGGATCATATTTTGTGGTTTTTACTTCTGCAGTGCCTGGATGTGACCGAGCGTGAAATATTAGTACATTAAACACACGTTTATCATGGTTTCATCTTTTCCATTGTTATTTTTTCCTTCCCATGTGGTGGTTTCATACTTGTATTGGATTTGCAGGCAAGACGAGCATTAAGGGCCTTAAGGGCAGTGGTGAGGATTCAAGCTATATTTCGTGGGAGGCAAGTGAGGAAGCAAGCAGCAGTAACTCTGAGGTGCATGCAGGCTCTCGTCAGAGTTCAGGCCCGCGTGAAAGCAAGGAGTGTGAGCTTGTCTCCAGACAGGAAACACACTCAAGGTAATGCTCTTAAGCAAGCTGAGGTATGTATTACAAACTACATTTCGCAATTTGCTTTCATAATTCATCATGCGACATATATGTACTCTTGATGATGTTTTAACATGGAACTGTCTGTACAATGAAACTGTCAGAGAGGATGGTGTGACATTCCAGGAAGTGTTGATGAAGTCAAAGCAAAGCTACAAATCAGACAAGAAGCAGCCATCAAAAGGGAGAGAGCAATGGCATACTCTCTCTCTACACAGGTAATCAGAACTTTAGATGTTCAGAAGATTTACTGATATGGTTGTTGGATTGATGCCAGAGCATATTCTAGAAGTGTGGTATACAATCTAATGCTTTCTTTTGTGGTTTAGTGCCTGGAGTCGTAGTCGTAGTGCATAATTCATCCCCTATGTCTAGAACATTATTGAATTTATTTTAAGTTCTAACTCAATTTTCCTTTTGCTGCTTCATTGATGATATACATTTGAGTAATGAACATGGATGACCTGCGCACCTGCATTTGATTACCAATGTACATGCATGTACATTGATCAACATTTTCTAGTAGTTCTTAAGTGTTTTGTGATAGGGTTTTTTTGTAGAATCATGACACTTGAAAAACTTGTTCTCAAGGAATTAATTAATGATGTAAAATTAGAGAAAAAAATCTTACTGTTTCTTGTTTTCAGCAATCCAAAATGAGTGCTAGCCCAAACTCAAGATTCTCAAGCCAATGTCTCCACTCAAGCATGACAATCTTGACAGTAGGAGCTTGTTAGAGCGGTGGATGGCAACCAAGCCATGGGAAAACAGGTTGAAGTCAGAGAGATACTTTGATTCTCCGGACAGGACTCCATTGTCAAGGAAAAGTGATAACTTTCTTCTCCCCAGAGCAAGAAAGAATGCTGTTACAACCAGGGTTTCACTAAAACCTCCTGTAACCAGCCTATCAGCTCCATCATCATTGTCGTCGTCTTCTGCTATAAGTTCGGAATGCATGTATGATGAGAGCCCTCTATCAGCTTCATGCACATCACCCGAGGAAAAGAGCGTTCCTAAACCGAGCTTCATGAATTTCACTGAGTCAACTAAGGCAAAACAGAAAACATGCAAGTGTTCCTCTCTGATTGGAGATGCCAGAAGCACTTCTGGTTGTGATCCTTCAGTTAATTTTTGGAGAGACTGTTATGCAACGCCTCAAAGGGCAAGCTATCAGAGAAGATACTCCAGGAGATGAAAGGTTTTCATGGAGAAAAACTTGGGTTAAAAGAAAAAAAAAATTAAAGTATTTGTTATCAAGTTTTTGAATAAAAACATAACAGGTGAAAGTCTTCTACAGTTCAACACAATATGATTGAAACTTTCGAAAAATTCTTTCACATGTTTAGTTTTTATTGGAGAACTTGGTTATAATCATCTAACAACTTTACCTAAGGATTGTCTCCCTGAAAATGGGATATAAGTCTGATGTGTCTATTTCTAATTAGTCCAACATCTTGTTGTCCATTGTCACATTGACACATAGTGAGTTGAATGAGTGTACAAGTTTGCAGATAGAGGCTGATTTTAATTAGCAGTGTAGAGATATATCAAAACTGGGTTTTGCATGACATGGCACATTGCTTCCAGTCTGGCGTTTTCTTTCATTTAATTAATGGATATACACATGTTTGTCCTATTCAGGGACTCAAGCATTGAATATATGGGCTGAGTTGTAGATGAGAAATGTCCTTCATTGAAACTATTGAAGAACTCAAACTATTGAAGATCAAATCCATGTAAGACAACTATTCATTGAAAACTGAACTACAACAGTTTGGGCTGGAGATAATTTATTGTTCATTAACTAGCATCAACTCATACTGTGCAAGTGTAAAAAATCCTTAAATGATTGCACCTAAATCCAAAGAAACAATGAATTTACAGTATCATCTAGTGTTGATTCTATGTAAAAATATTAATGTTGATTAGTGAGTGGCATGGAAATGTTATCATCACTGGTGACATATACATAATCTGCAGAAGTTCTATTGCTGAATGGGCGAAAATTGCTTTGAAGTTTGAACCTTAATGTGTTAAAAACAAGTTTTTTCATTGCCTTGAAAGCATTCTTTCACTGCTTAGGAATGCAATGCAACTGATCAACATCAGAGAAAATGCATGTACTACTTCATAATTTTAGAGTGGTTACGTCAAAGCGATGAAGTTTAAGTGAAAATTACATTGCAACTAAAGCTACCCGCTTGGGTTTTAAAAACATCAAATATTTGCATAGTGGTGTTACTGACTACTGAGTCAGTTCTTATTAAAGGAGGAAATCAAAAATAAATCTGCGGCAAATATCAGCAAAAAGAGAAAGTTGCTGGAAAGTTCAATTCAAGATTAGAAATAAGTAAAGCTTTATTATTAGGCATTTCTTTTTCCCATATAGGAAAGAAAGAATAATTAATAGCAAACCATATGTGGTCCACATGAAGGAAATGATAATATATGTAATCATGCAGGATCTCTACTATGGTCCAGAGATGTCCATGAGAGAGGACCACAGTAATGTTGAGCCTCATCAATATCCTTTAACTATTTGTGCATCACTCATTTGTTGAATATAATATATCAACACAAACAAAGGGTTTAAATATTTTTCAGTTTCTAAATAGACTAAACGATGAAATAGTTCGTGGGTCAGTTTCGGAAGGCTGGCCATTTTCTGATAAGGCTTTGGACAGTTTCTACAATCCGTTAAACTTTGACTTGTTTCTACTGCATGGCCTACGTACGTTCATTATAATGAGGTTGTTGCAAGATATCATTTTTTTTTAATGGATTTAGCATATTTACCCCAACTATTTAACTAAATTTGATCTTCCATACATCATTTATTTCTTGCCAATAACTTACATATGATCCCAGCCCATTTTTAGTGTCTAATTCCAACTTAATATATATACTTCATTTCCCCCTCTATTATTGAATGCTTTTTTTTTAAAAAAAATTCATTTACAATGTTAGATAAATTGTTTTATTTTATTATTTATTTAATTATTATTGGAATTTATTTAGTATACCCTTAAATAATGCATATATTTCATAAGGTTAGCCAGATGAGAAGGACAACCATTAGGTGAAGTGAGACATTTTAGGATATATCCTTTTCATGCTATACAATGGCAGTAACAAAAGCCATATCACATTATTATCATATTTAATAAAAGAAATTAAAGCATACGATTGTGTTGTAATATGATAACCCTGAGAGATTTCCAAGGAAGTTCAATAACAAATAAGATAAACAAACCTAATAAATTAGAAATTTAGCTATTTAAACATATCATGCATGACTTAAAGCCTCTGTTTGGTCAGCATGATGGAAAGGTAATAATTTTTCATGGCATGATAAATGAGATATGAATATCTATATATGGATCATATCCCGATAATTATTCAGTAACAACCATTTCTTTATATTATTAATTTTTGTCAAGGAACATATATTGTATATATGACATGTTGCATATAAAGTCTTTTTTTATTTTTTTTTCATCCCACTGTGTTTCCTATCCCATAAACCAAATTAGTCCTAGAGATTTTAAGCACACTCAACATACAAAAAGCCAGATAAATAAACCATATTAATTAAAAATGGACATGCCAGTCATATGTCTTTAGGAAGTATTTTAAGGCATACTCAACATACAAGTAAAGAAGCCAAATTAATTGAAGACAAGAGACAATGCAAGTAAACATATAAGGACATATGTATATACATTAATTCTGATTTATCCAAACCTGGCTTAGGTCACTAGTTATTGGGATTGGGGCTGGGTCTGTGGACAGAGTTCCCACGTGGGAAAATGCGCTAACAAAGGCAAGAAATCAGGATGCCACCAAAAGTTGAAAATTTTTTGTGAATGTGTGAATAGATGGAAGATTCTCTCCCATCCTCAAGCTACTCTGAGAGATATCAGATATAGAAAGCGAAGAGAAAAAAGTGTATAGAGAGAGAGAGAGAGAGAGGGCTTGGGCTTATAGCTTTAATTAATTTGCTTCAAGTTGGAGTAAGTTTTCAAACTTGCTCTCATGGGGGTGTTGCCCTGAATAGAAGGAAGAATAACCCTGTCCCCATGTTCTCTCTCTCTCTGAGATTTCCCTTTTTCTGTGGACCCTCTCTGGTTTTGTTTCTTTGCTTTTTACACTGCACAACACCCATATATATAACGTGTGTGTGTGTGTGTGTGTGTGTGATGCTTATATATTCCATTATCTGCGTTGGCCATACAGATAAGACCAGTGTGGTCCTCATATGCCATACATTGATGCCAATTATTGATTGACTCTATCGATAATTCGAATTTAAGTCGGTTCATTTTTCACCTTTTTATGTCTAATGCCAATTAATTATGATAGGACTTGCCATTTCTTGTCCTTTTGGGTTCAAAAATAAATCCATATCCTACTTTTCTTACCTGCATCATCCATCCAGCTGGAATAAAATAGACTCAAGTTGGTGATGCTACTGCGAGCAAGTAATTAATTAAATAAAGCAAATTATGTGTACACGAAATAAAGTGCACTGGTTTGGAATTTCTAGGCTACCTAGCTAGCTAATTAATCATCTTCACTAAATCTAGCACTTGGAATATTTTTCATCAGTAAAAGTTATCTAGTTATCACGCGTGAGTAGTTCAATATATGATTTCTCTTCTTCAAGCTTAATATTGTGTGTTGCTAATATGATCTCTATATTATATGAGTGTGTACGAGAGTACTAGATCTGTTGTATCAGCTCTTAGCATTTCTAAGAAATCAATACGACAGTTTACAGGAATAATAGCATAAACAAATGAATTTATAACATTTAATTTGAGAAATGATATATAATATGTGACTTGAACATGAGCTTAGGTAAGGTAGAAGCTAAGGTATTGTTGTTTTGTTGTTTTAGGTTTTGGTCGTAGGAGGATGCGCATTAATTTGTACTCACTGAAAGAAAATAATGGGAATTAAAGTGGAGTGAAGGGAAAGAAAAGAAGAGAGAAGAAGAAACAGTTTGACTGAAAATGACCTATACCAAAAAACCAGTCTCGAAAGAGGAGAGGACAAAAGAATTACACAAGAGTCATATGTTGATATGTGAAAATGTGAATAATGAAAGTACTTGAATAGAACAAAAAAAGGGGAAAGAATCCGATAACAAGAGTGGTTTTGATGGCTCAACTAAAAAAAAAAACAAAAACAAAACAAAGGAAAGCTAAAGATGCCAATCCCTTATTAAATGTTGCATGTGCTTCAATTAATGGCGAGTCCTGTTTGGACGCTACCCTTACCCTATACCCTCTTCCTTCTTCTGTAAGCATTCCTCATCAAGCTCTTCTCCTTCTCCTCCTCCTCTTTTTCTTCCTCAAGCAACAATTTTTACATCACCTTCACGTTTGAATTTTTATTATACAACATACACTGACACTCACACTATGCTTCATCAATTAACTTTCTTTTGACATTTTTAACTGTATCTGACAAATAATACTAACCCCTCCAGTTTTATATGTCGATCATTTTTTTTAAAAAAATTATACATAGTCCAGCTTTTAATAAATCATTTTGCAAAAAAAGATGAACAGTTAATTACTTCCTGACAATTTTTTATGAATAGAGTAAAAAGATTTATACAAGAAAAAAAGTGTGTTTTTAAAAAATGATGCTCTTTCTTTTCAGTATCATAAGACACTTTTTCTAAAATATCATGTCAAGAAACGTAATGCATTTTGGTCTTTAAAGATGTAATTAATATAGATTTTCCAAAAAAAATTTAAGTGGGGTGTAATTAAGGAGGTTTTATCCAATTAAATAAAGGTGAACATGCATGGAAAGAATGCGATATCTTAAATCATGTTAACTAACTTCTTTGGGGTGTAAATTAGTTAAAAGTGTCTAATAATAAATGAAGAGAGTACATTTAATAAGAGTAAATTGAAAATGTTTTTTTTTTTTCAGATAACATCAATAATTTAAAGTAACTTATGCATAGAACCGGAAGGAAGGAGTAACATTCACTTAGTGTTAATTAATACATGATAAAGGAAGTTGATATTATAGATCAACAACATTAGAGAAAACTTTATCTCGCAGTTTTGAATATTTTACAAATTACAATGGATTCCATGCTGGATTGCTTGGTTGCCTTGTTTGAAGAGCTGATGGAATATCTTAAAGGCAAATTTGATTCTGTTAGCGAAAGTTGGATCGAAAATCAATTTGAAGGAATCAATTTGAAGATAAAGTGATATCATGCATAAAGAGTAAACGAATATGCTGGCTAATTGAGCACAATAAATGATAAAAAGTGAAATGAATATTACTGTATACTGATTTAATCACTTCTGATGAGAATGTTATGAGAGCAAGCCTTTGGAAGACAGGCTGATCGCCAATCATCATATGTAGAGAATGTTCAATGCATGGCTTTTAATTACCCAATCATGACCAGTATTACCAAAAGTGATTATTATATATATACATCCTTATTAAGTTTAATGAAAGATTAACAAGTATCATTAGCCACTAATCAAGAACCAATACATATATATAGAGAGAGAGAGTTTAGCTGATCTGATGAGAAGTATAATTTTGATAGGAAGTGAAAGAAGAGACAGAGAAAAAAGATCAAAATGTGTTGCATTTTTTGGAGACTAGCTAGCTAAGAGGGATGATGCAGAAGATGATGATCGGCGATCCCAAGGAACTGATTAGACGTGTCTGGTGTTGATTATTCAGTCTGTGCTTTAGAGGGAATCCCAGAACAGGATATATATAGAGAATGAGACTTTTGGTGGCATATAAATAAATTCATGAAATGAAACGCATAGTGCCGCGAGGGTACACAAAGTGGCCGGCAATTAGATTCTTCTCGATCGTTGTCCCGGCAGCATCTTTAATTTCCCCTGTGCCACCATTTTATGTAACTCTTAGCTAAAAGCTTATATAAGCTTTTTAGATCAAATCAATCCCATAATATTAAAATATTCATTCACATATTTAACTTAATTAACCCTATTTCATGCTACTCTCCTATTGCATGTTACTTTCTACTCTCATAAAAAATATTTTTTTCTTATTTATGAGATATCTTATTGACCTTTTTTTTGGTAAGTATAAGAAATAGACTTCATCAATATTAAAAGTAAATGGCATATTTTTTTCAATTAAGTTGTTATATACATATATAACCACAATTATTTGCTAATTAAGTGATTAGAGTCCCTAACACTCATGCTAATTTTAGTTAGTTTTTCACAAAAGGGTGCAACACATGAGATTGAGAAATATCTAGGATGCCACTCTTCCTAGAACTACTCGTGCTCAATCACCCATAATTGTGGAGTTTTGATTGTATCTAATGCATTATGTTGTGTATGTGATCCGACCTAGCATGTCATTGACTTTTTAAGACAAATTAAATTTTCCTTTTTATTCTCATTAAATGTTGGTGAGAAAAAGTATATTATTAAGTATATATACTTAATAAGGGAAAAGATGTAAACTTATCAATAGAAAAAAGCTAATGAGTTTTTTCTTAATTCTAGTAAAGTATGTTAATATAATACTATTTTGATTTTATTCATAAGGTAAGGAGAGAAGATTAATTTTGGTCCTACTTATAGGGTACTTCCCTATTTTTTTATATTCATCTTTAATTTTTTTACTTTTATTAAATACTAAAAAAATTATTAAAAAATAATTTTTTTGCCCTCATTAAGATTAGAGGTGAAAATATTAAATTTTAAGATAAAGTTAACTATATTTAAAGTTTTTTTATTTTGATAAAATAGCTGATTAATAGAATTACAGAAATCGATAATATATTAATATTTGTATGATTGCATCTTCGATGCACCACCTTCATCTCGACACTTTTTGGGGACATTTGATGTATCAAAATATAAGATATTTTGTAAAAAATAATATTTTTTCTTTAATATTTTTTCATAAATGTAATATTAAATGAATACCAGTTTTAAAATTTTACATTTTTATTGTGATAAAGTAAAATTATAAATTATATTAAATATGTTTTATTAATATGTGTGATTTTAAATTAAAAGTATTTTATAATTTAAAAATTATGGGGTATTATATTTTGTGTACTGCAAGTGATATATGTGTGTGCGTGTGCGTGTGCGTGTGTGTGTGTGTGTGCGCGCGCGCGCGCCCAAGTGGATGCAAGTTCACCGCAGGATAATAAATCTCGCAATGAATGAGAAAAGTTAATATTTGGAGAAGATGAGATTAATTGATTGGCTAGGGAGAGAGATGATGGCATGCATATAGCATAACAATTTTTTTGTTGAGGTTATTAATGACATTGTAAAGAATGATTACATATTCTATTTCGAATCATTGTGAATCGAAAACCCGTTGAATTGTCTGTCTTTTATACATGAAAAGATGTCTCTCTCTCTCTCTCTCATTAAATTTGACTGCCAATGTGTACTACAGAGGTTTTCTCACTCGTATATATGCAAATGCACGCAAAGCCATCAACACACATTTTGACTATGAAACCCAGCTCATGTATTCGAATGATGATTCACGTGATTGACTTTTTGTTTTTAAAACGGTTATTTATTCACCAAAACATTATTATAATATCATTATCTTTTCATATTAATTAATACTCTACAATGCATTTCCTGTCTCTGTCTCTTAAAAAATGACTTACAATTTGCTAAGTTCATTGAATATTGTGTTCGCCCTCTTTGTGATGCTAATAACTCCAGAAAGTTGGGTGACACGTCACACATACAACACGCTTCCAATTTAATTTATTTTTCTTGATGTCAAAGATATCTGTGTACTATTACTAGTTATGTCTATATAAATTGAAGATGCTAATAAAAATATCATGGGTTTGGAACAAGTAGTACATTATCATGTCCCTTGTCTATGATACCTTGTTTGTCTAGAAAGAATAAGAATCATTAATCATCATTACTCAAGAACTCATTCACCCAAGCAGTGAAGCCTGTTTTGTGGGTTTCAATCCGTACACCAAGCTAATTATGTTAAAGTAGAAAAAAAAGGCCTTCAATTTCAATTTAATCAATTCTCATTTTCACTGTACTTCAATCATCACTATATATATTTTCACGCTACATGACCCCAATTAAGACGAACAACTTTGGTTTTATCTCTCATCTTATAATCTCAGATCGCGTTCACGCACACGCGCACTCTCCCTCTAGCTCATCAAAAACAAAAAAAAAAAATGTCATTTTAAGATGTTTCACATTCACAAAAATATCATTAATTAAATAATATAAGTTATCGTTACCCATTAAAAGAAAAAAATACTCATCTATTGGAATGAGATTGGCTTCATAAATAATAGAGTATTGATGAAGGACAAATAATTTTGATCCAATTAAAAGAATTCTATGAACTAGAGTACATTGTCAATGACAGGTTATTTCAACGACATCGCCATTTTCCTCACTTGAAAAAGATCTCAGGTTGCGTGGGTGAGTGTTTTTTTAATTTTTCTTATGGAGAAGGGCTATATCAGGAATAAAATTTTGAAAACTAGAGTATAGCATATAATCTCTATCTCCTATATATAATAATTTTATTATTTCCTACGTTCATGCATTCATAGGCCATTAAAAAAAACATAAAAATATGGTTGCATATAATTAAGTATATCCACCATAAAGTTAGAGCCTTGAAGAATTTTGAGTTAAAATTTGATGTCCTTTTGCTATTCTTATTTATTTCTCTTCTCTCGTTTTTAAGCGGTCTCTCTTTCATTTTAACAAGTGGTATCATAATCTAATTTCACCTAAGATCTAAAAGCTCATTGTTATATATATGTTTGAGATTTAAAATGGAATTGGCTTTGATTGTAGCATAAACTTGTGTGCATCACATCATTTTAAACCTGTAAAATTAGGATAGCTTTAAAATAAAGACTTGGTGTTTGGGGTGTCTTTAATATGAAAAGTTTCTGAACTCATACTTGAGAAAAAAATTATTAAGTTGTCCAAGTATAAGTTAAGTTAATATGATGTAGAAAGTCTCTCATATTAGATAAAGTTACACTTAATTAATAATTAATATAAAATAAATAGGATTGGCACATAAATTTGAGGCTTAAAGTTTTAAATTAAAATATATCTTTCAGCTAATTGTACTCTATTTCTCCAATTTTTTTAATGTTTTTGGATCTATTTCTTGCAAAAGTAACACGTGGAAAGCTAAATAATCCAACAAAAATTGCCCCGAATTTTCTAGCTGAGATATAATGGCGTGTTTGAACACATCTTAATAATTCTCTAAAAATCAGTATTTTGGAAATTCAGTAATGCACCGTGCATATAATGGCTTTTACAACTTTTTTCTTCTTTCTCACCCAAATAATATCATTTTAATTGATTGTGTGAAAACAAGATATATATTGGCCAAAAAAAAAAAGATATATATCAACCTCATTTATAAATTCCCCTCCCCCAAAATAATCTAAGCTAATTAATAAGAAAAAAATTAATTTATTCTATATATATTTTCATTTTGGACAAAAAGCATGTCTTTTGAACTTTATATTTGTGAAAATTAAAGAACAATAAGTACTGTACGATGCCATATCACACGTATAAATTCATGGAAAACTGTAAACTTGACATATATATATATATATATATAGAGAGAGAGAGAGAGAGATGCTAGAACTATCAGCTAGATTCGAATAGAGTAGGTGTTAATTAGTTAGGAAGATAATGAGCTAAAATGATATGCTTAATGATCAGAGACAGTGAACGGAACAACCAAGTGTGGTTCCATGTCATCCTTAAATTAACTTTATTAACAGAAAGCATATTGGAAGAAGACTCTTGGATTTGGATACTAAGCCTAACCTACAAACACACACACAAATATTAGTAGGCAGTCTTTTTTATAAATATTTAGTTAAAAACGAATTCAAAAAACTAGCTGTCTAGCTAGCTACTAATATGCTTTCTTTTTTGCTTCTATTTTTGGAAGCAAAATTTATGTCTTATTGATGAATGGTCAATCTGCTGGAACAGTAGATATACTTTTGCTGTAAGGATGACATTATTGATTAATATTATATATAATATATTATCTACAAGACTTGGCCGCCCACGTTTATATCCTCAACTTCACAACTTAAAATATCTACTCTATATATATATATATATATATATATAATGGGTTTAATGTTCTATTTTTACTATCAGGTTTCGAAACTGATGTGATTTTTAGAAAAGGGTGAACAATACATGGCTATAATAAAGTAGTTCATGATGTTACTAATGGCCAATCTGCGGGAAGAGCAGATATGCATTTGCTGTAAAAAGATGAAATAATTTATTAATATTACATAAACACGTTTTCCCTTAATTAACTTTACACCTTTAATATGTGTGCGGCGCGCATGTGGGTATAAAGGTCTGATGTTCTATGTATTTATGGTGAAAGAAAACAGTCAAAAAATTACTTTTAGGTGCTCGACTCTATTAGGATATTCGAATGGATAGTCATGCTATTCGATCTGAAAAATGCTGGGGCCACCTATCAGCGGGCTATGAATGCCATCTTCTATGATATGATAGGAAAATATTTGAAAGTGTACATAGATGATATAATAATTAAATCTAAGAAGGCACATGATCATATTGAACATTTGAGGATGAGTTTCCTCCAAATGAGGGAAGTAAGCTTTAAATTAAATCCACTTAAGTGTGCTTTTAGTGTAACTGCAAGCAATTTCCTTAGATTCCTAGTCCACAAAAAGGGGATTGAAGTAGATCGGAACAAAGCATGGGCTATTCTGGAAGCAAAGGCCCTAAGGAATAAGATAGAGTTTTAAAGGTTCTTAGGTCAAGTCAATTATCTCAGGCGTTTTATCTCGAATCTAGCAGGGAAGATAAAAGAGTTTTCTGAGCTCCTGAAACTTAAAAATGCTGAAGAATTCACCTGGATCGGACATCATTAGGTGGCCTTTGACAATTTCAGGTTTGTAGTTTTCCAGTCTCTCTTATATGTTGTGCAACCATAGCTTTTGAATGGCTGCAGCTACTATGGCTTTTCTTTTGTCTGACTCAGTCTTTTACCAGTTCTATGAGGGGCTCGTGCCTCTGTGATGCTAAAGGCACTATAGCGTTCGTTATTGTTTTACACGAAAGGACTATGTTTGGATCCTCTTGTGCCCTTTGAAATGTGAAGGGGCCTATATCAGCATCGTAATACCTCGTATCTACAAAGTGACGCTCAGGATTGGCAAGATGATTTTAAAATTTATCTACAAGATCCCAACCAAAGATATCCTTACAGAATGAGGATGCACGCTCAACACTTCATTATAATTGGAGATGAATTATATAAAAAAGGCCCCAATGAGTTATTATTTAGGTGTTTGGCCTTCACTGAATATATAAAAGTCTTAAGACAAGTACACTAGAGAGTATATAGGGCCCATTAGCCCGAAAAAAATGCAGTGGCTGGTGTGAATGCATGGATATTATTGGCCATCAATGACTAAAGATTGCATTGAATATGTTAGAAGATGCAAGAAACACAACTACACGAGCTAGACCCTGCACCTCTAAAGTTTGAAGACATAGCCCCAAGGTTCAGGATCCACTAGAAGAAGTAAACCTCAAATCTCTAGAAGAGCCGAGGATCACTTTCATTGGCTCACTATTAGATAAAGAACAACTCGTGTGAAAACTTGTGTTATCACCTGATTTTAAAGACCGAATGCTTGGTAAGTTTTCACCTACTTGGGAAGGACCATTCAAGGTAAGCGAAGTTCTTAAAGGAAATGCTTATGTCTTATTTAGCATTAATAAGACTCTGCACGGACAAGCTATAAACAAAAAATATTTAAAGAAATATTGGCCATCATTATAATATAGTCCGAAGAACGAAGGAATAAAGGACCCGAGGCCTAGAATGGCTTTAGGACATACAATAATAAAAAAAGAATCTTTGCTTTTTATTTCATAAGAATGATACAAGGGACATATAGTATAAATTAAAGAATAAAGAATAAAAATACATATGTCTACTATTTACAATAGGTCTAGAGGGTCTCTTACTTCGCTAAAGCTTAGTCCAACTCATCAGATAAAGTCTAATGTCGACTGAGGGTCCTCTCAAATTCAAGCATTAAATGAAGCTTTTCATCCTAGACAGCCCGTGCATCGTCTAGGGCTTTATTTGTGACCTCCAGTTTGGACTCAATTGGACCCTCTTCAGCTTCAGCCCGTGCCAGCTCTGCCTTTTAGGAATCTCTCCGACCTTCCTTATTAGGGTTGAGCATGTGTAGCTGCTTGCATTTTTTAGTTTTACCATCGCCACATCAAAGTCACCAAAATAAGTTCTTGCCGTAGCCTGTCAGCGATGATCTTCTTTTTTGAGCAGCTCCTTATATCCCTATACTTTAGCCGTGAGCTCTTAGAAATCTCAAAATTTCATCCCTTGAAATTTATTTCGGAGCTCTATATCCAGTCTTACTTGTGCTTACTTAATGAATTCAATTTCTAAAAGCAACAAATGGCACTTGCTCCTTAGTCGTTTGAACCTTACCAAGCATTAGTCCGTTGTCTCTCCAACCTATTGGGTAAGCTTGTAGAGTTCTGCTATGCTAACCTCTGACTTTGCCTTGTAAAACTGAACATGGAGATTGCATTGAATATGCTAGAAGATGCAAGAAATGCTAGATTCATGAGCCAACACAACAAGTGCTAGCATCAGACACGCATTCGATTGTTAAACCATAGCTTTTTAGAGGATGGGTTATGGATGTAATAGGAAAAATCTATCTAGCTCATTCAAGGCCCACTCATTCATTTTAGTAACCATAGATTATTTCACAAAATGGGTAGAGGCCATCTCTATAAAGAAAGTGAAACAGGACGACGTTATTAATTTCATATGTGAACAAATTGTGTTTCAATTTAGGATCCCTCAAACGATTACAACGGACCAAGGAACGATGTTTACTGAAAGTGACTTCAAAGCCTTTTCCGAGGAAAGTCAGATTAAAATGTTGACATCCTCGCCATATTACCCTCAAGCAAATAGGCAGATTGAAGCTTTTAATAAAATAATTCTTGGGATTCTAAAGAAGACAATCAAGGGGAACCCTAGAGAATGGCACGTATGATTTCTTGAGACATTATGGGCATATCGAACGTCAAAAAGAGAAGCCACAGGCACAAGCCCGTATGTGTTGACATATGGACACGAAGCCATATTGTCTATGGAAATAACAGTCCCTTCTTTATGTGTTGCAAACACTATGCTTATTGGGTTTTAAAATTGCTATGAGCCTACTTTAATTATACTGATTGGCATGGATGCCTCTTTCAGCACATCACTTATATACCCCCTCCGTTTCTATATATAGGAGAAAAAAATTATATCACACAATTTAAAAAAGTTAGTTAACCATAATAATTATGTTTGAAAATAAATAAATTGAACTAAAATGTCTTATGTTAATCAACATAAGCATGAATTTATTATTTCTCATTAATGTAAATTATAAGGGGCGATTTAAAAAATATGTAATAAATGTTTATTAAAATATATGATTTTATTTATATAAAAAAGAATTAAAAAATGATAATTTTTTTATAAATAAAAATAAAATAGTATTAATATTTACATGCATTATCATTTGCTGTCCTTGATCATTAGGCTATATAAAGCCTTCCGATCCATGGCTTTGAAAGAACTATTGGCATATAAAAAGAGGTTAATTAATTGAAAAATCAAATAAATTTAGTTAAAACATGAGGACATGGGAATGTGCAATCATGTGGGACCCTTTGGGTCCCACCAGTGTGCATGCATGACACGTGCACTAATTAACGCTCTGGCCATTTAAAGGGGTACAAGTGGTGCAGGGGGTGACAAAGCAGCTTTTATCCCTTTGCCCGAAACCCTAAGTGGGCCACCTTACGGTACACCCTCCCTCATTTAATTCATTACCCTCTTCTCACTCTGCCTCACGGTCACACACGATTCTTTTCCCCTCACCAGTCTTCTTATTAGACACCACCTTACTCTTAAATTATAAAATATTTTATTTTAAAATATAAAATATTTTAAATAGATTAAAGTTTTATTAAATATATTAATTTTAATGTTATCTTTTTTTTATAATTAATATCTATTTATTTTTTTAATATATTAAATGATAAATATTTTTAAAAGTTTATATTTTTATTTTAAAAAAATAAAATTATTAAATATATTTAATAAAATTTATTAATATATAAAATTTTATTTAAAAATATTTTATAATTTATGATCGAGGAAGTATATAATAAAACTAAGCTCTTCTTCTGTGTCAGCCAGGGCTTATAAAGCTTTAAAGCACCTCAGGCCCCTCTCGTCGTCTTCTTTTTTAAATACTACCAAAAGTACTCCTCATATTTTGTTTTCCAATGCCATGTTTGTACGCTCTGATCAGAGATCTTCATCATTGTGAGAAGTAACAAGAAGAAGAAGAACAAGAGGTAGATCAGGCCAGGCCAATACCATCATATCGATCAACAATAATTATCAGAAGATGGGGCATCACTCTTGCTGCAACAAGCAGAAGGTGAAAAGAGGATTATGGTCACCTGAAGAAGATGAAAAGCTTATCAACTACATCACCACTTATGGCCATGGTTGCTGGAGCTCTGTCCCTAAACTTGCTGGTACATATCTCTCTCTCTCATTTCTTCTTCTTCTTCTTCATTATATGTACGCGGTCTTCAATCTCTCTGTAATTACTGTTTCACACATCCCTTCTCCTCCTGCATTCTTCTCATCTCATCATCTTCATCAGAGTATAGATCCTCTACTGTTGCTGAAATCATGAGGGAACTTATTCTTATAATTAATTAAGTGCAATTATTTGTTCATCTTTTTGGTTCTGACACATTTTCATGGGCGAATATAAAGGCTTGCAGAGGTGTGGAAAAAGTTGCAGACTTAGATGGATCAATTACCTAAGACCTGATTTGAAACGAGGAAGCTTCTCTTCTCAAGAGGCTGCCCTCATTATAGAGCTTCATAGCATTCTAGGCAACAGGTCTGCTTCTTCCTGCTGTTTATTTTTTTTTCCCTTTTTAATTTCTCATATTGTTATGTTCATTCCTTCATCTATCATGTATAATATTATAATAATTATAAAAAGGTTACTTTCTTTCTATATAGCTTTTTTCCTTTTGATGACAAGTTGATGATGGTCATGTTGTTTTTGACAGGTGGGCTCAGATTGCCAAGCACCTACCTGGAAGAACTGACAATGAGGTCAAGAACTTCTGGAACTCAAGCATAAAGAAGAAGCTGCTTTCTCATGATTTACTTCCTCCTTTCTCCACATTTTCTGATCATCTTCTTCTTCATCACCATCATCATCATTATAATGCTCCTCTGGAAACATCCTTCACTTCTTCAAACCCTAATCTCCTACTTAGCTACCCTCATCTTCATCTTCAACCTGATCAGCATCATCACCATCATCAGCTATACCTTCCCAGTACTGCATCATCACCAATTCCACAAGGTCTCAATGGTCTCGACCATAAAGCTGATGAAATTAAAGTAGACATTGCCGATTATAACCCCAACAACAATCTCCTTCATGTCCAGAACCCTATCTCAGAAAGCACACCACCCTATATCATTATTCCATCTTCATGTGAAGATAACGGTACCAATACTGCTAATGATGATGCGTGGTCAATATTGGGTACCCTGAGTAACAATCCAAATCAAGAGAACAATCAAATTGCTAAAACTGATCATCATCATCATCAACAACAACAACTTGTTGCTGAGAAATTCATGAACCCAGGTTCGATGTTAATGCTGCAGCACCATGATCCTGACAACTTGGTGGAATCCATTATTGTGCCCAAAATCTGTGATAGCTTTGAGGATTATTTGTTGATGAGCAGTAGTACAGTCCCAGCATCATCATCATCTTCTTCTTATTCACAAGAATTATTATTACATCAGGACCCTCTTGAGAGAATCCAGTGTTACCCATCATCTGGTTTTTGTCCACAAGATCATGATCAAACTTTCTCAGTTGCCAATCAAATGGAGTACATTGATGCAATCCTATCATCGTTGCCCTCGTCCACCACAAACCCTATTGTTCCAACTAGTTTGGAGCTGCCTTGAGGATTGACATATGCATGAGAATAGTAGCTTTTTATTTTGTCTATTTAAAATACATATAGCTGAATAATATGGGAAATCCGTTGTTTCACTTTAATTTCATTTGTGTGCGTATGTGTGTTTGTTGTTATATATTATTATATATGAACTGCTAATTGCCATGCATTTAGCAATGTCTTGAAGTTTTGCGTATAATTAAGAGGGTGAAGTTAGAAGTGTTTCTCTAATGGAAAACCTAGTTGTTCCTGGTTCAGGAACCTCCATTATCGACGACATGTCTAGGCTGTTTCACATGTCTGTCAGCTCAGTGAATTGATTTGAGTTTTTCTCTTGCTACAGTCCAATGCATTTAGCAATATATGTGCCTTGATGTGTTGGTACTTGAAGTTGAACAATGGCTGGCTCCAAAGTTCTCTCCCTCCCTCCCTCTCTCGCTGTGACATTAATAGTTGATGACGTTGAAGGAATGAAGACAAAAGCCGTATAAACGAAGACACCATGGTCAACTCTTGCTAGCTAGCTAGAGGCCAAAGTGTCCTACAATGCGACGTACAAGGTGCTAGCTAAGGTGTTCTGGCGGCTATATCATGTCGCTTTTAATTTATATACTCGATTGATTTTCATGGAACCATAATTACTCCCCAAATTAATGAATGAATTTGATTTTAGATTTTTTTTTTGCGTACTTTTTTCCTACCATAATTAATTATAAGATAAAGTTTTAAAATTACATTTAATTAGTTTTAAATATATCGTAAAGATGTACTCAATCCACTACTACAAAATATAAACATTTTTAATTAAATTTTATTCTTAACAAAGTATTTATTTATCTTTAAATTAGTGTCATCTTTTTATATTTATCTTTATTTAATAGGATGTCAAATATTTTTTTTATAAGTTTAATGATATTAACTGTCATTCTTTAAAAATGAAGTTAATTAACTTTACCCAATATTTTTATTTCTAATTCTAAGGCTTTGAAGTGGCTTAGGTGTATTTAACTAGTTAAAGTATTAATTCTTATATGGAATATTCTTATTTATTATGTTCCGCTTAATTATTTTTAGTAATATGAATAGTGAAAAGGCACAAAAGTAATTAATATTTCATTAAAATTCTAAATTGATAAGTCGTAAATATTTTGTAAAATCACCAAAAAAAAATTTGATACTTATCATCCTGAAACTTCAGGCCTGGAAAACGGTAGTCCTTTTTTTGATCAAACTGGAAAACATTAGTTCAAGTGAAAGTTTTTGCCAAAGTTAATCCTCTGGCGTTAGAGTTATCAATGGACATATATTAATAAAGTCACAAAATTATGCAATGATGGTACCAAAATGCTTGTTTTTTATGAACTGGACGTAAAAGAGTTTGAATGTAGATTTTTTTAAAAAAAAATTATTAAGTTCACCTGCACGGTAATTTCACTTCGTGAGCTTTTAACTTTTACCTTTAAATAGTTAAATTTACCTTTGCACCGTCTTGCATTTGGTAAGGATAAGTCCTTTTTGGAGAATGTTGCTTCTAAATTGGTTCAACTTTATTATACATTCAATACAATAAAGAGAATCCAGAGTTGGGGGTTAGAAGTTGGAAAATTTTCATTCAAACACTATCTTTTTAACTTTTACAATAAAGCCACTTGTAAAAAGAAAAATCAAATTAAAGAAAAACTAGAAAGACTTGAATGTTGTCATGATGAACATATTCCACTTTTTTTGGGGGTGTTATGACTAATTAAGGTTTAAGTTTTTTTTTATATATATCACATTATTTTTCAATTTTGACGAAATTTACATGTGCAAATTTCAACGGTGGAATTATTATTATAATTATTACATAGACTTATTAGAATCTTATAGTTGTTTAAATTATTATTATTAAAGATATATAATATGTACAGCTGAAATCCAAGCCATTTAAAGTTATATGAAGTATTATCATTATTACTATTAGGTTTTTTTGTTTTTTTCAATCATAAGGACATTTTGTTTCACTCATGATGAACTCCAAACTAAGCTTCTTTTGAGTAGTTTGAATAATTTCATTATTAACTGAGCAAAATTCTGAACTTGCTGGGGTTAGGATAATACTAATCGAATATGAATAAACTCCAATTGCCTATATGGAATAACTCCAGGACAGATATATTATAACATTTTATAATAATAATGACATTTAAATTCAACAGAAATACAGATCATGCATTTGAATTACGATACGATAAAAACTAATTTATGTAATACCTAATCCTATGGAAGAATTATCTCAATTGTTGTATGATTAAAGAGCATAATTATAATATATATGACTATAAAACATATTCTCTCTAGTTCATGCGCGGTACCATCGACCATCGGGTCAAAATATTATGTTGTTCAAAAAGCAGAGATTCTTAGAATTTAAATAACATTCTTTATCGATAGCAATTATTGTCATTGAAACAAAAGGCAGAATAGAAAAGGATGGAAATGATTTCATTTTCTAAAAAATAAAATGATTTTAATCACGTTATTTTCTTAATTAACACATACAGTAACATAACATGCAAAATAATAATGGATAAAAAAAAATTCTGTGACAGCAATGGGGGGACAGCTATCAATTAATTAATTTTTACTAAAGATGAATCATTCCCTGATGTTCTTATTATAAGATATTTTGTTTAAGGTATTAATTTTTTTCACTGAATATCCCTAGCTAATTACTCTTCTAGTTGTATTTATAGAACAAAGAGAGAAAATTAATTTTAATTATATTTATAAAGCACTTCATTATTTTGTATGTTCATCTTTACTTTTCTGTCTTAATTAAATGCTAGGAAAAGTTGTTAAAAACTAGGTAGATGTAAAAACTTATTAAATTTTAAAATAACATTAATGAGATTTAATTTTAACTAGATTCCTTGAGATGCATAAAATTGTTAATAGATGTTTATTTATTTGATAATCCACCAGAAGAAAAAATAATTTCAAGAATAAAAAGTAAATATCAAATTTTGAAAAATAGACATTATCAACCGATGGTTTTCTCATAGTCATCAAAGGAGGCCAAAAGTTTGACCAAATTTTTCTTAAATAAAAGTTGAATAAAAGGGTTTTTTCTTACAAATTAATAGTCTGTGACTACATTTTCTTACATGATGTAGTTATTAAAAATATTATAATGAATAATTAAAAATTACTTCATTCTCAATCAAAATATTTAGGAGAAAAAAATGAACAAAAGGAGTAGACGCGCGGATAATTAACTTTCAATCAGCGGGGAGATGAATAAAGAAGAGATAAAAGTAACAAGTAAATCATAATATGTGAATGAAGTCTTCCAATAAAGGGCATTAGTGTCCCGGTCTTCTCAATAATGACAGGGCCCACACTTACGGAAGTGGGGAGTTCTTGCTTCTTTCCTGTGTCTCCATGGAATCTCATTTTGCAGCTAATCAAATCACTCACTCACCCTCTCTCTCTCTCTCTGCTTTCATCACTCAGAATCTTAAATCAATGTCTTTTGGGGGTCATGTTGGGGAATCCTCACTGTTTACTCCAGTCTTTTCTTCATTTTAAATCAAGCTTACACGCAAAAACATGACAAAAGAATAGAACGTGGAAACTGTATCTTCACACTAACCTACCTTTTTCCCACATTCATCTCATAAATTTCCTTTTTCAATGCCCCCTTTACACCTTTCAGCATAGACATATGACTTCTTACTATTAGACTCATGTTCCACCTTTACTACTATATACTAATTTGTCTGCTACATTACCCCCTTCACATTCCCTTCAAGATGTGGTTATCTTGCTTTCTTTTGTCATCTTCAAACATACATTCTGGCTTCTTGCTATTTTTGAGATCTTTCATGTATTTTTAATTTCATAAGATACAGCAGTTACATGTTATTCTGATGAGTCTTCAGAGTATAAATTCAACACCCTCCAAACCAGACCCTTTGTACCAATAGGCATGAAAGATGAGTTTCAATTTGAACTTAGTCAAAGCCAATCCTAGCTATTAAGAACCAAGTGGAGATATTAGATTGATTCAAGAATCTTTTGGCATGCTCATTGGGCAATCGACAGATTCTCAAGTATACAATACATTACAGTTTACTTATGCCAGAGACTCAAAAAAGTGCACCAGAGCTAATTCAGCTTGCCCTGCCTTGCTGGGTCTTTAACATGGAATGCAAGAAAATTCAAAGTAAATCTATAGATCCACTACATGGGGGAAACATCAGAATGACTATGCTGTAATCCTTGATCTGCCCTTGGCAATTCTTCTAGCAATGACTCTTCGGCCACCCTTGGTTGCCTTGCTGCTCATGAAGAAAAATAAGACGGTGTCACTTAACATTCGCACAGTACTGTATTTGAAGCTCTGCTGATGTTTCTACATCAGCCACACAAATTTAACAGATTCTATTTTCTTCTACAACTTAATTATAGATAGAATGCCACAAAAATTCAAAGAAAATGCCACAAAAATTCAATGAAGTAAGTAGTCCTCCCTAACAGCAGTCAGCATGCACTCATTTTACGGGTCATGGTTAATAGTACAGGCCCATTCGGCCTATCACTCTTTAGTTAACATAAAGCTTCTAGGATATGGTTGATGACACCCTCATTATCTACTTATGAGAGTTATGTCTATGAAAAATTCAAAGCAAGCACTGTCTAGATATCGATATCCAGTTCAGGCATATGTTTTCTTTCTTCATCTATAATGTTCTGCAATTCGCTTGACCTTTCCCAAATCACCTACCCATCCATGTTAGTCTCTGTCTATAGATCTGACAAGTTAAAGGTAAGACAAAATTATAAAAGTTTCAAACTATAGCAACCATACGGTTCCTTCTACTTCCCGTGATCCGTTAGACATAATATTTTGAAGCGACGCTGCAGTGTCTTCCAGATCACTAGAGTTTAATCAGAATGTTAGTTTGTTATTCTCGTTCTCTGATGATATAGGAAGAACGTAGGGAAAAAACTTGAAAGGTTTACCGAGCAAAAAATCCATGATTTCTCTTTCGCCGGATAAGGCTAGGTTGGAATGTCCTTTTTGGAAATAAGAGCATTGGCTCTTCTGATGAACCATCCCCTGCAGAACAATAGAAAAAAAAAGGAAAAATAAGAATTTAAACAAAGTCACCTTCTTGATATTATATCTCCACATTTCATGACGTGTTGGCTAGTAGGGGAAACTTTGTTTGAGTGCGTCATAATTACCGAACATGCAAGCAGTATTTTGCCTCAAAATGCATAATACAAAAACAAAAAGCCCGCCCTCAAACAACAGATGTTGATGCTGCCATTATTTCGACAACTTGAAATATCCTGATTCCTTGCTAAATAGTAATATCTTGCAAGCGTATATGAAGTGAACTAAGAACTTGATAAACAATCAAAGTGAGCCTCTTTTCTTCCTCAACGTTGATGTCATGACTACATAAAGATGTGAATTATCCGACTAAAATAAAAGGAGTGAATCATCCAATTGATTTGGCCCAAAAAAGAATCATCCAATTGATTAATAAAGCAAGAAGGTTACAATGAAATTGTTCGTCTTCTTTTTCCAGAAATGTCAAACAAATTCTTAGACACACATTAGGCACATTAAGACCACAGTCCAATCAAATCTATAACCAAGCCATGAAACCTAAATATGAAGTTTTAAATTTGAAAAGCAGTCGACGTTAAATGCACCATCAGGTAATAAGAACCGAAGCGAAGGCAGGCCGCAAGGATACAGGACACCGCCAGAGGAGAACTCGCTCAGGTATTTGAGGTCGCTTTTGGGCAACTCGAGTGAACAAGGGAGCTTGGAGACGCATGGGAATAGCTTAGGAGTGATATCGACGCCACGAGAAACTATTTTGTCAGTCGAGTACGGCGCTTGGTGAAGAAATGAGTTTGAAACCCGATTCAACATTGAAGTGCCAATTCTGAGAAAGGTTTTCGACGCCATTTTTTTGTGTGAAAATCCTCGAACCTTCCTAAACCCTACTGAGGGACGAAGGAGCGGCAGGAAGAATTTGGATCAGAGCAAAGCAATGCGGCAATGTTCGAGTTGGATGGTCCGACCCGGAAGAACCACCTCCGATTTGCCCCGTGATTTTTCGCTGACTTTCCCAATTGGGAATAATTTTGTCAATTTTTTTTTTGTTGCATTTTACTGTATCTATCATCCTAAAAAATAAAAATAAAAAGTATCAAAATGAAATAAAGAATTTTAGGCATAATCAAATTACTTTTCATCTTTTCAACAGAAAATTATGTCATTTTAAATAAGATTACAAAGCGATTTGAGTTAATTCACTCATCAGGCTATAAAAAATTTCATTAAATTCATAATTAGAGATACATTAAATTGATTTAGTTATATTATCAAACTCAAATTTAAATCTTTCAAAAATTTAATTTCCAATTATTTATCCACTCTTGTCGATCATTATCAGCTCCAATAACATGGGAGGAAGGTTATAAAAAATAGTTGTGCCAAAAAATAAAAAAGAAGTCATCTGACAAATCTGAATGGGCTCGTCAATTTGATTTTCGATTTTCATGGTAAAAATGTGTTTATTTGCCATGTTGAAAACCACAATAACTGGTGTAATTACTTACTTCCACTAAAACAATGAAATTAATAATCTTTAACATAAAACCATACACTGAATAATTTAATAAAAAACGCAAAGAACCAAACTTTGACTACATATTACAACAGCTCCAAAGTTTTACTACAAATTGAAGCTACAAACAGAGTGGCATTCTTCAAACATGCCTATGGCTATGATATTACAAGAAGCATTAGCTTCACGTCAAGTGAGACCAAAAGAAGAACTGAAACAATGGAAGAGAGGAAACAAAAGGAAATAAAACACCAAAATAAATCATATCAAATATCAATACTGGAATCAAACACTATTGAGTTGGCGTGAGTGACCATCCCTTTCCACTCCACTCCATCCTTGCCGTTAAATGTAGAAAAAAGAGAGAGAATATTCAAATGACTCTCAAATGTACACAATCACGCTGTAATTCTAGATCATTGTTCCGTGTGAAACACGGCAGATATCCAATCAGAAGCTGCCATTTGGATGTCAGTCTCGATATGAGGAGAAAGAGGAAGGGGAGTCACAGCGACCTGTTCCTCCAAATCACAGATTTAATAATCAGGAGAGAACATTAAATAAAATTAGTCCATTGAAAAATCTAATCATGAAACTGACACAGGAACATGTATGAACATGTGAAGGCAAATTTTTTTATGGAACCAATTTCTGACATGTTTACTCATGCTTCTTTGTGATCCATTTGAAGGAAATATAACTTTTGGTTTTTGAATTTTTCCTCAATTATTCAGTCCCTTAAAAACAAAATCTCTATAATTTCTTAATTCAACAAACTATAACGAAGGACTTTGTTCTGAATCAAAGTTAAAGAACTGAACCGATAATTGAGAGTAGTTTAGGAACTAAATTATATTTTCCCTTCTATCTTTTATGAATTTATTTCATCAACAATCACTATTGCTGAGTCATGGACATACAATGCATGAGATCCACACAAGTTTTTCTAAAATGAACTAGGTGGGCACTTGAGATAATCTAACCAATGACGACTTGTTATCCAACTTACATATCCACTTTCTAGTGCTCGATAATCAAGGTCCTCTTCTATATCTTCATGCTTCTTATCCAAAAACTGCAGAAAAAAGTAGAGTATGGCTAAGTTTACTTCTACAAAATGCGTCAAAACATTTCATTGCCATACAAGTATACTTTAAGGAAAGATATATTAAGATCTGCAATTAAACAAGCAGTGGTGCGAAGATGGCAACCTGAATCATGTGACTAAGGAAACAAAAACATTTCAAGGTTGGCAACGTTGGCCAAAACATGAAAACAAACACATTTATACAATAAACTCTTATCTACAGCTACAAATTACTATCTTCCATGCTCAGAATATAAAAATATGTCTGATTTCATTATTAATAGGATTCTCACAAGATGACGTTCTTTCCTCTTATTTACCTCCAGTCTGAAGTACTTCTTTACCCTGTTGAAATCAGATTTTCCTGCAGCTCCAATAGATTCAACAATCTCCAAATTCTTTTTCTGTGTAGTCAGTCGACGCGCTGCACCCTGAAACATACCAAGATGAGGAAGGTTAGACATTAGCACAATAGAATCAACATATGTACTAGAATCCCTTCAGATTATACCAGACGGGTACACATAACACAATGTTAAACATTTTGGACACTCACAGCAGCAGAGGCATCTCGGCCAAGCTGTGCAAACTTAAGGCCAAGGCCTTGTTGGTTGTTCAAGAAATGACCAACAGGATATCGACTAGTAGAAACAGCTTGCCAGTTTGCAGTGGATCTTCGAGTACTTTGCTTGGTCAACTTGAAACCCTGCCAATAAGATAACACAATATCCAATTAAAAAAAAAATTGCAAAGACAGGAACATAATAAATGAAATGCTTATTTAATGCCAAATTCATATTAGAATCACATAACATAATAAAGGAAACATGATCTCTTCTTCATTGAAGTTTTATTAATAAGTTCAAACATACCAAGGGATTGAACACTGAGGTAAAATCACATATATCCTAACCAATGAAGCACAAGCATGACTACTATTGCACTGAATAAGCTAACCCCTCTTTCAACATCTAATGCATAAACGTAGAACAAATAATCATGTTGTGACTTGTTTAAATTGACCATATAGTAACAGCCCATCAAAACAAAATTGTGCAAGGGAAGCAAAAGTAAAAGATTTAAGTTAGGACATGCACTAAATGACCTAAGATAAGTTTATTATTAAATACAAAATTTTGTGCACAAGCAATGCATTATGCAGCTAATAACATGCACAAACATCATATACTGTAGACACAGAAAATACAAGATTCTACTTAGACAGTATGGAACTCAAACAAGTGCACTGTTAATTATAGCACAGAAAGGAAGGTGACTCTACAAATATTAAACAAAAACAAGAATCAGTGCCAGGGAATTACACAGCATTAATTGTTTTTCTTGCATCTAGGACTTAAAAAAAATATGGGTACATGTCAACAACTCTTACCAGCATTAAAGTTGAATGAAATTCAGAACCTCAAAAAGTGCAAAAGTGTAAACCTTGAGACATTACCATAACTTTAGCATCTTTAACTCAGATTGGAAACCGTCTTTAATATTCAGAACGTAAACTAACATCACAACACACTCTCCAAAGTGTATCATCAATAACCAATCACTCATTCAACAAAGGGGGTGAAATAGAATTTAATTATTATTTGAAAACTTCTAAGTTCTCTTTAGAGAGAGGAGGTTTCCAACTCATTATCAACATCCAAAATAGAAAGCCAAAAATAAAAGTAATCAAACTTGAGGGTGTAATAAAAAACCTCAGAATCACTTATCAGAAATTAATGAAAACAAAAACCCCTTGAACTAATTTCTCACACTTTTTCAATGTACAGTACATAACAAGCCAACAGGGTAATTACACCCTGGCAGGGGGTACTACAAGCACAAATGAAACTATACAGAAAATGGAAGTTGATTGTAGAACAAATTTTTTGTTCAGACAATATTTTCTAAAAGTATTTCTGTAATGCAGCAAAATATTTGAATAAATACACAATCAACATTCTAAACCTTGTTTCTCAACGGAGACGTGGGAACTTCTATATTCAGAAAGCAACTTTTGAGAAAAGTTCCCTTCTCAATATCCCTGATAGCTGAATTTATCAAAGGTAAACAGATTGCTGCTGCATCCTTGAAATCTGTCTCTTGACTTTGCTCCTCCTTCCTACACGTGACAGCAATTCATAAACCTCCAGTAGAAAATTGCAGGTCAAGCTAGTTACAAACCAAATAATCAAAATACCAGTTCAATGATATTGACAATGATGGCACACCACTTAATGATGCCTCTCTAGCTCCAGAAACAACACCTGAGTAAAACCTGGAATGTTCTTAAGCATGAGATAAATGTTGGTCTTGGACATTAGTGATATAAGTGCTGGAAGATACCACAAAACAGAATGGAAAAAAGGGGGGAGGTTATGCTCTGACTTGTATTTAAAAGTTCCTCTATATTCATAGGTAAATAACTTACATGTGATGACCACAGCTGGCTCCCCGGTTGATTCCACTAATAACCTAAAATGCATACCATATTTTTTATCATATGTAAATCTTTATTATGTTGATTATGGCAAAGCAAAGGCATAATGTTATCGTATAAAAGCTGACCAGTATAGGCTTTGACCATGAAAACAAGGCCCCGGATAATGCTAGTGAAACACAATCCACAGGAGTTCCTGAATAAAGTATAAATTAAAAAAGAATAAGATAGCAGAGAAACTCTGATGTATTAAAAGCCACAACTACAAAATGCCAAACTCGCAAAGAGATTATGAAATTCTAAAAGTACATTCAGCTACGATCACACAAAAATCACTTTCAAAATATGATGATGATGATGATGATGATTTTTTTTCCTCTTAACAACTAGGGTAAGACCAGAAAATCCACATCAATGCACCCATGAACATGATACAAGTTGAATCTCATTAGCACATAGAAAATGGGACAAATAGCACATGATCAAGCTAAGCTAAAATTCGTCAAAAGGCACGGTTTCCCAACAAATTTAATCCCTATCAAATTAGACCTGATCACAACATCCTCAAGTCTTTTTGAGAACTAGATGTGGGGAGGACAAGAAACAGGAGCTAAAGAAAATGTCATACCTGAAACCTCAAAGGCCGTGGCACCATCAATTTCAGCAGACCTTGCTTCCACCGTTTCTCTGAGAGTTACAGAGTGGCCCGAAACTGTTTTGTCCCTAAAGCAACCATTTTGTGAACTAACAAATTACAAAGACACTCCAGATTCAAGAACAACAGAAAGAGAGAGGTGGAGAAGACAGAAAGCATAATGCAAATGCAGAGTCAACAAGAAACCGGGAAGGTAAATGTAGGAGGAAAAGAGGCATACTAGAAAACATAGTACAGTCCAACAAAAATCAGAGCACAATGAATAAATCAAGATTAAAAAAGACCCACGATTGAGGAACGCAGACATGAACATTGTAAAGGCCTTCACGAACAAGAGCTTCAACTAAGTAGGTAAGGCCAGGGGACTCAATCCCATCACTATTGGTGACCAAGACAATGGGCTTCGAAGTATCATTGAGTTCCGTGGAATCAGGAACCGAAGATGAAGGTTCCAGAGTTTCGGCAACGTCCTTGGATTTGTCGCCCTCATCAGCGCCTTTCCTGCTGAGAAGGACTTCTTGAAGATTGGAAACGAGGCCCGGAGGCATCAAGTTGTTCTTGACAGAAGTAGAAGTCATGGGCAAAGATTCCTTGAAAAGGAAACTGAATGACAATCGCAAGAAAGAAGAAAGATTCAAAGTGGAAACCCTAAGCTGGGAGCAAGAAAGGCTGGGAAAAATATGGAGGAAGAAACGATAGAGATAGATAGAGCGGTTGTAACGGCGTAACGTGGGAAAGTGCAGAGACAACCCAAAAGGGAAGGGAAAAGCTTCAGAGTTCAGAGTACTCTCACAGAGAGAGGAGGTGGGGGGGGGGGGGGGGATTACTTGTAAAAATGGGATCTTTATTAGAAGGGAAAAGAAGAAACAGTCATGAAAGAGATTAAGGCACAGTTTCATGATTTTTGAATCTTTTAACAATTCAACCTTTTCTGGACAGAGTTTTTTCTTTTTCTGCTGATCTATCCTTGACCGCCAGCTATTGACAATTGAGACATAATTACTTAGATAATGATGGTATTAGAATATTTATCGTGCATGCATAATTGAATTGATGGCATATTCTACAACATTCATTTCTTCTTGATTACTTGCTCCCTCATAGCACAATATAAATTATAATTAATTAATTTATAATTTATAAATAATATTAATTAAAAATTTAAATTTTTTAAAAATATCAACATTTTTCATTTATATCTTCATAAAATACTCTATAAAAAAATCTTGATAATAATAATTAAAATTTTAATGTATGATTTTTTTTTAAAAGAGTAATAGATGAAGTAAGAGTATAGTTAGAGAGATAAATATAAAAGTTATCTAATACTTTATATTTTAGATCAAGTAAAATTTTTAAAAAAATACTTTATATTATAATTTAAAAAGAGTATGATTTTGCAACTCAATTTAATTGATTTAAATCAATGAAAGCTATGCCAACTATAGCTTTGAATTTGAAATGGAGTGTGTCATAAATTTTATAGTTGTCAGAAAATAAATGAGAGTAAAACTGAATCTAGCATATTACCAGAACATAGTAAATGTTTATTCACTTGGCCGGCCACCGCCATCTTAAAAACTTTGGCTGCTGCTCAATTAAATTTAGCTGTATCAATGTTTTTTTTTTTTTCATTTATAAGATTAAAATATTTAACTTCATAGAATTAAGTTCTTTTTTTAAAAAAGGAAAATTCCATTAAAAATGAAATGTAATTGAGGGTTATTAAGTATCCTGGCTCTAAACTATTACTAGAATAACATTCTGAACCCTAAACTCGAGTAAAATATCCTCTCAACTTGTAAATTTTAAACAAATTATCTGTCGTTATTTTTGACTTTATGAGACTCAATCAAAAGTCAATATAACACTAATCCCTTTTTGACATATGGCATGCCAATTGTACTACATAACGGTCAACATTGTAAGAATAAATAATTAAGGTAATTTGCTCTGACTTTATAAGTTAAAGAGAGTTTTTGCTTACCGTAAGAGTCTAGAGTTTAGAATATTATTTGGATAATAGTTTAGGATTGATAATACTTATTAAACCTATAATTAATATAATCAACTTCGCCAACTTAATTACTATTGGTTTTGCAGCCAACTTTTAGTTTGGCGTTGGGAGAGAAAGTGCATGCCTACTAATATTTCTTTTCAACTTGTTAAATTATGGGCTTATAGGATCTTATCAATATTAAGGTGCATCAGTGATGAACAGCGTTATAAACAATATTATGAATGGTGTTATCAATATCAAAATTTACACTCTTTACTTATTGGGAGAATTATGTTAAATTCTCATATAAAAAAATTAATTATTATAAAGTTCATTAATAATTGAATTAAAATTATTAATAATATATTAATCTTAATTTAATTATTAATGAATCTTATAACAATTAATTTTTATATAAAATTTGTAAGTAATTTTCCCTTGCTTATTTGAGCACGCCTTTACCCCACCAAAATATCAATATCGACATTTATACAATAAGCGGATCTCACATTCTCGGTTTTTTTTTTTTTTTTCACAGTTTATTTTTCAAAATCTTGCATTTAGATTTTCTTCTATCATATAATTTGAATTAAATAATAATAAAATGCACCTCTATAAACCTTGATATTCTATGTCATTCATTTTATCAAGTTTCTGTATAACTCAGTACATTGCATATAATAACCGTATGAATCAATTTATAGTTGTTAATAAATCACAAAATACTTAAAAGTTAGTATGATATTAGATTAAAAAGTTAACGATACCGAAGCTATATCTATAATATATTTTTATATAGCAATACCGACTGTCATAAATTACTTTTTTTTAGTTTTAATGGAAATGGACATACATTTCAGCTCTTTTTTTCAAAAAAAGAAAACAAAAAGTTCAAGTTTTGTTTAATTATTTTTGTTTTTAAAAGGTAAACTGTTGTTGAGAGATCATACATACATATACCAGAATGTCAATTGAAAATACGTTACAAACAAGCTTTTGCATATTTGACGACAAAACTACCCTAAAATTATTTGTCAAAATGTGTTTCGACCAATACCAACAGATTTTCCAAACACATCAAATTAACCAATTTGGCCAAAAAAATTAACGAAAATAAGTGTCTTTAATACGCTGCTATACTGCAGTTCAAAGTGGGGATTGATGCGTTAATTTTATCTAACTAGATGTAAATCCCTCATACAAAATATAAAATTTTAAAAATGAGTTACATTATCCATGACTTACAAGTTAAAAATATTACAACTTGTTAAAATTTTTATATTTCAAAATGGATGATGTTCTTTTAGTATGGAAACTTCCCCACTTTCATCAATTGGCCAATAGATTATTCTGTACTTTGTGATCATCAGTTTGGGATAACATGTGAAATTTCTTCTCTGTTGTCACATGAATTTCCATATTACTTCTAAATAATCAAAGAGATAGAGGGAAGAATGAAGGCAGAATTCAAGTGGATTCTATATGCCCTTTCTCTGCTATATCTCTCCTAATTCACAGACACCTAAACGTAATGACCCAAATTCATATATTTCCACCACTTGATCAATTCTCAATCCAAAAGATAGTAAAGTGATAGAAATCACTGTCCCTGTGAAGCAAGAACTACTGAGTCAAGACTATTACATAGAAGACAAGTATATACTCTAAATATAACAGCTAAATAACAACATGAAGAGTACCCAATGCCTGGCCAAAAGGAGAATGTTGTTTTGGCCACTACCTTATTTAATTACCGCTTCCTCCTTTTCGTTTCCTAGCTCTACTTCGCAAAGCTGTCTGACTTGCCTGGTTATCAGGCTCCTGAGTTAAAAGATCATCATTTCAGTAACTCAAAATATGAGAAAAATACGCCCTACCCAAGCCAAACCAATCGAATAGAGACATATAAGTATGTCAGGCGTTTTTTTTTTTTTTTTTTAATAAAACTCGCTTTTGACATGTATGTCTTGTTAAAATTGGCTTGGCCTACTTCATTCTCTTTAGTGAAAAAGAAATATCTGAACTCACCCTGGTCATAAGCATAAGTTTTAAGGAAGCAATGAGCTCAAACAAATACTCATAAGCAGCCTTATGAGGTTCCTGCAGAAAGAAACTTGGTATTAGGACAGGAGGTACTACACAAATATAAGATGACAGACTCAAACAACCAAACCTGTATGTTTTGAGGAAGAGGAAGTCCTTCCGCCAAAGGAGCCCTTGGAATCTGCACAACTTGGGTGCCACCTGAACCATCAGGAAGCTGAACAGTCCAAGAAGGGGCATTATAAATGCCCAATGCCCCAAAGTCAAACTCTGGTGTCACGCCTGCTGGATATGATCTTTGAGAAGCTGAAATACCAGGGGCTGAGGCCTGTGCATTCTTATCCACAAAAGTAAGTTTAGTCAGCATTTCAAGGCTTTTATATGTTCCAGCAACTTAATATAAGTGAGAAAGAGCAAATAGTAGAAGTACTTATCTAAATCTACATGATAACATACCATTTGCTTATCCTGAGAGTCTAGTTTGCTTATACACATGATTGAGTTGTGCCCATAGTATCAGTCCAGTTAGAATGTCTTATAGTTTTATAATTATACTCATCTATATGTAGTTATGTAATGAAAAGCAAAGCTGAGAAGTACTTATCTAAATCTATTTGATAACATACCATTGGCGGAGAGTCTAGTTTGCTAAAGTCCATTTCATCAGCATCGTAATCAATATAAGGATCCACCTGAGAAGCAAGTAGCATAGAAGTCATAAACGTCCAAACAGATGACCAAAAATAGTAGAAATTATTTGACTAATTTATTAGTTCATAATCTGAAGGTAAATGCATATCTTCTACGCAAATTAAGCTTTGCAAGAGACAATAATATACCATAAAGAAGTAATCCCTCATTCATTTTAATAAAAAACTCATTATGTAACAAATTTACTTTTACGTTGCATTTGATCTCTTGTGGAAATAAAAAAAGCCAACTGTGTTGACAAGACGATTTGTACCTTTGGTCTTTCTGCAGATTTAAATGAGTGAAAGCTAGGACATTCAAAATCAGGCGATTTCAATATTGCATATGCTCCTTCGTTGTTATATCTCCTCTTACCAAACTGCAATATTGATAGATTTTGTAAAAATAAAAATACTCCTACAATGCTCTTATATTCATGATTACTTTTAAAATGCTACATTTCATCATTCAAACATAAAATGTGCATCAAATTTTTTGTCTTTGAATTATAAAATGTTATTATTATGCTTGTATCCTTTCCTACACACAGCAAGTGCAGAGTTGCTCCTCGCTAGCAACAAAAAGAAATATGGGGGGACAAAAGAAAGTCATATTCTTGAATATTGGGCAAAAATTCAACTTGTGGATGCAGATGCAAGTGAGTACATGTCATCACCACAGGAATTTCAAATAGAGCATAATCTATCTTGAAAGTTGAAACGGTCTCACATGCTAGGAAGTGACCATGATAGATACCAGGTTATAGGTGTGTGCGTAAATCAAATTATTTTAATATGTAGATGATAAATGCCATACAAGTTTACTGCTCCACTTAATAAAAGAAAATCTAGAAATGATAATGTCATTTTGGATCAATTTTCCAAAATGTCAAAGGCATTTGAAAACAAGAACTACCACAAACTAGATTTTTTGACAGACATGTTATTGCAGAGAGAGGAGTACCTTAATAGCTAATGATTTAAAATGGCTAATTCATATATGCTAATATTAATAATATAGCTATTACTGAGATTGAGTCTTCGGTAATTACAAATTAGGAGGCAAAATTATTTTAAGTCTTCAACCAAAATATTAAGATATCACCAATAGAATTGCCACAGGCGTAAAAAATACTAAACCTTTGCATAGTGATATAGAAATTTACAACTAAAAATATGAACCTGTGGGTAGTCAGGAGCACTGAAAAGTGTATATAGTTTTCCTGATTGTCCATCATGATCCAAGCTGTATCCACACAACATATCCCCAAAATCATCCCGACCAACCCTTGCATCGGGCCCTTCATGTGATCTGATGATCAGCTATGCACAAAATAATGCACCACAGAATATTAGAAGAAAAAGAGTTTTAAAGTTGACAATCATAAACAAAGTGAATCTTTGATAAAAAAAAAATAAAGGATATGGACATTTTAAAGATTTAAAAAATGCTTTTCTAAACAAGGAGGAATGTCAAGTTAGTTAATACTTACAAGCTTTTTAAGGCATGTAATAAGCTTATGCATCCAACATGCAATCTTCCTTGAATAACGATTGGCATTGCCAAATGCCAACGATAATATGTGATAAACATTTCTATACATCTCATGATAAGTTTACTGATTGGCTTTTAGATCTTTAATAATTTCACCCATGGTAGCTGTAGTGAATCAAACAAGAGTGTGGATTGGAATTTATTCACTAGAAGAGTTCATGGTTAAAGAGTAATTCATGAACAACTTGAGGCTAACTCAATTGGTAAGGGTGAAAGGGGTCTGGGGTAATATTTAAGATTCAAACCCTCCTAATAACGAGAGAAAAAAAAAAAAAGTAAGTCATGAAATAGAAATGCTTAAGTTCGCACTGCCAATTTAGAAGACATATTATACAGGTTTGATAGTTAGAAGTCAGAAATTCAAATCCATATGACAAGTGATAACAAAATGAACAAGTGGTCAGTGTTAGATATTGGTCACACAAAAAATTTAAATATTACCTTCAATTTGTTCTGTTTTAAAAAAGTCTCAGTGCAATCAGGACCCCACCATAGACCCAATTTCCGACCTGTATTATCCCTCAGGCCATCCTTTTTAGATGGTTTTGACCAAAGAATGTCACTCAATAATATGTTAGGACCTTCATAAGGGCAATCTACAGTGGATCTTTTAACTTCAGATAACTCAGTTAAAGATCCAAGATCCACTCTTTGTGTCTTCTTTCGCTTTGGCTTTCGCAGAGGAGCAGCTTTTATACTCCGAAAAAGCCCTCCGTGAGTAGTATAAACACAGCCACCTATAACTGAAGCTAATGGAAGTTCCTTGAAACATTGTAGGCATCTATTATATACATCTTCACCTTGGTCACCAAATTTCGTCCGCAACTCCTTCTTGAAACCATATCTTGCAGTGCAATATCTTGATTCATGATTTCCACGGAGTAGATATACTCTGTGAGGCATCAAGACCTGAAAATAAAAATGATAGGCTTTAATCAACAATTAGGTTTGAATGAGTAAAACACATTTTAGCATGTTATTTAGTAGAAGTTAACAGGTTATATAATAAATGCCACAAGGCATTACTACTCTAGTCCTATTTATAAGTCACTTCCAACATATTTTACCAATATCAAGGAAAACTTTAAAACTCATTAACTCTATCTTAAAATTTAAAAAGTTCTCAACTTTGCCCCTATTAAATATACACACTTCAATAGTATATTTTCTCTCTCCAACATTCAATGGAGGGTAAAAATAAAATTTATGATGAAAATTTAATGACGTGACTTATAAATAAGACAAAAAAAAATTCATCTCTCTACCCTATAAATAGGACCAGAGGGAGTATTCTGTTTTGTTTATTTCTCCTGATGGGAATACAGCCATCACCATCACTTCAATTCCATTAAAATTATCAGGGACATCAAAATGTAAGCAAAATCAATGTCATCATGTTACCTTCCAAGCTAGCAAGACCAAAAAAACCTCCATGCCCCATGCTCCTTTATCTACATAATTTCCATTGAAAACATAGAACTGGCTCTCAGAAGGCATTCCAATATGCTTAAAAAGAAACAGTAGATCATAAAACTGCCCATGGATGTCGCCTACTACAATGACCCTTGAATCTTCTTGACAGTTGATCTCCACACAGTTTGGTTCTTCAGATAGTATACTGTGAGCAGTGTCAGTTAATTTATCTACCAAAATCGATGGTATGACATGGCAGACCTCAGATGGCAACATCTTCCGCGAAGCCTGCTCAAGGCTGAACATCATGTCTTGAACCCACTCTAAGGTGATGCAATCATCTGGAGGCCACAGAAGAAATTGCTGAAGGGAAGATGGCAACAGAGACTCCTGTATTTCGTCTATTCCATTTTCAAGTCCTAAAACATGCTCTACCTCCAACATCTCATTTTCATTTATTAGGTTTTGCTCCCCATCTATCAGGACATCACCATTGCTGGTCTTTGCTGACTCAGCCATGGGACTATATCCTATCCCTTCATAACCAACTCCAACCTGTAAAACTAAACAATTTACCTTGAGTGAATTCTAGCCATAGGAAAGAGATTAAAAAATGTTATATGCCTTAAACACTTACTTGTTCTGCAAGTATGTCATGCCTAGTTACTGCAACTCTTGCTTGTTTATCAGCAACCCCATGTGCAATTTCTTTCATCCTCAATACTAAACGCATTCTTTGGTCATCTAATCCTTCAAACGACATCCTGCTTATTACTTCAATAATATCCCTGGATGCAGACACCTGCAAACTGTCCTAAGTCAGTTGAGATACAATATTTGCATATAATCCATTATGCTTTATTCATGAAGGAAACTTTATGAACCATTTTCTCAATACTGTTGCGCAAAGCACTAATCACGTCATTCTTCGTCACCTGTAGAGATCAAACAATTTATGAGAATGGCCCCCCGGGCACGAAAAATTAATGTCAAAATTTCAGCAGCCACTGATCTCTCTTACCTTTCTCTCTCGATCATCAACAACCCCACGGGCTATTTCTCTCATCATCACCAAGGAATGTACTTGCTGGTCATCTAAATTTACCAAAGACATTGAATCTATTCCTTCCAGGATCTTCTGACATCCACTTTTAATTCTCTCTCTCTCCAGGTCCATGACTAGACCAGAACACAAGGACAACGAACTACACAAATCCACAGATCAGAACCAACTGACAACATAATACCCCTGATAAATATTCTCGCTTTAAATTCAGGGACTCAAATAATACATTGGCTCAATTTTGTTGGACTTGGTGAAGTCTCTATATGCTATGAAGGTTTTGCAAAGGATCAAATGCTATAATAACACTCGGGAATTTGAGGAAAAGAATAATGACACGGGTAACTCAACCAGGGGGGAGTTACAACAAATTTGAAGTTAAGGAATTTTTAAAGAAGAAAAATTTCCACGAAAACTAGCCAAGCAAATCAATCTGCGTGAAATGAAGTTTAACAGTTGAGCCAAACTGAACTTTTCCATTCCACATTTCATGTTATAATGCAAACTACAGAAACCCCAACAAGGCCCCGAGTTTTCTGGAGAAAGTTTGAAACAACATGTTCTCAAGTTCATTGTCTTAAGAAGCCATAGCATCATTTCTAAGGGTGGGTGGGTAAGTGTGAGGGAGTTGTGAGATGATTGTACCTTTTATACCCCTTCAAATAAGGTTTGTGAGATCGACGACAGGAAGCAGCTGGAGGAAGTGAAGCAGACGACTCTTACTTGCCCTAATCGTTTTGATGCTTTGGCTTTTGGCGAAGATGAAGTTACAAGTCGTATCCCCCTCCGGCAAAAACGACATTAAGGTGACCGTATGGCTGTTTAAAACGAAAAGTCGAAAAGCTCGAGCAGAAATGATTTTTTTAGCATAATAAAATTGAAAAAAATAAACAAGGGTCAAATTTTCTTTTTAGTAATTAAATTAAAATTTTAAAATATAAATAGATAATTACTTTCGCAATCCAAAAATTAGAAAAATATATCATTGGAATTTCTATTAATTTTTCTTAATTTCCTGTTATAGAATTTTATTTTATTTATCTTATAGAAAAGAAAGAATTGCAAGAGTAAGAGAAAAAAAAATCAAGATATTGAAAAAAATATATTAAATGGACCACAATATTGATTCAAAGTTAGTATCAATGTACATATTAAAAATATAAATAATAATTTATTTTATTCAAAATTCTTTCGTGTGTGATAATTAAACTAATATATATATATATATATATATATAATAACTTGTTATGATGTATAAATTTTGATTTCACACATATTAAAAAGTTACATAATTGAATCAAGTTTTGAGTGCCCTCTAGGAAAGGTGACCACAATTAGTATTTAATCATAATTCAAACAGAATTGCCTTTAATAAAAGAATAATTGTTAAAAAAAAAAGAGTTACATAATTTATTTTATTTTAAAATTTATTAACAACAAAATGTTATAGTTTACAATTTATTATCTCATGCACATTATGTGATGATTAAAAACATAAATACCAAGTAAAATTAGTGTGAGTGATAACAACTCCCATCATTTAAACAATTAGAATTTACTTTTTATGCTCACAATATATATATATATATAACAGTAACTTATTTTATTTTTAGATTTATTATCCTAATGCATACTAAAAATATAAATGACTCCTTATTTTATTTTAAGATATTTCACCAAGTGCACATTAAAATCCAGCTCACAACTTGTTAATGTGATCTCGTATCTAAAATTTTCATCAAATTAATCACCTTTTCTATCAACCATTCACTTCTATAACCAAGCATTTGCCTCTAAGAAAAAACTAATATGCTTAACTTTATATACTTATTTTCAATTAAATTAAAATATATAAATTTTTTTATATATTATTTATTCTATAATAAATTTTTTTACCATAATAAATTACTTGTTTTAATTTGATTGGATAAAAATATATTAACTGTACCTTTTACTATTTTTTGCGAAGAAACAAAACAGCTTTACCTACAACATTGCTTCTAATTTTATCACACCCAAACAGTCAAACTCAATGTTGTAGTCGAGCCTTGGATGACAGGAGTCAAAACACGCAAAATTAAAAATTTAAAACACGATGTTGCAGTTGGACTTAACGGGGAAAATCATAGGTTGATGAGATCTTTCAAGCCTCGAGTTGCTTTCTTCCATGATCCAGTTGGAAGTGGTGGAAATATATATCCACTGGATTTTTGAGCTATGGAGGAGACTCTCTCTTCCTCATCTTTCTTCTCATCAGAGCTTTCAGGATCACCAATGGCTTCACTGGGTTCCAACAATGGAGGAAATGAGCATGACTCATCACATCTTGGAACTCCGAATTCATCCTGACTGGCTTCCAACACCTTAGTATCCTTCATGAAACTATGTTGTGAGGCATACATCAGATAAACCCCACACCCTTTTATCACTATCTTTTCATATTCCTCTCCTTGCTCCACCTCTGACACAGCCGAGAATTCAAAAGAAACCTTGGGTTCATTACTGTCTCTGCTTTCTTCAAATCTTCCATTTATAAAACCCAAGCATTCTACGTAAAATAAACATACATGATCCGAATTAAGTTCTGTACCAGGTAACACAAGGTCCAAAGACTTAACATGAAGCCTCTCACCCTCGTCATTATTGTTTTCTAGGAAGCAGTCAACTGTAATGGAGTTAAGAAAACTGCTCAATGGGAACTGAGAAAGAACCACGCAGAAAATGAAGGCCTCAGGAATATTGGATTGTAGAGGAATAGTTATTGAAGCCTGTGATGTCCTATACTTGAACCAGTTTGGAACTTTGCTTCCAGGGTATATTCCTCCGGTTCGAATATAACCATCAATCTGCTTCTCGTGGTCTTCTGAGGTTACATGTTCAAATGCATAATGATTTATCAGTTTGAGATGAATATTCCATCCAATATCATTCAGTAAACGTTCATCCAAGTTCATGCAATTTGCCAGACGAATTTCCTTCATGCTTGTGTTGAGTGGATCAGTAGGTACTGGTACTGTCTTCAAGGACGAACAGTCTGAGGCCCATAATATTTCAATGGATGGTGGAAGCTCTGGTAGAGATTGAAGTTTCATACAACCAGTTACCTTAAGATAACGTAGAGATTTCAGGCCATCTAAATTGTTAGGAAGATGCTTGAGACTTTCACAGCGCCATAGAGATAAAGTTTCAAGCTTGCTGAGAGATCCTAAGGTTAAGGGCAATTCCTCAATAGCAGTCTCTGATAAATCTAACTCTTTCATGTTCTCTGATGTCAGTGAAAATTTTTTCAGTCTTGAGCAGGAAGCGAGATAGACAGTGCGGAGGGATTTCAAAGGGATATCACTCCCAAGGCAAGTAAGCTTTTCACAGTATGACAGATCCAACATTTCAAGCTTTTGGAGAGATAAAATAGACGGATGAACATGACGCAAGTTCTTACAACTGAATAGTGAGACAGATTCAAGATTATTAGCCTGAGAAAAATCCGGGAGCGCTAGAAGATGCTCAGAGTGCCTGAGGTCAAATTTCTTTAAATTCACCAAAGGCTGTGACAATTAGAAGAGAGACATTCAGTAAGCTAAAGCAACTAATTTTGAGATTCTCAGGTTTCAGTTGGTACCAAAAAGAAAAAAAAAAAAACACAACTGTGCGCGCGCGCGCGCGTGTGTATTCATACGTACCACAACTCCATCCCAGAGTTTTTCCACATTGCTGTAGTTCATAACAAGTTGAACAAGATTTTCTGCAGCAAATGTTGAAGGCAGGAATTTTAAAGGGTAATTCTGCCAAAGAAGAATTCTTAGTCCATGGGCAAAAATTCAAGGCCTTGAGGTAGATGCACACGTGCTTCCAAGGAAGATCTCTGAGTAAATATTTTAAGAAACTTCAGCTTGTGCATCCTAGAAAAGACTTGAGGACTTAAGGACAAATCTCCAATCGTTGACATGTCCAAACTTATGCTTTGAATGGCTTCAGTCCCCTGGCAAGCAAAAAGTATCCCTTTTAAAGCCATATAATGCGCAAGGAAATATTCAAAAAAATAAATGAAATAACTTTGATTCTTACCTTGTTATTTTGCAATACTTCATAACTATCATCAGGGTCCCATAAACGACTACGCTTTCCAGGATCTTTTATTGATTCTTCACGAACAATCTCCCACCCCACTTCTTGTATCAGATCATGCATGGATACAATTGGCCTTTTAGATACTAAATTAGTGACTTCAGTTATAAGAGCTTTGTCTCGAAGCACTTTTAACTCAATAGTCGTTGTAAAACCACAAGCATCTAGAAGAGCTATTATTTCACGATATTGATATCCTTTTAAAAGACATGCGATGTACAGGAAGATCTCTTTCTGTTGACGATCTAGACTACTATAGCTCAATCTCAACAAATCATGGATTTTCTTGAAAGGCTTTTTCTCCAACTTCTTCAACTGGCTTTTCCATTCTTCTTTGCTTTTTCCATAAAGAAAAGAACCCAAAACTTTAAGAGCAAGTGGAAGACCCTTAGCATACTCAACCATCCTCCTTGATAGTTCAGTCCATTCCATGTCTAGAAAGTTTTGTTTAAAGGCATTCATATTGAAAAGTTGGAGTGCTTTTTCATAATCCAATGGCTTAACCTCATAAATTTTGTCGACCCTTTTACCAAGCAGTTCTTTATCTCTAGTTGTGATAATGATTCTACTACCTGATCCAAAACAATCAAATGCTCCAACTAAATTTTCTAGTTGATCTAAATCATTAACATCATCAAGAACAACAAGAACCTTTTTCCGAAGCAGCCTTCTCTTAACATAAGGGGGTATTCCATAGGGTGTGCCAATATATAAATCATTTTCCTTTAGTAGTGCAGAAAGAATTTTATTCTTCACATAAATAATCCCATGTCTCCTTGATTCTTCTCTCACATTTGCCGAGAAACAACATCCGTCGTATTCAGAACAAAATTGGTTATATACTGCTGCTGCAATAGTTGTCTTGCCAATACCACCCATGCCCCAAATTCCTATGACACGGACATCTTCTAACCCTTTACCTATTAGTGATTCTAAATCCGCAATTTTTTCTTCAATCCCAACAAGGCCTGTGAAGTCACTTTGATACACATTATTTAACTTGTTTGACAAAGATTGGGCAACTTCTTCAATAAGCTTAGCTTCATCCCTATAATAAACAATCACAAGAAAGTAAAATTGGTGGACAAAATTAAGTGATATCATTGTGGAAAAAATGAAGTAGATCATGTCTTTTACCCTAAAGAATTTCTCATTTCTTGAGGCTAGATGAAGAAGATAAACTTGGTAAAGAAAAGAACTTACCCGTACTTTGATGAATGAAATCCAGATAAATTAGCAGCTTTGTTCATAGCAGATTTCCAATTTGGCACCGCTTGCTTGTAATTTGAGTCATGCTCAGCAAAAGCATCTGCATAAGATCCTTTCTGATGCCTCACATCTGATGGATCTATGTTGTAGAAAACTGGAATCACAATCTGTTGATATCTGTCCTTACACTCCATGATTTTCACCAGCTCTTTCAAGCACCGTGTTGAAGAAGCATAGTTCTTTGAAAATATTATAAGCGAAATGAATGATTCTTCAATTGCTATGGAAGGTGCTGGTGATATTATATCCCCACTCTCAAGCTTATTATCATCCACGAAGGCATCAAATTTTCTTGTGCTGCAATTCTTTTCTCAAATGGCTAAGAAAACCAGAAAGTATATTTTGCCACAAAAGCTTATAAAGACATCATATTTTATTCGAGAGAGAATTGAGAGGATGATGCCATCAGACAGAGACAAACACAGAAGTGTCTCTATGTGCAGATCTTGAACGTCTCAGGTGGCCCAGCACAATTAAATCTTTGTTTGGCCCTCCTTTGATCCAAGTTAAGAGGAACGAAAGAAGAAGTGAGAGGAGAAAAGATGAAACAAAAGAAATAATATCTTCAAGAATCAAGAATAAAAAACTAAGTAAAAAGAAAATGAATTTAGATTGCATAAGAAAGGTTTGAAGCTTCGGTAGCCCGCCCGCCCCGCCCCATATGGCTAATCTTCTAATTTATTGCTATTGTTGATTAATAATAATAATAATAATAACAATAATAAATATTTATTATTGTTATTATTTTATTATTATAAAGACAACTTGTAATATTTCAAATCATTTTCAAGAACATTATCGGTTTCACATTTTGAATAGGCAACAGAACTTGGCAATGACAATAGCCAACACCCAGTATCGTAGATGAAGTTATGACGTGCACCCATATTCATGTAAACGTACGTGTATGATACTGAGGGTTCTGTAATTTGTTCAATGTATTATGTAACTCAATTAAGTTTATCCAGCTTAAATCAGTCAGTCACTGGTCGACAATTTTGCTTATTTACACGTGGCCAGCCCTGCCAATTAATATGGGAGTTCCAAGTGGATATCAGATATGTGTATTAAAAAATATTCAACTAAAAAAATTTCATATAAATACTATATTTCTATTTACTTGACACAGATCCGCTTGAGATTTCAGATGGTATCGAACCAGCAACCTCCTATTTATTAGCAGGGAGCTTTCATTCCACCCAGGCCCCAGCCATAAGGCCATCACATAAATACTTGAGCTTGGTGCTAAGATTTCCATCAACTTAAATATCTTTTCTACCAATCATACACTTCTACCCAAATATAAGCTCTATATATCTAGTGCAGTGTTATTTTTGGTAAACAAAACAGCTTATCATATTCGAATAGTCAAACTGAATGTTATAGTGGGGCCTATGTCAGAACCAGGGCCTGGGATGAGAGAGGTCAGAACGCATAAAATTCTAATCAGAAGTACAGAGAGAAAGGGAGAGCAGAGAGAGAGTAGTGTGTGCAGCAATTTTTCTAACAAAGTGGAACCAAAAATACAGAGTTGGTGGGCGATGGCTGTGAGAGTGAGTCTGATCAGAGACTTGAGTTGAATAGAGACAGAATCAGTCTCAGTCTAGTCATGATCTATTAGAATCTCCATCCATGTATCGTAGCACTTGAATCCTCCAAGCAAGATAAGAAATATCTCTGCTTGTTTCGATCATCAAAACTAAGACGAGATTCAAGAGATGGCAGAAGAAGAGCTAGGAAGAAAGAAAGGAAAGCTGTTTAGGCAATTGAGTCATCGATCATTTTTTTTTTTTGGCACGACGAAAGTGATTAATCCTTCAATAAAATCAAATTAAACTTCAAGTGGGTGGGACGAACGGGGGCAAATATTCCTTCTTCGATGACGCTCACAAATCCTGTTTAAGAGTAAATAATGAACTAATAACCCAACGAACAAAAGTCGAATTGATAAAGATTTACTCAGACTTACCATATAAAAAGATCTTATTAATAAATAATTTGTAAGTTCTGTTTTTTTTGGAGCCAATTTTAAGTTCCTGTTTGGATAATCTTTTTAATCAATTTTAAATGTTAAATTAGAATTTTATAAAAATATATTCAAACACCCTTATTATATGTTAAAATTAATTATATATCAAAAAGATTAGTTTTTAAAAAATACCCAGACATTCATTATATATATCAAAATTAATTTGAATCTAAAACCCTGTTTTCTTTAAAATATCTAAACATTCTATTTATCAAAATCAATTATAAATTTAAAGTATTTGAAAATACTAATTATATGATTTTTGAATAAATTTTTAAAACAGTATAATTGAAATTGAATTGAAAAATAAATAATCATAGTTTATAAGATAACTATTATTTTAGATTTATATTGATTTTGATTGGATAGAAAGTTTAAAAATTTTTTTTAAACAAAATATAGTTTAGATTCATATTAATTTTGATATGATAATGGGTGTTGAATGTTTTTTGAAAATTATGTTTTGTTGGATTCATAATTAATTTAACATGTTACAAGAATAGAATATTTAATATACTTTCATAAGACTGTGGCTTACTTGTTTTCAATTCTGCTTTCTATTTTGTTAAAATCAATCTTAATAATCAATTTTATAAATTCAATTATATACTTTATAAAAAATCAATTCTATTAAAATTAGCATGTTAATTAATTTTTTATAAGCAGTTATATTCAACGAAATTTAAACATACCTTAAATTTTTATTATTGCTCCTTCAGCTGCCTTGGAGCCATTCAATACATCCAAATTTTTTATTATTAAAAATAATTAAAATTATTTTATATATTTCATTCGATTAGTCCATCGACCCATCTCCATCCTGACATCTTGAGGGTGCAAGTCTATGACTATGAACGTGAGATATAGTCGCCTCACATTAGCTAACTTTTGAGCTTGTCAAGAGCCAAGGAGAGAGTGGGCTAGTTCCATCCTAAATGAGTATCTTCGTCTTATACTCCTTTATTTAAAAATATAAAAATATTTGTTAAAGAATTTAATGTTAAAAATATAAAATCTTTTTATTTTTTGAGATAAATTATTATCTTTTTTTTAAGTGTCCTCTATTAATAATAACTTTATATTTATAATAGGAAGTTAATAGGGGTAAATATGAAAAAAATATGATTAATTTAAAAGTAGGTAACTGCTTTATTGAGATATAAAATTCAATTAAAAATGTCTTATATTTTTTAACGGAGGAGGAATATTTTTTATTAATAATAAAAATATTAAAGTATATTTCTTTTTTAAAATTCAAATAATTGTCACAGTCAAAATACTTCTACATATACATTGTCCCTTTTAAAAATTTAAAATTTAATATTTTCTAAATATGATATAATCATCTCTTACAGTTGTTTAATTAAATCAAACAATTATTATTATATATATAATATGAGATGCTCATTGATAAGTAAGTTTATATCACTAATCTAGATTTTTTGGAATACAAGGCCATGACACTTCCTGTAAAAAGATTAAGATTAAGTCATGTCTATAAACTAAGAAGTTTCCACGTTCATTTGGTTGATCATTGAAGATTGAAATATCATAATTGTCACATGATGTCAGGTGTGCCAAGAGATCAGCACTTCCATTTGCTTATTTATAAACGTAATCAAAAGTGATCATCCAATTTTTATTGTGAAATCTTTAATTATTTGGAGACTGAGCTTTAGAGGTAGAGTTTGAGTTTTTTTTTGGAGAAATTGAAATATAAAGAGTTGATTATTAAATTTATAGAGGGTGAAAAAGGGGAAAAAATTAAAGAAATTAATCTAAGTTGAAGGATAAAATAGTTTAGAGATTAAATGGAGAATGTTGGGAATTGTTAGAGTTGATTTTTTTAGATAAAATAAATTATTAATATTTGTATTAAATTATATTTATTATTACTTTTTGTAGACTAGTATTTGAGTTAATGATATTGAGAAACATCGAGAGTATGTACTTTTAGCTTGAAAAAGATGTAATAATAGTTTTTTTTTTGTATTGAGAATTGTTATTTTATACTATTATATATTATTTTGAGAATGTTCTATCCACTGAGGGCTAATTTGATTGTTGAAAATTATGTATTTACCTGTCTAGCATGTTTGGTGATATTTGAATTGCTACATAATAACTTTATTTCTTTCTAGCATGCTAATTTTTGTTAAGTAATGATTAAATATAAGAATAATTTCTTTAAAGGTTTAATTCTTTTAAGCATGCATTGTTTTAGAAACTGAAAATAATATGATTTAAACTTTTTAACATGCTTGTGTATTTAAAATTATTTTAAATATGATGCATTTATAGGGACTACAAGAAAAAATATGATTATGGTGGATGCATTGTAAACTATATTAATATTTTTGTCGAGTATAAGCCACCACCGAAGATTCCATAATTAACATTGATAGTTTATTTGAGATCATGCGACATGGACACCACATTTTTAAATAGAGAAATTTAGTATTGTAGGCAATGCATTTGTGATCGGATGTATTTTCAAGTTAGGGTTCAACTAATGAGAGAGGGTGGATGAGAGGCAGAACAGGGAGTTAAGATGATATCACTTATTTATAATTTATATGATTTCTTTGATGTACTTTTTTTTTTTGTGAAAATAGTATTAAGAAGACTCATAAAAGTATGTCAGAAAAATCAGGAAATACTCTACCCAAAAAATAAATAAATAAATAAATAAATAAAAAGCCCGGGAACACTGATGCCTTGTCATGTTTCAGGGACCTATACACTGCAAGATGCAGAGAGGATTGCACTTTTCAACTGATTGCCAGAGACTAAAGATGCATCATTCATGACGATCTGAGAGCTTCCATGAAGCTCGACAACTCGGGGCTATTTTCCTTATTATTTCAGTATTTATGTTCTATGTTCTCTTCCAGTATTTTCCTTATTATTCCAGATGCCAGATACGTTTCACCTACTATTAATATTATGTACAATTGACTTGATTTAAACAAAAAAACGAAGCTCTAATGCCAGAATAATTTGTTGAAAATGAAAGGCATGTGAAGGATCAAATATTTTCAACACTACGCTTAATAGTAAGCAAAAGAAGCATGACAAACTAAGATCTACCATTCTATGATACTAAAAAGATAAATGTACATTTTATTTTTAAAGCATTCTCTAAAAAACACCCAACATTCTAAATTATTTATTGGAGTAATTTTACCTTTAAAGTAATTAAAACAAAATATTTTTTTCTTTTCATCAAATTCTCCAACAGTCAACAATTGGAGTCACAGTTAATATTTCTAATTGTCAACATTGAAAATTTAATGAAAATGATAAAAATGATCCGTTTTAATTACATTAAGAGCAAAATTGTTCTAATAAATAGTTTTAGGTTTGGGTGCTTTTTAAAAAATATTTCTAGAACAAAAATGCATCTTTATAAAATTATGTCCTATGTGATGTATAAGTTTTTTTTTTTTTTTGCCCCAAACAAATGTACAAGGTTTAGTAACGGGGAAAAATCAATTGATTCATTTCAAAGGTTTAATTTGTTTCCAATTTTCAAATTTAAAAAATATTTTTTTATTAAAATGGACCATTATATTAAAAAGAATTAGAAAATTAAGGCACTGCAGTAGTCCAAAAGTAAAACAAATGGAAAGTAGAAGTTAATTTAACATAAAGGCATTAATGTGCAAAGGCATGTTAAGTAATGTGCTATATAAACTCATAAAGAATTAATGTTTTTTTTTAAAAAAGGAAGGATAAGAAACAGATCCATGAAGTAACGCTTTAACTTGGATAAGGAGTCGAGGACCACATCTAGATTTAAGGAGGGGAAGAGAGAAAATCAAATTTAAAACTAAGTTAACTCAAGACGGGTTTGAAAAGTATATTAAGATATTAGTTATGTGTCAGAACAGGTATATAATCAATACTTGTAGAATATAAGTATGCCAGTGAAAGATGAGCTGTTGTATAGGCTAGGTACTCATTAGCTAGGCTATTTGATGTAGAAACACCACAAAACTACTGCAATGTAACTAATAAATTGTGATTTAAGGTGTGTTGTTTAGTTTAAGGGGAGACAGAGATTTTAATAGAAGGGATGGAAGGAATTTTAATGGAGGGGAGGGGAGGAATTTGATATTACATTATTTGATTTAAGAGAAAGGGGATGGAATATAATTATATAAGGATATTTTTACCCTCATTTTATTAGTATTAAAATACTAAAAAAATGTATATGCATTTTTTTCAATTTATCACAAAAGATATATTGGTTACTGTATAAAAAATTTTACGCTTTTCATTTAATTCCGCCAATTTGGAGGAGAGATTTTAAAAAATTTCTCCAACCTTCCCTCTAATTTTTCAAGCCAAATAACAGGAGTTTCCTCCCTTTCAACCAAACAGTCTCTTGGTGTTACATATGGTATCAAATATATCATCATGATTTGTAATTGAGGACTTAGAGTTAGTGGTGCTTGATTCGAGAACTTTATTAGGTTGATTTTAGAGCCAATGATGTGGTGGGTGATTTTTGAAAGGTATTTTGGTTTTCGGTTGCCTATCGGTAAACATGGTCAAGAAGGACCATATCGTATCTGGTCGTGGACAGAAGGAAGAGTCTGTGTTATGTTCGATCGCCCTTCATTGTTCATAAACATGTGGATAGGAAAATAACATGCATGACCAGTCACATATGTCATTGCTGCTTATTTTTATAAATAGACCCATAGGTGACAATTTTAGGAGAGGAAAAAGAGGGCACCGGGTGGTAGAGAGAGAAGCGGCTAGGGCTTGTGGATTTGAAGCCTTGGAGCATGATTTAAGACTCCCAGCCCCCTAATAATTGATTGTTAGCTTTAATCTACTTTCGTTTCTAAGGTTTGGATTAGTTTGAGTTGATAATTTGTGGAGAAGTTAGGGTCCCGAATTCTTTGATGTTTCCTTTGATTAATTTTGGTTTGAATATGATGGTTAAGCTAACTAGAGACCTCTATAGTATTTAAATGGTCTATTTTGTGGATTTGAGAATTTTAAACATATTAGAGCAAATCCTAAGCTCTAATTAATGATTCTTGTTGATTTGGATGATGATTTTAATTGGTAAAAGATTACTTGGACTCAATGATGTTAATGAAATGGCATAAACATGGTTAGAATGAATTTTAGAATTTCTAGGAGATTTAAAGTGATGGATTGAGAAATTAAGGTGAGAAACTGATGTTTATTTATGATAGTTGGGAGAAGTCTCTAATTAAAATTGAAAATACATAACTTTGAATCTTTATATTTTATTTTATTTTATTATCAGTCTCTGTATTTTTTTTTGATGTTTTTAGTTTCTATATTTTTATTTTATAGTGTTTTAAATCCTTTTATGGATAAAGTGTGGAAACATTGGAGGAATTTAAAACAAAAAAAAAGTGTGAAGACTTAAAATATAAAAAAAAAATACAAGAATCAATAGTGAAACGCAAGTAAAGTATAAGAATTTAAAGTTATATTTTTCTGTTAAAATTTGTAGAAGGCCCTCGGGATTTATTTGGAATCTATGGGGAATTATTATGATTTTGTAGATTAACTTCAATAATTGCTATTCTTCGGCTAAGGAGCTTACACGGGTAAATTTTTGCTTGTGCTGAACCAGAAGCAACCACATTTAATTTACTTTGCATGCTTGATTTTGTTTTTTAGTAAATTGCCTGATATGTGAATGACATATATATATATATATATATATATTTACAAATATTACAATTCTATGAGAATAACTCTGTAAAGTGAAATGCTTGTGGATAATCATATGTGTTGGATAATTTTTTTGGAATATGAGAATGTCTGATGATTTGAGAATAATTGCTGGCCATGTATTAAGATTTCATCTACTATTGAGAGTTGAACATACTGAATGTAATGTGAATTGTGTTCAATCGTGATGGTTAATTGAAACTAATTTAGATATTGGAAGAGGGTGTGTGCATGATTACGAGGAATTTCACACGAGAACTTATTTTGATCAGTTTTTCACATGAGAACTTAATGTACGATTTGTACTTGATTCTCATTTGAAAATTTATTATTATAATTGTTGAATGGATTATTGACCCAAAATGCAAATTATGTTTAAGAACTGTTTATTCAAACTTTAAAATTTAACAATTTTACATTATATAAATCATGTTTTAATATAATAGATATTTTGGCTAAAAAATACAGATATTATAATTGAGGAACTCAAAAGTTAATTAAATAAAAAATTAAACATTAAACATTAAACAATACAATATCAAGAATATATTAAAATTTAAAATTTAAAGTATTAATGTCGGAGGGGAACCATTTTTTTTTACAATAATTAAGGTAAATAATTTTAAAATAAACAAACTATATGAAGAAAAATGTGGTGAAAAAGTCATTTCTATTGAGGGAAAAAAAGGCACATAGAACATACCAAATGCAGAGAATATAGATTTTTCTAGTTGACACCTAAAGTGATTTTTATAATTTTTAAAACTATAAATCTTAAATTTACCTAGAAAAATATTCAAAATTTATAGATAAATATATGTTTTTTTTTGTTGAAAAGATAAATATATTTTAAATTTGTTAAATATTGAGTCCACTTAAAAGAACTACCCTAAAATTCTATTTAATAAAAAAAAATAGTATACCATAAAGCTATAAAAGAAAACTTAGGATCAGAACTTACAGAGGCAATTTTGAAAAAAAAAAAAAAACTCCATTGCAAAGGCAAAACAAGAAGCCATACATAAAACATCCGGTGAGCACAATAAGAGAGCAACCTTGCGGATAAATCAATGGTGTGTTCAAGTCGGAGGAGGAAGGAACGAAGAAATCAAAAGCTTTTATGAAATGTCATTTGAAAGTAAATATCAATTGCCTGAGTATTCGTTTATCTTTTCAAAGGCTGGCTTAATGAAGTTCTTAAGAGTTAGCTTTAACTTCTAACTTTTTAAAGTTTGAAATTAAATTTCTAACTCTCTTTTCATTAACAGGACTTCAATATTTACATGTTTTGATTTATTTATATTTATTCTTTTTTTTTTGCCAATTTACATTTTTCCAAGGCTTTGTACTTGCATTTTTATTCAAAAAAAAAAAGAAAATAAAAAAGAAACTGAACTAAAATGTGAATAGATGTTCAAACTAAAAGGTCTCAACCAGAAATCGAATTGAAGCCAGGACATGCAAGGAGAGAATCTGGTGCATTTGAAGTAGTCACAGATTGATGAGATCTTTCAAGCCTTGTGTCGCTTTCTTCCAAGTTCCATTTGGAAGCGGTGGAAACATATATTGACTGGGTCTTTGAGCTAAAGAAATTGCCTCCTCCTCATCTTTCTTCTCGTCAAACCTTCCACTAACTTCCATTTCAATTGCTTCAAGCTCTGACTCCAACTCCAAGTCCATTTGCTCAATGAATGTCTTAAATTCTGAGGCACATATGGGGCAAGCTCCGCACTCTTTTATCACAATATCCTTTTTCTTCTCCCAAACATTTCCAGTTTGAGCAAAGAACTCAAATGATATTTTCTTACTCCTGGTTTCATCTGCTTCCCAGCCTTCCATTCCTTTCAGACAACATCGTTCATCATACCACAGACACACATGGTCAGACATAAATTCACAAGCAGTTATGCTTGTCCACGTACCCATTTTCCTGTCCCTTTCACCATTACTTTCCAAGTAGATGTCACATCCGACGAGGTTCTTGTCATTTGATGGGAACTTACAGACAACCACACAAAAAATGAAACCCACAAACATCGAAGGTGGAGCAGAAGGAAGGTCAATAGTTACTGAAGACTGCCTTGTCCTGTTGTTGAACCACTCTGGAACATTGCTTCCTGGATAAATAACATCAACAGGACCATCTAGGATCTTGCTTTTTCCTAGAGTTGATAAATGTTCATATGCCAATCTCTTGATGTTTACATGACAATTTACTCCCACAGCTCTGAGTGAATGTGCATCCAAGTTCACACAATTCTGGAATCTAGTGCTGATTCGTACTTTTTCCTTCAGATGATAAGAAGCCATGGAAGAGAACATTATCTCTCCAGGGAAGTGCAGTTAGTGACGTATAGTTCTTTAATAGTTAGTGGAAGCTCAGGCAAAGACTGAAGCCTCCTACAATTACTCAAGTCAAGTTTTTCAAGTTGTGGAAGATGCTTGATGCTTGCAGGCAACCTCTCAATATCTGTTTCATTTAGGGATAAATGCTGCAATGAGGATAAGAATCTGATGTTGTCTGGAAGTTCAAATAAATTATGACAATCTTGCAGCAACAATGTTTCCAAGAGCCTTGAGCCATGAAATAGGAAGTGTAAATTTGATGCATCAAGCTGCATGCAGCCAAATATTCGAAGTTCTTGAAGAGAACTCAGGTTAACTAACTTGCTTGGGAGATTCTTAAGATTTTTACAACGATGCATTTCTAACTTTTCAAGGTTGTTGAGGAGCCTCATGGATGAAGGCAATTCATTGATAGCTGTCCCTGCCAAACTCAAGTTCCTCATATTATCTGATGTCACTGAGAATTCCTTCAGCCTTGAGCATTCACCAAGAGAAAGATTACTCAGGGATCTTAAATGGACATCACTTCTAAGTCTGGTAAGTGATTTGCAGTATGATAGGTTCAAACTCACAAGCTTGTGGATGGTTAAAATAGAAGGATGAACCATACGCAAGCTTTTACAGTTGTAAAGTTCTACTTCTTCAAGGTTTTTGGCCATAGAAAAATCTGGGAGTTCCATTAGATACTTGGAGTTACTGAGGTCAATTTTCTTTAAATTCACAAGTCGCTGCAACATTTATAAGAGACAAAACATTGCATGAGCTTTTATTTTAACCAGAGACACAAAATAAGAAAAACTATATCATGATTGTTTATTTATGAAGATGTAGATTGATACGTACCAGAACTCCATCCCAAAGTTTTTCCACACGACTCCAAGTCATGCTAAGTTCAACAAGACTTTCTGGACGGAATGTGGAAGGCAAGGATTTTAAAGGACAGCAATCCCAATGAAGAAATCTCAGTTCATTTGGCAAAGATTCAAGGCCATGAGGAAGGCGAAGGATTTGTTCATCAGTATCATTTTGGGAAAATTTAAGAAATTTTAGCTCTGACGTCTCATCAAAGACTTGAGGAGTTAAGCAAAGCTCTTCAATTTTTGCCACATTCAGAGTTATGCTTTGAATGGCTTTAGGCCCCTGAAAAGCAAAAGTAGCATATCAGGGAAAAACAAGAAGATAATTTGAAAGAATATAGTTATACAGTTAAAATTTTTACCATGTTATGTTCTAGCACTTGATATATATCATTAGCATCCCATAATTGACTACGTTTTCCAGGGTCATGAATTGATTCTTCACGAACAATCTCCCAACCCATTTCCTGTACCAAATCATGCATAAATATTCTTGAAGCTCCTGAGTTTGATCCTTTGATTTCAGTTACAAGAGCTTTGTCTTGAAGGACTTTTAACCCAATGATTGTTGAAAAACCACAAGCATTTAGTAAAACTATTATTTGCTGTGATTTATATCCTTTGAGGAAACACGCAATATACAAGAAAATGTTTTTCTCCTCCCTATCTAGTTTATCATAACTCAATCTCATCACATCCTGAATTTTTGCATGTGGCATTTTGTTGAGCTTCTCAAGTTGGCTCTCCCATTCTTCCTTGCTTTTGCTGTAAAGAAAAGAACCCAAGACTTTAAGAGCTAATGGAATTCCTTTAGCATAACTTATCACCTTCCTTGATAGTTCAATCCACTCCATGTCTAGATTTGTGTTCTCAAAGGCATTTGACATAAAAAGTTGAACAGCATCATCAAACATCATTGGCTTGACCTCATATACTTTATCAACTCCTTTAGCTAGCACTTGCTTATCCCTTGTTGTTATAATGATTCTACTACCAGATCCAAAGCAATCAAGTGCTCCTACTAAATTTTCAAGTTGATCAGAATCACTAATATCATCAAGAACAACAAGTACCCTCTTCCGAAGAAGCCTTCTCCTAACATAAGGGGGTATTCCATTTGGTGTACCAATATGCAAATCATTTTCCTTGAGTAGAATAGAAAGAATTTTATTCTTCAAATACATGATCCCATGATTCTCTGATTCTTCTCTCACATGTGCCAAAAAGCAATATCCTTCATAGTCAAAACAAAATCGATTGAATACAGCAGTAGCGATAGTTGTCTTACCGATACCGCCCATGCCCCAAATTCCAATGACCTGAACATCTTCTGATCCTTGGTTCATCAGCGATTCTATATCTGCAATCCGCTTATCAATCCCAACAAGGCCTGTGAAGTCACTTTGGTACATAATATTCAACCTTGTTGACAAACACTTGGCGATTTCTTCTATAAGCTCAGCCTCATCCCTGTAACCTCAGGAAAAGAGCAAGATTATGAAATTCAGTAACATCACCACTTATTGGGGGAAAAAACTGTTAGGGGGGAAGAACTTACTCATAATTTGATGAATGAAACCCAGATAAATTAGCTGCTTTATTCAAAGCTGATTTCCAGATTGGAACCTTTTCCTCGTAATAGTTGTCATGTTTGACAAAGGCATCTCCATAAGACCCTTTTTGATGCCTCACATCAGAGGGATCTGTATTATAGAAAACAGGAATTACAATCTGTTTTTGCTTCTCCATACACTCAATAATCTGCACCAGCTCTTCTAAACACCACCTTGAAGAAGCATAATCCTTTGAAAATATAATCAATGACATGAGTGATTCTTTGATGGCTCTCAAGAGTGCCGGTGATATTTGATCTCCACTTTCAAGCCTGTCGTCCACATAGGCATCAATTTGTTTCTGCCGCATTTCCTTCCTCAGATGACTAAGAAAACCATGGCGTGTGTCTGTGCCTCTGAAACTGATGAAGACATCATACTTTATGCCAAGAGAACAAGATGCCATTAAAAAAGAACAAGCACTGTAGTTTGGCTAGTTTGGGAAAAATCTTGGTGTAGTTTAAGGAATAGATAGGGATGAGTTTAAGAGAAAGAAAAAAACAAAAAAACGGGAGGGAGCCAAACACTATAGCAACAAGATTTAATCAAAAAGGATGAAAACAGAGTCCGACATAGATGTGCAGAAAGTGTCTTCTTGTTGCAGTTACCAAATACAAGACTTGAAGAAAGAGTAATTAGGAGATAAATGACGCGACAAGCCCGTATTAACTATTAAACTCTTGGATCAGAGTGTGTAGATTGTTAATGGATGGTCTGGACAAAAATTGGAGAAAATCAGAAAATCTGTCAAAGTTCTTTGAAACAGACAGAGTTATCAAAGAACTACGAGGAAGTTTCGGGGTAGTCCCGTGCTTGTCTCCCAACTTTCCAGAATATGCCAATCGTGTTTTGAGAATATTAAAAGGGTAAAGTATATTTTTTATTTTTTAATTTTATATAAAATATTAATTTAATATTTTAATTTTATAAAGTATTTTTTTAATTCTTAATTTTTTAATATTTTTATTTTTAAATAATTATTTTTCATATAAATTGTTATTATTTTTTAAAAAAGTTAAACTCAGGTAAATGTTTTGTCAATATTTAAATATTTAATATAAAATTTGTTAAAATAAAATTAATAATATTAAGATTAAAAATTAAAAAATATTTTAAAAAGTTAAGAAATTAAAATAAAATATTGCATAAATTAAAAAATTAAATGTTTACTTTAACAATATTAAAATTATTCACCCTTAATAAAATCCCTTTTTATACATTTACAAAGATGGATAAAGTTTAAAAAAAAAAAAACTAAAATATACTAATACATAACTATTTTTTTATAGTATTCATTAAATAAAAAATGACTTACATTCAAAGAATTAGTACATCATTATTAATTTGTTGAGCTCACCTTATATTATAAAACAAATTTTTGGGCCGCGTGATTTTATATACAGAACAATGGGCAGAAAATATTAATAAATAACTGAGGAGTCAAATCAAGTTGGTTTATAATTAGGGGTTAAAAAATATTATTTAGTTGGTTCTTAACAAAAAGGTCATGACCATTATTTAAAGAAAAAGAAAAACTTAATTTAGTTCATCTCATTGGGTAGGATGGATCTTAAAGAAAGCTATTATTATTTAAAAAATAAATGAAAGATAATGAGATACAAGTCCCCCCAAAAACAAAATAACACGAGTCTCCAATTTATAAAATGTCACAAAAATCTAAAGATCATTGCTTCTTTCAATTTCCTACTAATATTCCATTATGCATGGCCATGGCCTAATGCTAACGCCTTTTTTACATTTTTCTCAGAGACGAAAATATGATGTCAATAATTTCAATAATAAGGTGAACTCAAGAGTTAAATTTCAGATGCACATGAAATCGTCAAACATCATTTATTTAAATTAAAAAAATATTATGGAACCTTGCTGGGAAGAAAAAGAAAAAAGAACAAAGAAAGAAAGAAAACTGAAACAGGATAAAAGGAATTTTATTTCTATGAAGGCTGTTATGTCCCAAAAATATGTCTGTGGACAAGTGGGGCTTCAAAGCTATTAACCACTTGTGATCATCGCTTCTCTATTAATAACAAGGAATTTTCTGAAAGATGTGACAAAAATAAGATAGGATTCGTGAATGGAACAACTTCAACATTCCTCCTATCACTATCTTCTTGCTCCACTGACAACCCAAAGTTGATCAAAGACGTCGCCCTGAGGCAGATCAAGTTTCAGGAATCAGATAGATGGAAAGCCAAAACAATAAACATATAGCCAAGTTTTTCCATGATGTCCCCATTTCCAGTCAGTCATCGTTAACTATCAAAAGTTTAAAAGCCAAACGCTCAGTCTGCTTTTTAGAGACGAAATCTTTCTGAGCTCTCATATCGTGAGCCATTCGAGAAAGAAAAAAGAATGGCTATAGACAAGTTTAAACTTTGACAAAATTTCTTCAGTGTTAAAATATTACCACCACATCCAGTTAGCTGGAAATACCAACGCAAGCATTTGACTTTGCGACATTTTAAAAGACCAGTGATGCTATTCATTTGAAGTTTATATTTGGCACTTACAATTTATCTTTTTTCTGTCCTCTCTGGCACTACTATATCATTTTGCATGGATCTGCATTATGTATGTACTGTGCGGTCAGAAATCCTAAAACAGGTCATGCATATAGCCCAACTAATACTTTAAGAAAGGACAACATAAATGAACAATTGATGCATCAGTATCAGTATTCCGTAAGGTGAGCAATAGATTGATTATAATTGAAGTAACGTTAGTTTCTAATACTCAAAAGTCAAACTCAAAACTCAAAACACATACGCTGATGACAAGTATTACTTTTCTCATTTAGTTTGGTGTTTTCATCAAACTTCTATCATACCTGGCACTGTAAACAATAAGAGAAGACGAAGTTGGGGAGGGAGGGAATGAGATCCTAATAACTTCACCAGGAAATTCCTGGAATCTCTTTGGAAGAACAAATCTATGCCGCATTGACCATTCTCCCAACTGCTTGGCCTCTACACCCAACGCATACACTCGATTTGAGGAAGCTGTAACTATAAGTAACATTGTTGTTCTGGGGAGGAAATCCACCAACAGTAACAGAGGCACCATCTAATCTAGAAATGAACCAGTGCCGCCTGTAAAAAGAATTGAAGTTTTAAACTACCAAATCATAATATGAATCTCAAGAAAGTCAAATGCAAGCATTTTCATATCTTAGAAGGGCAGGAAAAAAATAAATAATGGACAAACATGCATGAGCCTCCTAAATGTTCCCTTTGCTCTCTTTCTTTAGCAAGATGACCTAGCCAATTGCAATGCTGTAACCACAAGGACAGGCCTATTATGAAAGGTTCAAAAGGAAAAATCATTACTTAAGATATTTAGAGGGCAAAGTAATAAACGTTAGCATTTCAAGACTGAATACATTTACATCTCCAAAGCAATTCACAGTTGCCAGCCACTGCCCATCAGAACTAGTAAACATTCTTGTTATGGGAGGCTCGGTAGGGGGTTACTCCTCATCTTGCATCTCGCGGATTGGGTGAAGACATGCACTGACCCTGAACTGCCCACTTCCACAAGCTACAACGTTCAAGCAAAACATATCAACAAACCACACACTACACAGACAACGAGACATGATGGCTCAAATTGTCCTTTCACTTTTGATAACACCATAGGCCGGCAAGTTTACTTAAAATGAAATTAGAAGTTTATTGTACAAACATACATACTAATTGGCTTCAAATATCGAACCTTGTGAATGCCAAGTTTATAGTGAGGAAGGGAACAGACTGGCAATCAACAAATGATAAATTGGATAACAAAAATAAATATATTCTTCACGTTGGAATATCAACTCATTTGCAGCACAGAACGCAAAAATCTGTAATTGAAAGTATCCAACATTACTAATTACTATCAAGTATTTAGTGCTCAGCCAAAAGGTGTACTCATCACATCATGTAACAACCACACTAGGCACTCAAGAGAAAGACTAGAAAGCAAACATCAATAAGAAATAACCATTCAAAGAAATGTTTTAAGTAACCATATTTTACAGAAAATTACAATTGGAGGTTCACATAGACAAAAGTTATTGTGCCAACTTACACATATCCTTCAATCATGCCCAACTACCATCGACTGGGAGGAATCATGATTAAAAATCATACAATCAGCAAATGGTAGTCCACAGGGAGTTGCCTTTTCCTAACATTCCATGTACTTTTCCCAACTTCAGACCACTTCAATTCAATTAGATTAGGTTTCACATGAACAGAATATGCAAATAGTACACCTGAGTTAGCAACGGTGCTACAAATTATCTTCCGCGATGACTTGCTCTTAACTTGAACAAGCAGATCAGTTTTTGCAAAGCCTCCAGTTTTGAGACATGTAGCATCAGGGAGGAAACTTTTTTCTGGTTGTACAGAAAGAATATCTGAACAATGAAAATACTGGACTAAAAGCATTGCTGCTGGATTGAAGACCGTTTTCAGCACCAGTTGAATGGGTGTTCTCTGTGGTGCAGGGAAGATATCATGTGTTGAGAACTTAGTGAACCCCTCCACAGCAAGTACAAAAAGTATGGTGTCATCACCAGCTGAAATCAGCATGGGAACCCCTGAATGGGCCCACTTATGGTAACTAAAATCAATGGGTCTTTCTTCATGAAGAGCCCTTCTACTCTGCTTATTCTGCAAGGGATCTGTCAAAAATAAGGAAAGAACGAAGGAACAGAATCGTGGATGAAATTGAAACCAACAAAATATAAGATTTCATTCACATGCTTAACAAGGGATACACAAATTGTCTCTGAACAAAAAATATAGAAATAAAATCCAAGGACAAACCTTCTCGACAGATTGGTACTGCGACAGTCAAGGCACTGGAATCATGTGTATGAAGCCTCAAACAATCAGCATAGATCCATTTCTTCATCACTGATGTTAACTCAACACTGTTGGGTAACACGGACTCACCGGACAGTTTGTACAGGTTAATCTTCAAAGAGAATAGGCTAAATAATATTTGCTATAATGTCACATGGTCTGTAAACTCAATATAAGATAGCAAGGCGCCAAAGTGGAAAGAGGGAAAGTAGGTTAAAAAAATGTAAAATCAGGAGCACATATTGACTCATACATAACTGGATGAGGACAACGTCAAATGCCTGAGACTGCATATATATATATATATATATATCATGTCCATAACAATTACGGAGATGTTAAGATTATAAAAGGAGAAAATATCGTAAAAGTTCTTGCGATCAGCAATTTTTTGGTTTATTCACAGAATATAGGAAGAGACCTCTGCGAAAAATAATACATAATGCAGGCATCAGTTTGAAATTTTGTAACGCAGGGAAGGGGGAATGTTAAAATTTAAATGCACATGGTTTAAATATTTAGCAATGACCAAAACGAGGAAGAGAAGCATGGACAAAGAATATGCCCTTCATATTTAACTTAGTTCAAAAGAATGGGCGTGGCAGTGACCAAACTAGTGAGTCGTGACTAATTGGTCACAGAGGCTTTAATAACATTTTATGGATCACTTGATTCCCAAAGCTATTAAGAGGTTCAACAATCATATCATCTCTAGCAGCGAATATTGTCTGGGATTTGAAGTTTGCAGCTTGATATCAGGTGATCTAGGGTTGGCTATCAAAAGTTGGGAATGACCAAAACCAGCATTTAAGTCTCGGATTTAGGAATGTTATCCCATAATATTGAAGTCTTATTAGGCTTCTAGTATTCATAATTGAGAAGCAATTTCCATTGCCTTAGACTTGCAAAGAGTGATTCAAGAAAATCACCCTTAATTACGGTGATAGTTTGACTGTTCTAAGCAAATTATCATTTCACTTTGTTCGTTAATTTCCTGTGGTTTTTATCCCATCTTTCATTAGATACCCACGCCAACCGCTTTGCTCGCTGAATGGTTAATTACTTCAACAGGAATTTGACCTCTGGTAAGACAGTAACTCCGAATGCATAATATCCTTATATGTTTAGTCAATATCTTGAAGCTCGTTCTAAAGCTTTTGAAGAATTTATAAGAGCCTTGAGACGAAGGAAGGAGAGCGAAATATTTATAAAATTTGCCAAGAGTAGGGAAAGAAAATCAAGAGATCTAGAACAGGTAAGGTGTATTAAGGATGAAGAGGGAAGAATTTTAGTTACAGATGATGAAATTAAAAATAGATGGGAGACTTACTTTTCTAAACTTTCAATGATAGAGAGGATTCATCTAGTAACTTGGAGGATTTAGTAACTGGTAAAGGAGAACAAAATTTTTCATTCTATCGAATAATACGTGATAAGGAGGTAAAGGAAGCTCTTAAGAAAATGGCAAATAGTAGAGCCAACGGACCTGATTGTATATCTATCGAAGCGTGGAAATGTTTAGGTGAAGAAAGGGTGAGATGGTTAACTAAGTTATTTAATGTGATTTTACAGTCCAAGAAAAGCCTGATGAGTGGAGGAGAAGTACATTAATTCCTATTTATAAAAATAAAGGAGATATTCAGAATTGTACTAAACTATAGAGGGATTAAACTCATGAGCCACACAATGAAATTGTGGGAGAAAGTAATTGAGCACAGGTTGAGATTGGAGACAAGTATTTCTGAAAATCAATTTGGTTTTATGCCAGGTAGATCAACTACAGAGGCGATTTATCTACTAAGAGGATTAATGGAAAAGTATCGTTGTAAAGATAAGATCTACACATGGTTTTTTATTGATTTGGAAAAGCTTATGACCGTATACCAAGAGAAGTGTTTTGGAAAGCGTTGGAAAAAAAGGGAGTACGGATTGCTTATTAAAGCCATACAAGATATGTATGAGGGGGTAAAAACTAGTATAAGAACGCCTAGTGGTCAAACAAAAGATTTTTCCTATAAAGATTGGACTACATCAGGGATCATCTCTGAGTCCTTATTCGTTCAACTTGATCTTAAATGTTTGACGGAACATATTCAAGAGGAAATTTCGAAATGTATGCTCTTCGCAGATGATATAGTTCTTATAGCAGAGACAAGAGAAGAGGTTAATTGCAAACTTGAGTTATGGAGGAGGACATTGGAGTCGAAAGGTTTTCGTCTGAGTAGAAGTAAGACGGAATATTTATATTGTAAATTTGGTAAAGGACTATTCGACAATAATTTGGAAGTAAAAATTGGGAGATCAAATTATACCTCAAGTGGAAAAGTTTAGATATTTGGGAGCCATTATTCAAAATGATGGCAAAATCAGTGGAGATATTTCAATAAAATTCAAGTTGGATGTTTTAATTGAAAAAAGCTAAAGGAGTTATTTGCGACCATAAGGTGCCTAATAAACTTAAAGGAAAATTTTATCACACTGCTATCAGACCGTCAATGTTATATAGTAGTGAATGCTGAGCTCTAACGGGACAGTAAGAGCATAAAGTTGGAGTAGCAGAGATGAGAATGTTACGATGGATGTGCGGACTACACGTAAAGATAAAATTCGAAATGAGCACGTACGCGAAAATGTGAGGGTGGCACCTATTGAGAAAAAAATGGTAGAAAATCAGTTGCAATGGTTTGGGCATGTACAAAAAGACCAAGGAGGCATCAGTGAGAAGAGTGAAACATATAACTTTAAGTCTGATTAAGAGAGATAGAGGAAGGCCTAAGAGAACACTCTTGGAAGTTGTTGAACGCGATCTCTTAATTATAATATTCCTAAAAGCTTGATAAATGATAGAGCACAATGACGTCTTGCAATCCATATAACCGACCCCACCTAATGGGATAAAGGCTTCTTCTTGTTGTTGTTGTTGTTGTTTAGTCAATATCTTCAGCCTTCACTGCCCCTTGATTTCATTGGAAAGTATAGACGACTAACAGCTAATAATTTCCATAACATTGATTTCATACAAGATATAAAGCAAAAATTAAAAGGTCATAAAGGTTTGGCAGTAATAAATACTAATTGGTACAGTTTCATGACAAGAGTAACTTATACAACTCCATAGCTTGCCATCAGAGCCAGCTGAGAATACTCTGTCATGATTTGGTCCTGTTGCCAGAGCATTCACATCTCCATTGTGCAACGAATGCACTTATAAGAGAGTTTCATGCTGGCAATCCCAAAACTGGACACTACCACTGCTGTCTGTACCAACCAGTGTCCCAGACCTAAAACACAAACAAGCAGCAATGAAGGTTTTCATATAAATAGAGAGCCAGATAGTAATCCAGTTAGAAAATTAACAAAGTAATGACGGTTAAAATACGAAGTGAAGAATCAATATTAGACACCCGATTAAAATGATATATTCAGTCTTAACCTTAAGGGCACTCTAATTAGACACTCGATTATGCTGCTTTGTCTACAACATCGTTTGCAGTGAGGTGCCCATATATTCATATAATAGCAGAAATATACAGGTAAATGCCCTAAGACTTCTACACGATCATTAATACGTACCCATCACTGCTTCCTGAATATATGCGCTTAGCGTCTGCACTCCAAGTCATACTTAATACTCGTCCTGAAATTTTATGTAACTCACTTAATATAAACCTAGCAGAACAGATAGGGATTAGGGAATCTGTACCAAGCATCATAACTCAGGAGAAGAAATCTCACCACTGACCCGTGGCAAGGATTTTGTATGCATGACCTCATCTGAGTCTGAGACAGCATATATTCGCACAGATCTATCATCACAACCCATGGCAACGCGTGGATACTCTAGTGCTTTAAGAGAATAGGCGGCTCGGAATCTTCTTCGCTTTTCACTGGTTTCACGTCGTTCACGATCGTTGTCTCTATAATAAGACAATATCCATTCCCCATATGATCATGCTCCGCTTCAGTATTGGTAAAGTAACTCTTGGATGGTACCAATGCCATCTGCCAGATTGAGACACCAATTGAACCAAGCACAGTCTGCAAAAGCATCATCAGATCGGGCGCAAGTCATACAATGAGATATTAACATGTAATCGAAGGGGGCCAAAAACAAATGGCGACATATTGACATTTGACAATGACCAGTTCAACAATGGGGCTTTTCAAAAACGTTCTTTTATTCGCAAAATGAAACATAATTACAAAAATTTAAAGAGATTTGAGGCCACAAGACAGACGATATTTGACTTCCTTAAAATTTTCTTGTAGTCTGGGAATTCTTCAAACTGTGGACCAAGCCACCGTATTAACATCCCAAGCACTTTTAACTTTATTAATCTCCACAATAAGGCAAGAGGCAAGAGGATTATTCAGCGGTCTTTCAAACTTAATCAAATCTACAGAACTTGAGGTCAAACTCAAAATAGAAAGTTATTAAAAAAAAAAAACAATTATCCCACACATTCCGCGTCAAGTGAAAGAGATCCCACTTAGAAACTGAACCATCTATGTTAGATGAGAACAATCGACCGAATGGCATACCCCCTGAACCCCCAGGCGCGCCAAATAAGTGAGGATACTCTTGTATTAGGGTTTCCATGAATAGTCTGCGTGTGTGAAGCTAAATGCACCAGGAACTTAATTAAACTAACTAACAACAGTAATTAAATTAAGAACTCCTAAACTAAAAATAATAATAATACAGGACTAAGAAGAAGCTGCTCTACCAAGTGGCAGTGCCAGGGGAGGCAAGCCAAATCTCCAAGGAGCGTCTTCATGGGCGGCTGCGACCTGCAAACCATTGACGCTGGTGGCTCAAGACACTACTGGAGAAGGCCTCCAATCTATTCAACTAATTTTACTAAGTTGGCTCATTCTATAAAGAGAAAACAAGTCACAGTCGTACAAAGATTTCATTGTTGATGGGGGCGTTCGGGAGTTCATTCGGAAGATTGAAGCATCTAGAATATAGAAGACGTCACACGGCAAAAGAAGACGATTTCGGAGGGTTTTAGCGCAGCCGTATGCATGCATGGAGGTGGAGGCTGTGGAGTCCGAAATCGAACCAATGAATTGGATGGAAGCCGTGGGCACGGTTTCAGTGCCTGTTGCCTTGGACGATTATTTGGACGTCCGGATTTGATTTAAATTTTAAATATTTTTTTAAAAGTTAACAGTTAAGAAAATATTTTGTTTCACATTTTTATTTTAATTTTTTCCCATATATTAATAAAAAATTCAAAAAATATTTGAAAATAAAATAATATTAAATCTCAAACATGTAATATTAGTCTGTGCTAATTAATTTTTTTTTAAATGAACTGTACTGATTATTGTTGAATGGCATGAAAGCCAAAATGCTCGTGAAAGACCAATCAAGCTGTGATACGGTTTTAATTTGGACACTTGGGTCACAAGATTTTTTTTAATTAATTTATTGTAGTCTAAAAGAATCTCGGTATTTCATTATTCTTCATCACATCCAATTCTTCCCCTATTATGTAAGAAATTTATTCATTTCATTTGCAGCACGTTAAACTTACAGCCTGATATTATGACTTGAATGAACGCAACCTCAGGAACATATGAAATGCAAATCTAGCCAGAGGGACAAGGATTGGAAAAAAAAAAAAATCAGAATCTTGATGTTGAAAAATTGGTTTAGCCAACATAAAGATCATAATATATTATATAATAATTGTTATATAAATTAAAAGCATGAGTGAGAGCTTGCCTCCGCTTAGTGAACCTGTTGCTTCTGGTTCAGCTCATACCCTTCAAATGCTTTGTGGAATTCCCAGACTGCTTCTTCACATGTGAATGGTATATCTGAGAGAAGTTAGAACAGTACAGTGGCATAAAAAACTGAACTTGATCGTTGATGATCAGAGAAGATGCAGCAGTACGGTAGATGGAGACAAAATATAGGAAGAAATTCACATTCATTGACATATATATATTTTTAACAGCAGAAATGCTTTACTTTCCCCATGAGCATAATTAATGTTCTGTAACTTCATATCATCTCGCTATAGTTATCCTAGTTATGACCCATAAAAAAATGACCATTGTTCGAGATTACCTCATAAAGAAGGAAAAAAACAGAGGACAAATAAATAGCATTTTTTATTGATTAAATTGGCCATGTTCTTCAGCTCGATTGGTGATGCGAAGAACATTTAATGATATCAGCCGGCCAAATTAATGGTTGTTTGTTAATTAGGAGATGAACGCCATTGGCCATATAATAAAATAATTCAACTCGGTGATCCAATTACAAGAACAATCAAGCTGGCCTATGCAATGTATTTTATTTATAATTTAGTGCCTCGAATGAAACTATATCCAATAGCATATAGATCCGAATTAAATATAGACAGATCATAAAGAATTCATACTTTAATTCGTTTCTTGAAGGAGACAAGTTTGAAAGAAAATTAGAGGGTGAGAAATTGAGATAGGAAGCTCAATTCACAATTTCAATTAATTTTTTTTTTTTAAAAAAAGCAGCAGGTTCGGTAATCTTAGGAAGGCTAGCGGAACATGAAGATGATGGGGTAATTATGAGGAAGAAAAAGAAAGTTAAGTAAGGATGATCACCTTAATTTTCAGTTGAATCCAAATCTTGAAAATCTTCAAGATCCATGAAGTTGTAATATTTGCGCTTTCTAGAGCAACCAGCCGCCATTCCAAATGTATGGGGCTCATCATGCATGGTAGAATGACTTGTGCTGTAACGGGAGCAACCAGCCTCCATTCCTATACAATCAGGCTGTGGCTGCAATTCCAACCTCATTTGTTGAATATAATTTTGATATTCGGGTGCCGATGTTGGGCACACCCCATATTCCTCCACATACTCCGATGCTTTATCTCCATATTCAAAATTAGGTTCGAATTTTATTTCGAGCGTTCGATGACAAGCGCTGCTTTGAGCATCTATTATCCTTTCTTCAATTCGCCTTTCTACTTGACCTCTCCAAAAAAAAACATGCTTTGAACGCTTGGCGTATAGATACCCACAATCAAATGATGCACGCCCACCTCCAACACATGGACCATCATTATAACAGCAGGCTTCAATTTCACGAAGGTTGTGGAAAAATCCAAAAACAATCGCGCAGAAGATGAAGCTGCCATCCCAAGGTTGTGGAATCGAAGAGAGACCCACAGATATGGAAGACTGATTTGTCCTATACATGAAGCACTCTGGAACTTTGCATAGCTCTGCTTCTGGGTAGCGAATTAGTGCGCCACGAGGAATGGGTGTGGCTATGTTCAGCTCAAGTAGCACTTTTGCTTCAATAGCTTTCACTGATTCTCGATTCAACTTCATGCAACCTAGGAAGTCAAGGTATCTCGATACTTTTTTGTCCTCTTCTACTACTTGGTCTTCAATTGTTGAAGTTAAATGTACGGTCTCAAGGGATTTGCTGTCGCAGGCACACAACCTTCGAACGGAGGGAGGGAGTTCTGGTATAAAAAGAAGCGATGCACAACTACTCACATTAAGAAGTTGCAGCCTCAAAAGATGTTTGATGCCTCCAGGCAAGGTCTCTACAGTAGTCGCACAGAGATGTAACTCACGTAATGATGACAGCAAGCTGATGTTGTCAGGCAGTCCAAATAACTCGCTACAACATGACAAGTTTATAACTTCCAAAGAACGTAACCTATCAAATATGGAATGTAGAATCGGCGCTAACTTGTTGCAACCACCAATATCAAGCTCTCGAAGGTTGCTCAGGTCAAGCAAATTGTAGGGAAGACTAGAAAAACTCAAGTGGAGTTCTAGTTTACGCACTTTGCTGAGATGCCCACTGGATGAGGTCAATTCATCACTGACGGCTGTTCCGTATAGATTCAATTCAAAGTCACAATTGTCTGAGGTTACTGAAAAATTTTCCAGTCCTGAGCAGTCCAGAAGGGAGAGGTATCCGAGAGATTTTAGATGGGTAGAGCTTCTAAGGCTGGTAAGGGATTCGCAATATTCAAGTGATAACCTATGAAGGCTATCGAGAGTTAAAATACTTGGATGCACACTACGCAACTCTGAGCAGCCATCTAGATTTACATCTGCAAGACATTTGCATCTTGAACAGTCTGGTAGCTCGATCAAATTTCTTGAACACTGGAGGTCCATCTCGCGCAAATTTGCAAGATTCTGTAACAGCAGAGACACATAAACTACGTGTAATAAGATTTCTTTATATGTGTGTCGTGCATCACTAATTTTTGTCAATTCATAATTTTGTAACAAAAATATAAATTTACCTGCACTCCATCCCAAAGTTTTGTCAATTTGCTGCATGGCATTTCAATTTTGACAAGATTTTCAGCTGTGAATGTTCTCGGCAAGGAATTTAAAGGGCACTCAAACCAACGCAGTAGTCTGATTTGATTTGGGAACTCAATGTCATAAGGAGTATTCAACTTGATCATTTGACCAAAATAGCCATAAAAATCAAGAAATTTTAGATTAGGCATTCGGGAAAAGGCTTGAGGACTTAAATACATCTCTTCAGTTATCTCTGACACATTGAAAGATAAGGCTTCAATTGCTTCACTTCCCTAATAATGGAAAATAATAAAAAGGGATCAAAATATTGGACAAATTACATAATACATAACAAGTATAGAACTGATCAACGAAATTTTATGCTTACTCTTACCTTAGTTTGACTCAATATTTCAGAAATTTCATCAGAATTCCATAATCGACTGCGATTTTGAGGATCTTTTGATTCCTCACGGACAATTTCTTGACCCATTTCTTGTAGTAAATCATGCATATCTATTTTTCCAAAAGAAATATCTAATAGAGCTTTATCTTTAAGACGGCTCAAAGCGATAGTTGTTGAATAATTGCATGAATCTAACAAATTTCTTACATTCTTAACATCATAATCTTTGAAGAAACATGCCAAATATAAAAAAATATCTTTCTCCTCACGATCAAGTCCTTCGAAACTCAACTTCAAAATATCATGAATTTTTGAAAAAGGTGACTTTTTAAGTTTTTTTAGCTGGCTTTCCCATTCTTCTTTACTTTTGTCGAACAAGAAGGAACCTAAAACTTTTAGGGCCAATGGAATTCCATTTGCATATAGAGTCACTTTCGTTGCTAGCTTTCTTATTATTGGGTCAGCACAGTTCTTTCTAAAGGCATTCATGGACAACAGATTAAAAGCTTCATCAAAATTCAAAGCCTTGAGCTCATATATGTCATCTACTTCCTTACCAAGAGCTTGCTTATCTCTAGTTGTTATCAAGATTTTACTACCTGATCCGAACCAATTATGTCTTCCAGCTAAACTTTCTAATTGTTCATGATCGTCAACATCATCAAGAACAATGAGAACTTTTTTCCAGCTAAGTCTCTGCATGGTAGAAGGAGCTATTTCATCGCCTTTATCCCTTAATAATGTCCTGACAAGCCTTTCCTTCAAACCTTCCTTTCCAAGTTTCTTTGATTCCTCTCTCACATTGGACAGAAAACAAGACCCCTCAAATGCCAAAAAACGCAATTTGGTGAACATTGCTTTTGCAAGAGTGGTCTTGCCAATACCACCCATACCCCAAATCCCAACAAATCGAACATCATCTTGGGAGCCTTTGTTCAACAATGATTCTAGAGCTTCCATTCTCTTGTGAATTCCAATCAGGCCTTTTAAATGATCTTCGCTTTCATACATGCATCCCATCTTTTGTATCACGCATTGCACTATTTCTTTAATTAGATCGGCTTCATTTCTGCACCATTGAAAAAATAAAAAGACACCAAATTTGACATGCGCAACTAATTTGGAAGTTGGCAGATTATTGAAATTTGTTCTTAAATTTTGAAGTGACATTACCAATGACTTAAACAACATATGCAAAATTTCAGCTCAATATTATGACTATAAATGTGTAGTTATAAATGTAGTGGGTTGAGGACTAAGGCGAAAATATAGCAGAATATTCAAGATCAGAGGCAGGTGATCAGACTCGGGGTGTGTGTGATTTTGTGAGGAGGATAACATGGTATTTATAGACTCCTCAGTCCTTAACCGCCTCATGGTACAGTTCAGAGTTTGTCTCAGCTTCTTTTTTTTTTTTTTTTTTTTTGCTTTTTTAGTTGAGGTATATTCTTTTTAAAAGAAACATTCTAACCATTAAGTCGTTAAGGAAAACACTTGTCTCTTTAATTATTTATTTTTATGAAAAAAATCCAAAGGATGCTGCAGAAAGACCAGAATTGGGCAAGCGATTTAGATATCTCCACGATACCATTCTTCTAGAATTGGCTTACCATAATGTTAAAGTAATTAAATATTTCATTAAGTGCACAAATGAACATGGGGATAAGGCAGTGGACAGGTGTATTTGAAAAATATTGCTCACATTTTGTGGGGAAATTTTAGTATTTTACACTGTTTTAGATGAGATGTTATTTTGGAATCAGATTGCAAGAATCTGGTTGATCAGCTAAATGGGGACCATGATAGCTCTAATGTATAGGTGCAAATGTTCATTTAGACTTATTCATGATATAACCGGTCAGTACCCGTTAAGCATTAATATTAATTACATATTTTTATTAAAAATTTATTGCTTGCTTATACATAAATAACCAGTCATTATTTTTCTATTAAGCATTAATGTTACTCATATATTCACAATAAAAAATATTATTTCTACGTACAGCCGGCTGAAAGAAGTTTTTTGAAACTATAAATTACTTAAATCTTATTTAAAATCAACACGTTACAAATTACATTAAATAAATTAGTTAAATTATCTATTGAAAGTGAATAAATGTTAGAATTATTTGATTACAAAATTTTAATACCTATTTTTGCGGCTCAAAAAGTTAGAAAAATATACAAAAATAGGTAAATGATGAGATATTAACTCTATTAAATAATTTTGTTTTAGGCTACAAAATTTCTTCAGACGGCTTACTAATGACTTAAACTACATGTCTAAAATTTCAGCTCAATATTATGACTATAAATCCATCATTATAAATAAAGGAAATCTAAAAGCTAGCCAGTGGGACGAGGATTAAGGTAAAAATAACAGAATATTCAAAAATCAAAATTCGGAACAGTGATGTTCAAAGACTAATTGATTTAGCTGAATCGTTCAGAGAGAGATAATAATTAAGCATATAGTTACCTATCCAAGCTACAATGCCAGCCACCTAAATTGGAAGCGTAAGTGAGAGCCTCCCTCCACTTTTGCAGTTGCTGCTTGCTGATGCCTTTGTGGTCATGTTCTTCAAATGCTTTCTCGTAACTCCCAGACTGCTTCCTCACATTTGCAGGATCTACTCTATAGAACACTGGCATCACCGAATTATGACCTTGATTTTTGGAGCACTCTAATATTTTGGTAAGCTCCTTCAAGCACCACGTGGAAGATGCATATTTTTCTGAGAAGACCACAAGGAATAGAGTCGAATCTTCAATGGCTTTCTCAAGAGAGGGCCATACCTCATCTCCTTTCTCGATTCCGTTGTCGATAAATGTTGTAATTTTGTCTCTGCAAAGAGCACTGTGAAGATGGCTTGTGAAATTGAGGCGGGTGTCCTCACCTCTGAAGCTAATAAAAACACCATATTCCTTTGCAGGTCGAGATGATGGAGCAGAGGAAGAAGACGACGCCATATCAGATTGCTTAGCTTGCTTTGATACGCAAAAGAGAATTGGGACTCCTTCAGATCGGATCTAAGAATTATTTGTGAATGGAAAGAAAAAGGCCGATGGGGGAGATATGTAAGAGAGGAGATTGTGACCGTAGAATTAAAGCAATGCATACGAAACTTCCACGAATTAATGTAACAAGAAGAATAATAAATAATTATTAATAAAAGCAAAGCTGGTTGTACATTCCCCTTTTCCCTTGCGTTTGGACTTTGGGCGGCATATATATTTTGCACGAAATCAGAAAGAAGTTGCATTATATTTATAATTTATAAATGATGCAATTTCTCGTGAACAAATTTGCCGATTTCAAGCAAGAAGCTGTGATGTTATTTTTGAATATGATGATTTTGAGGTTAAAGTATACTTATTAGTTATCTTTTATAAATATAATTTAATTTACTTTATCAATTATTAATTAATAAGATTATTTTATTTTAAATTAAAATTTTTAAACTACTCTTTAAAAGTAAAAGAAAGAAAGATAGAAAAAATAACACTCTCTCCGTCCTAAATTATAAAACATTTTTAAGAAAGATTCAACGTTCTAAAATATAAAACATTTTAATAAAAATAAAATTTCATTAATAATATTTTTTTAATATTATATTTTTCATATATTCTCTTTATTTAATATTTTTTATTAATTAAGTATTAAACGAAGGACATTTTTAAAAATTTATATTTTTATTTTAAAAAATAAAATTATAAAATATATTCAATAAAATTTATTAATATATAAAATTTTATTTAAAAATATTTTATAATTGAAAATGAAAGCAGTATTATATTATGTGTTAATTTTTTTTTCTTTTTACTTAAAAATTATATTTAAAGTGTCACTTATTTGTATTTTTTATATTTTTATTATATTAATATTAATAAAATTGATAAAAATAATTTATAAATAAAATTAAAAGTAGTATTTGTCAATTAAAATTTAAGAAAGTGACGAGACGCATGGGCTGGGGCAAGCAATGAGTCAAGTACGAAGGAATCAGATATACAGCTTGCAAATTTCAGATTGAGAGAGAGGAGTGGGGAGAGAAAGGCACACCAAGAGTTGCAGAAAGTCATCGAAATTATTGTTGGAAATGATGATGTATAGTGAATGGACGTACGTAACTCTTTGAATCAAAATTGAATTTCTTTTGATTGAGCTCAACATGTATATGCGCATTACCCATTGTTCACACTAGCTGGTTAAAAAAAAAAAAAAAAAGACAAAAATCATTGTTCACACTGGCAGTCCCACCCACCAAGTTCTTGGAAATTGGTCATGAAAAACTGTCATGAAAAAGTACGATTATAAGAGAAAGTGAGGGGAAACTTCAAATTAACTACAAGTTTGTTTTGATGAAGCCAAAGCGAGGGAGTGAGCGCCATGTTTGGAACAAAGCTTAAAGATTTTCCAGTCCGCTTCCGTGTAACTTCCAACAGCTTTCATAGGCTTCAGTCTCAAATTTCTAAGAAAGAATGTCCCACCATGTTGGAATTTTTCTACGCTAGTCTCTCACAAGATGCAGAGCAAGTAATTACAGTCACTGGGTGTGAAGGGAATGACAGTGCTGTCAACAGTATCAATTCGTTTCACATGTTGCTGCCAATAAATTGAATTTGGTTTTGATGATCATCACTTAATAAAAATCTGGATGAATTTTAAAAAAATTATTTTTATTTTATATTTATTATAAAAAATTATAAAATTTTAATAAATCTATTTTATTATTAATCTAGACAATATAAATTTAATCTAGATAGTTCAATTTAATATTAATTTTTTAAAATTTTTTATAAATTAATTATTTAAATGTACTCTAGACACAGTCTATCAAAAGTATATCTGGATATTCAATTTATGAAAATAAAAAATTAATATTAAATTAGACTATTTAAATTAAATATGTATTGTCCAGATTGATAACAAAGAAAATTTATTAAAATTTTATATTTTATATTTTAATAAATATATAATAAAATATAAAAATAAAACTGGTAAATTTAGATCATTCAAATTACAAATATTGATGGTCCAAATTGCTCATCAGTTGATGAACACTGAAACTGAACCCCAATAAATTAAACCGAGAAGCAAAAAGAAGATAGGAGAGAAAAAAAATAGATTTTCAAAAATAATAATTTTTAATCTCTTTATGAATTTGTCTTCTCAACTTTCTTTTTTCCCCCAATACAAATTGGTAAAAGTGTCCATTCACCTTTCACCTATCTCAAACAAGATGTGCTAAGGCATCAGTTGGAAGATAGGATTAATGTTCTGTTTGGCTGGGAAGATGAAAGAAAAGAAAATATGAAGAGAAAATATATTTTTTTTCTATTTGGATAGGGAAAAAAAAATGAGAAGAAAGAAAAAATGAGAGAGAAAAAAATTGTGAGACCTACTGTTTTTTTCTTTTAATTTTTTTTAAAAAGTGGAGAGGTTTTAGGAGTAAATTTTTTTTCCACCATTTACCCCCTCTTATTTATTTCTCGCTTTGACTCTCAAGAGACTATTTAATTATATTAATTTAATTTTAATTAAACAGTTTGATTTATAATTTTTAATTTTTATAGTTATGAATTACATTAATTTAACTATTTAATTAAATAATTTAGCCATTGGCTATATTAAGTGTCCAGAATTACATTAATTTAATTTTAATTATTTGATTTTAAAATATAATATGAAAATACATTTTTAACAAATAATTTGATTATGTTAATTTTAATATAATTTCTGTTTTCAATTTATTTTTACAAATATAATTGCATAAAACATGATATATTTTGATATAAGGGCGTTATAATCATTATAATATTTATAGCCCGTTTGGTTCAAAGAATCAGAGGAAATGTAATGTAATGTAATGCAAAGGAATGGAATGTAATGTAATAAGGATTACATGTGTTTATTTGGTATGTTATATGAGAAAAGGTATTTTGATATAAAATGTGGTTGTAATGGGGATTACATAAGTTTATTGGTGTAATCCTCTTTACAGTGTATGATGTAATTCCTTTTACATGATGTAATCCCCTTTACATTACCTGGTGCCAACCAAACAGCTGAAATCATGTAATGCATCACGATTACAGGTAATCCCTTTACACTGCATCGAACCAAACAGGCTATTATTTATTTTCTTTTCTCCCCATTTTCTCCTATCCATTCAAACAGGAGGAGAGATAATATTTTTTTAGTTTTTTTTATTTTTCTTTTCTCTCAACTTTTGTTTTCATCCAAACAAAAGGTAAATGTGTGTTTGATTTTTAATTTACACTTACCAAAAGCACTTTTTTTTTGAGAAAATACAAAAAGCACATTTGAAAGATCTAACTACTTGTTAAATTTGACAAAATCACGTCTGAATATGGTTTGAATGTGTTTGGTTACTTAAACAGGCATTAAATGAAAAACAAAGAGGAGAGATAAAGGAATTTCCATGAGACTTGTCACCAAAATCTTGATCAAATTACTGAGACTTTCACCCAATGCGTTATCAAATTTCTTGAAGGAACCAAAAAAAAAAAACCTCTCAAGTTTCCTATTGAAATTTGGGTCAACAGACAGCTCATATTTATGTTTTTACTCCTTTATTGAGTTCTAGCAGGTAAATTCGACAAATATTTTTTCTAAAATACTCTCATTTAATAATTCCTCTAGTTCTATTTTTTTTTCGGCTAACGCCTCTTGTTCTGAGTATAAGGTCTTTTTAACTAATTTATAAAATCTAAAACAATAGTTAAATTCATTTCTTTGTAATGTTTTTGATAACAGGTTATTTGTAATTTATGTGTAAAAAATTTGTGACATTTTTCAAAAAATAACATGCAATTTAATGATTGAATTTTAATTCGTGGTGATAATAAATGTCCTAATAAAATGATCGTATTTCATTGGAGGTCGATCGATAGTATGGAGCAGAGGAGGAAAACGCCATATCAGATTGATTTGCTTGCTTTGATAATGTTTTCTTGCAGTAGACTTGGTCAACCAAGTCAATGAAAGTTTGGACATTGTGCCCCTTTTTTGGGGTCATGGGGGAGATAGTGTCGGTTGAATGAATGCATTTGAACTTGAAATTTCCACGAATTTAACCAAATGAATATTTCACCAAAAAAGCAAAATGAATAAAAGCAAGGCAATAGTTTCACCCTTTGTTGGACTTCAGGTCAATTCGATCCTTCCACTGGGATGGTGTTTTATTTCTAAACCTTAAGAAATTAAATAATCGCCCAAAGTGGCCACAAAGTGAACGAATATACTAGAAAAATTAGCTTTTTTTTTAGGATCGAGAAAAATTATTAACTTGACCTGGAGTTATAAGATTTTTATGTTGATGTGTGATGGTATAAAACTTAAAAAGATAATTATATAACTGGTTTGATCTAGTTTTTCGTCATGCATGATTTTTATTGTGGCTTTTGTATATATATATTTTTTTAAAGACAAGTCTATATGAAGCCTGTTTTACTCTTTTGGTTTGATTTCTGCTTTCTACATTAATTAGTCAGACATTCATATGGAGACGACAAAACCATCAGAATGAGTAGAAAATGATGCTCTTGAAACAGAGCTAGATTTGTCTGGTGAAAAAACAGAGTTAGATTTGCAAGTCCCCTTCCGTGTAATTTCCAAAAACTTTCATAGGAATGAATCTCAAATTTCAAAGGAAGGCATTTCTACCGTGGCTACCAACTTGGAATTTTCTTATATATAGTCCGTCACAAACAAAATATTAAAAATTAAATTGGCTATTGAATCAATTAAAATACTTAATTGAATCATTGCAAGATCGATTATAAATAAAATCAGTGACATATCTAGGTTTAGGCTTATGGGGGCATTTGCCCCCACTGGGCTAGACAAAATTAGATATAAAAACCCAAGATCTTTCTATTACCCCTTTTAAAAAATTTCAATTGCCCTCTCCTAAAAGAAGATTCTCAGTTTTCTCTTCCAAAGGTCTCTCTTATCCCCAAAAAATATTATTTAACACAAATCTTATCTATATGTTATAATCTTAAATCAATAGAGGGAATATTATTTTAAAAAATTAATTTCTTTAATTTTAAATCTTTTCAAAATAATTAGTATTTTTCTTGAGTAAAAATTTTATCCCCACTATCTAATTTTTCAAGATCTGTTACTAAACAAAGCATTTCATTGAACTGATTAAAATATTAATTTAATAATTGACTGATTTAACCGATGAAATTAAGTTGGTTTTTAATATTATATGATCGCGGACTTAATAGTGTTCAATATTCACCAAGTAATCACCATTCGTAGGTGGAAATGATACAGTGCATATACTATAAAGTCAAAAATTACATTCGTTTCACGTCATTAGACATTTGTTCATTGTTCAAGTCTCATCTGTTTCATGTCATACTGATAACTGAATGAGAAAGACGGGACTAAATGAACAAAGAAAGGAAATTTCCTCGAGACTTTCACTGAATCTCGATCAAATTTCTAAGACCCTCATCCAAAGCTTGATCAAATTTTCCGAGGGCCGGTAAAAAATTTCAAATTTCCTAAGGAAAAATAGATACCTCTCAAATTTTATTTAAGAAATTAAGGATCTGTTTGTTTTCTTTTTTTTAAAACTATTTTTTGTTTTTTATAATAGAAAAATTTAAAGATTTGTTTGTATAAGTATTTTTCATTTAGTTGTTTTTAAAATTATTTTTATTTTTTTATTTTTAAAAATAAAAAATAGAAACAACTTTAAGTTGTTTTCACTTTATTTTCTTATTTTTAAAATATATTACATTTAATTATTAAAAATTATAGTTACCTTGACTAATTTTTATTACTAATTACTATCATTAACTGTTTATAACTATCACTATTGATCCATTTTTTAATTTCAAAACTATCTTTTAATTGACATAACCAAACAAATTTTTATTTTGTTATGTTTTTAAAATAATTTTAAAAATTGTATAACAAAATAATTTTTAAAAACAAAAAATGAGAACAGAAATCAAACAAGCCCTAAATTACTATAGTTACACCACTCTTATTTGTGTTTCTGACGCCTTTCTTAAGTAATTCTACCATGAGTCTTCACCTTTAGAAATATCAAATTAAACAAGAAAAAACTCTTTTCTTCAAAAAATATATTAATGAAAAATAATAATATGTAATATGTAATGTTTTTGTAAAATCAAAATGAAACTTTTAACATTTCAAAAGTGCAAGTTTTGAAATTTTTAAGAAAAGAAATTAATAAATTTTAATACAATTATATAAAAAAAGGAAAACAAAAAAAATGAAAACAATTCAAATTTGATGACAGTATAATCATCGACTTTTTATTAATTTTCCTGCCTTCACGTAATGGTTGGAAATAAACAAATCGTGAAATATACCATCAGTGATAGGTGGGCCCAGCTACATCAACTAAAGTCTATAAATAAATGTCAAATCTGGAGAAATTGGGAAGATGGACATGAGATCAAATTATTTGGGGGAAAAAAAGATCAAGGTCTTTTAAATAAATTAAGGTGAAGCGAATTAAAATTATAATCTTAATTTACTTGAAAATGTTAGTCCTTTAATCCTTTTTTCAAATAATTTGAACCCATGATCGTTCTTTGCCATTTTTCCCTGTCAATTTTTTGGAATAGATAAAGGAGGGCGGTGAGGTCCATTTTTGGAAAAGGAAAAATAACAATTACAGACCCTCCAAAAACATTAATTTTAATTAAGGATTATAATATTTTAAAATCTCAATTAAGAATCATGGTTCTTAATTGAGATAAAACAAATATAATTTGTGAGGTAGGATTTACTAATGCCATTTAAAAATTTACTAATTCAACTTCAAAAAATTGTTAATGTATATTATAAAATATAAAATCCTACTTGAGAATTGATTATTTAACAAAAGCGTCATTTAAAAATTCACTAACCTCATTTAAAAAAATTTTTAATGTATATTGTGAAAACATTAAATCTTACTTAGGAATGGATTATTTAATAAAAAATCTTAATTTAGACAAGTCACTTTTTGTTAAACAATCGATTCTTAAGTAGAGTTTTATTTTTTCATAATATACGTTAAAAAATTTTTTCAAGTTTGGTTAGTGAATTCTCAAGTGGTGTTTTTTGTTAAACAATAGATTTTCAAGTAGAGTTTATATTTTCACAATATATGTTAGAATTTTTTTAAGTCGGGTTAGTGAATTTTTAAGTAACGCTTTTTGTTAAATAATTAATTTTTAAATAAAGTTTCATATTTTCACAATATACGTTAATGATTTTCTCAAGTTACGTTAGTGAATCTCCAAGTGACGTTAGTGAATCCCACTTCACAAACTATATTTTTTTAATTTTAATTAAAAACCATGGTCCTTAATTAAGATTTCAAAATGTTATGATTCTTAATTAGAATTAATGTTTCTAGAGAGTCCTTAATTGTAATTTTTCCTTTGGAAAATTATATATACACATTATCTCATTACAATTATACAAGGTACAATGGATAGTGTTCGTACAAAATAAAATTAAATGAGTAGATAAATAAGAAAATAAATGAAAGGGGGAAAATCTTCTAAGCTAATAATGTTGTTGATGACGACGACGACGATAAAACCAATCCCCTGAACTGCCGTAAACATTGCTCCTGTAAAAGAAGCAAAACAAAAAACCGCAATAATTCAGAAATAATGGCGCTGAAAATCAATCCCAGTCGTAGTTTCGAAGCAACGGTTGATGATGGTTGATCCAAGTCCAAGAACTTGATGTTGAAACTCGAAATGTAGATGCATGGTAGTGATGGCAATGACCCAATCCAATTCAAGTCAATCAACTCAAGACAATTCAAGCTTGGAAGATGCTGGATTTTCCATGTATCTATCAGTTGGGACAAAGGCTGGTCAGACTTGATCTCCATGTATCTATCAGTTTCACTGTGATGCTCATTTGATGAGGGCAATTCATGATCATTGATGGTTGATCCTGAAAGAGGCAACATTAGCTCAGCATTTTCCAAGGTCACCGAATGTTTTCTCAGACTTGAGCATCTGTCAAGTTTGAGGTCGCTAACAAGAAGTCATCTCAGTTGGATATGGCTTGTCAGGATGGTGAGGGCTTTGCAACCTTGTGGCGATAAAACATTAAGGTTTTGGAGAGATAAGCAGGATGGACGAACACTGCATAACTCTCAACCAATGTAGAGGTCTATTTCTTTGGGATGAATGGCCTTTGAACAATTTGGGATCTCAATCAAGTCTCTCGAGTCGCAGAAGTCAATCTTGCCTAAATTAACAAGACTCTGCAACAACAAAAGAGACGGAAATTATTACAAATAATCAGGAATTCTCAACAAGCTAAGTTTTCCATCTTTTTTTTTTTTTGGGTGAATAATTAAAAGATAAACTTACCTGGTATTCAACTTCACAAACTTTTATCAAATTGCTATTTTGTAACAAGACCTTCAACTGAAAATGTTGCTGGCAATGGCTTCAAAGGATACCCATCCCAAGGCAAAAGGATGACGTTGTTTGGCAACAATTGATCAAGACCACGGGTTAAATGAAACATGTTCACCTGTTCAATCAGATTTGTTTGGCCAGAAAAATCATGAAATTCTACTTTGGGCATTATTTGCTCAAATGCTTGATGACTCGAGTGCATCTCTTCAACTATTGGAACATTTAATGCCAGGCATTCAATGGTTTCAGGCCCCTAACAAAAGAAAAAAACAATAACATTAATCAGGATATCGTCTAAATTTTAACTAATGCAGAATTTAAAACAAAATTAACTCTTACCGTGTCCGCTATCAATATTTGAGAAACTTCACTTGGAGTCGCTAAATCACCTGCCTTCAAAGAATCTTTCCATGTTTCTTCACGAACAATTTCTTGTATCAAATTTTCTTGAATGCTCTTACTTTGTCAACTCTTATCTTTTTATTTTTCATACTTCTAGGTTTGAAGAAAAGTGCAATAGGCAGGAAGATATTTCTCTCTTCATGATCTAGTCCTTGGGATATAAATTTCAGCACGTCATGAAGTTTTGCGCAAGGCATTTTCTTACGCTCAGCCCATAACCTTTTCCACTCTTTTTCACTTTTTCCAAACAAAAGACGGCCCAAAGCTTTCAGGACTCGTGGTCGTGGATTGCCTTTTTCCTAACAGACTACATTCTTTGCGAATTCTATTAACTCCATGTCAGCACAATCATTTTTGAAGGCATGCAGCGAGAGAAGGCGCAAAGCTTCACCAGAATTCAAACCTTCAAGCACGTGCACGTATATATCATCTACTTCCTTCCCAAGAAGTTTTCTCATTTCTTGTTGTCGTCAGAATTTTACTGCCTGGTCCAAACCAATCACGCCGTTCAGCTAAATTCTCTAATTGTTCTTGATCATAAATATCATCGAGAACAACAAGGCTTTTTTTCCGACCCAACCTCTTCACGGCGAAAGGAGAAATTCCATCAGTCATGCCAACGTGATTACGTGAGATTCTTTGGCCCCCAGTAATGCCAACATAGGTTGCTTCCTCAAAGCACTTATTCCATGTTTCTTGGACTCTTCCTCAATGTTGGCCAGGAAGCAATGCCCTTTGTATGAGAGATACAACTCGTTAAATACTTCTTTTGCAAGAGCTGTTTTGCCAACACCCTTCCTCCCTTGAATTCCAACAAAGCGAACATCTTTTGGTGATCCTTTGTGTAACAATAATATCACGTCTTCAATTTTACTTTCAATTCCAACCAAGTTTTTCGAATAACCTTCACGTAGATACATAGAATTCAAACTTTGCATCACATCTCCGACTATTTCTTCAACTTGTTCAGCTTCATTCCTGCTCGTTGGAAAAAGAAAGATGCACCAAATTCGCTATTGCATTCAAACTATAAAGACAACTTTCACATGACTAAGTATCAATTAAATCAAACAGGATTCAATAAAAAAGACAACTTTAATTTAAAATTTTTTGAAACTTTTTTTGGAAGGAACAACAATATACTACTATTAAAGAATGCAGCAACATCAACAATAAACTTTATCCTACTAAATAAGGTCTGCTATATTAATTGCATTAGATATAAATAAATATTTGATTCGTACCAAAATACGAATAATTATTTGATAAGCCATGTCATAGTTGTGGTTATAAAACCTAAAACCCACAACTTTTTGAGTTAATTGCAGTTAGAAAAAAGTCAGGTTCTGAATTATATGTACAACCCTAAAAATTTAAAGGGGAGGAGAGGGAAATTTATTGCCAAGGAAAGGGAGGCCCCTCCTCTCATTGTCCAATCTAAATAAAAGAAACAAAAATTTTCCTTCTTTCCTCTCTCTCCTCCCCCAACCAAATAAGAGGTTAGGGATGCTCATACTACAATATAGGGTAAAAAAAGGAATGATAATTACTTATTGGAGGTACAATGCCAGCAAGCAAAATTGGCAAGTTGAAAATAATATTTATCATTTAATAAGGGAGAGAGAAAGAAATATACTTCTTTCAAACCAAAGACAGGCTCCTAGAAGCTTTTTCAAAATACTGAATATAAAAAATAATATATAAAATTTTAATTATCATTATTAATAGGTTTACATAAGATATTTAGTAAAAGTATAATTGTAATTGTTAAAGAAGTTAATGTTTTATCTAACTTTTAGAAAAAAAACCATGAAGTGCCCAAAATATTTATATTATGATCTAAAAAAAATATTTTAAAAATGAAATAATTAAAGATAATATTAAAATAATGATAGTTAATAAAATTTTATTTTTTTTTCAAAACTTGAATAGAAAATAATCTCCAAATTTATTTTATAGAATAAAGGGAGGAGTAATATATACTATAATAATAACTAAAAAATAGCTAATTAATGACAGAATTTTTTGTCGCTAATCAATGAAAATTTCATCAATAAAAACATTGTCATTAATTTGTGAGTGATGAAATTGCAATTCCGTTGCTAATTAGTGACGGAATACTGACTAAAAATTTTTGTCACTAAATAAAAATAAATTATCTTGACTTTACAAACTCCGCCTATGTTTATAGCCGGTCCCAAGCCCGGGTAAAGGAGGAGGGTTGTGTTAGGCCATCAACAGCCAATGTAAAAATTTGTTGAATCTATCATGAACATGGACAATAGACGTTATAATGTTAATGCTAGGTCGTTGCCCGTAAGTAACGCGCTGCATGGCTCGAGTACAGTGATAAGTGAGTTAGAGCCGCTGCATCGGCGCCCGGATGTAGTGTTAAATGAGCAAGGGCTACCGCGTCATTCTGGACGCACGCGGCTAAAGAAGTTAGTCCATAAGAGCAAAATTAGATTTGGTACTTGGAATGTTGGGACATTAAATTGTAAATCTGTAGAGGTTGTAGGGGTTATGATTCAAAGGAAAATCAATATCCTTTGCTTGCAAGAAACAAAATGGCGTGGAGAAGAAGCTAAGGATATTCAAGGTTTCAAACTTTGGTATACAGGAAAAGTAAGTGCACGCAATGGAGTAGGCATCATTATAGATAAGGAGTGGAAGAAGAACGTTGTAGAAGTTAGCAGAATTGGAGACAGAATTATTTCTTTAAAAATGATAATTGGACGTGAGACTGTTAATATTGTTAGCGCTTATGCGCCGCAAGTCGGGATAGAAGCCAGTCTTAAGGAATTATTTTGGGAGGATCTGGAGGGGTTGATTCGACACATACCACAGAGTGAAAAGATTTTTATTGGAGGAGACTTTAATGGGCATGTCGGGAGGGAAGCTGGTCAGTATGCGAGGGTGCATGGTGGTTTTGGTTTTGGAGAGCTAAACAATGAAGGGCAAACTCTTCTTGATTTCTCATTGGCGTATGATTTTAAGATTGCCAACACTTGTTTCAAGAAGAGAGATGAGCATCTCATCACCTACAAAAGTGGAGCCTCAAGGTCGCAGATTGATTTTCTTTTGGTTAGGAACACAGATAGAAAACTTTGTAAAAATTGTAAGGTGATCCCTGGAGATGCTGTAACGACACAACATAGGGTCCTAGTCCTTGATGTGTGTATTATGAGTAAAATCCAAAAATGTCGACAAGTAGTAACACCAAGGATTAGGTGGTGGCAATTAAAAGGTGAGAAGCAAGATATTTTCAAGCGAAATCTTTTGGATAAAGGAATTTGGGATTCTCAGGGAAGTGCTAACATCATATGGGAGGATATGGCTAAAAAGATACGGGAGGTTGCAAAAGTAGTTTTGGGAGAATCGAAAGGTCCTGGTCCGAGAGATAAGGAGTCTTGGTGGTGGAATAATAGTGTACAGGACAAAATCAAGTATAAGAAGAACTGTTTTAAAGCCATACATTTGTGTAACAATGAGGAAAATTGGGAGAGGTACCGTATGGCTAAGAAGGAAACTAAGAGAGCTGTGGGTGAAGCTCGTTCTAAAGCTTTTGAAGAATTTTATAAGAACCTTGAGACGAAGGAAGGAGAGAAAAATATTTATAAGATTGCCAAGAGTAGGGAAAGAAAATCAAGAGATCTAGAACAGGTAAGGTGTATTAAGGATGAAGAGGGAAGAATTTTAGTTACAGATGATGAAATTAAAAATAGATGGGAGACTTATTTTTCTAAACTTTTCAATGATGGAGAGGATTCATCTAGTAACTTGGAGGATTTAGTAACTGGTGAAGGAGAACAAAATTTGTCATTCTATCGAAAAATACGTGATAAGGAGGTAAAGGAAGCTCTTAAGAAAATGGCAAATGGTAGAGCTAACGGACCTGATTGTATATCTATCGAAGCGTGGAAATGTTTAGGTGAAGAAGGGGTGAGATGGTTAACTAAGTTATTTAATGTGATTTTACGGTCCAAGAAAATGCCTGATGAGTGGAGGAGAAGTACATTAATTCCTATTTATAAAAATAAAGGAGATATTCAGAATTGTACTAACTATAGAGGGATTAAACTCATGAGCCACACAATGAAATTGTGGGAGAAAGTAATTGAGCACAGGTTGAGATTGGAGACAAGTATTTCTGAGAATCAATTTGGTTTTATGCCAGGTAGATCAACTACAGAGGCGATTTATCTACTAAGGGGATTAATGGAAAAGTATCGTTGTAAAATAAAGATCTACACATGGTTTTTATTGATTTGGAAAAAGCTTATGACCGTATACCAAGAGAAGTGCTTTGGAAAGCGTTGGAAAAAAAGGGAGTACGGATTGCTTATATTAAAGCCATACAAGATATGTATGAGGGGGTAAAAACTAGTATAAGAACGCCTAGTGGTCAAACAAAGGATTTTCCTATAAAGATTGGGCTACATCAGGGATCATCTCTGAGTCCTTATTTGTTCAACTTGATTTTAAATGTTTTGACGGAACATATTCAAGAGGAAATCCCGAAATGTATGCTCTTCGCGGATGATATAGTTCTTATAGCAGAGACAAGAGAAGAGGTTAATTGCAAACTTGAGTTATGGAGGAGGACATTGGAGTCGAAAGGTTTTCGTCTGAGTAGAAGTAAGACGGAATATTTATATTGTAAATTTGATAAAGGACTATTCGAAAATAATTTGGAAGTGAAATTGGGAGATCAAATTATACCTCAAGTGGAAAAGTTTAGATATTTGGGAGCCATTATCCAAAATGATGGCGAAATCAGTGGAGATATTTCACATAGAATTCAAGCTGGGTGGTTTAATTGGAGAAAAGCTAAAGGAGTTATTTGTGACCGTAAGGTGCCTAATAAACTTAAAGGAAAGTTTTATCGTACTGCTATCAGACCGGCAATGTTATATAGTAGTGAATGCTGGGCTCTAACGGGACAGCAAGAGCATAAAGTTGGAGTAGCAGAGATGAGAATGTTACGATGGATGTGCGGACATACACGTAAAGATAAAATTCGAAATGAGCACATACGTGAAAAAGTGAGGGTGGCACCTATTGAGGAAAAAATGGTAGAAAATCGGTTGAGATGGTTTGGGCATGTACAAAGAAGACCAAGGGAGGCACCAGTGAGAAGAGTGGAACATATAACTTTGAGTCCGATTAAGAGAGGTAGAGGAAGGCCTAAGAGAACACTCTTGGAAGTTGTTGAACGTGATCTCTTAATTAATAATATTTCTAAAAGCTTAATAAATGATAGAGCACAATGGCGTCTTGCAATCCATGTAGCCGACCCCACCTAGTGGGATAAAGGCTTGTTGTTGTTGTTGTTTGTTGTTTGTATC